>NC_090323.1:152789731-153394558 GCF_040869045.1 Eurosta solidaginis | reverse complement strand
AATTATTAGCGACTGAACTATGCGAAATTCGAGACACTCTCTGTGAAAAAGCAATAGAAAAAGCGAAGTCGTGTAACAAGGCGCCGCAATATGCCCGGAGAATCGGCTAGAGATGTTGGGTTTCCGCTGAATGTGAAATTTCTCGCATTATGAAAAGTGCTTTTCGATCGTCTCCAACAAGAAGTATGTACAAAATTGACACGACTAAATGACCTTAGTTTTAGATTTGGATTTCTCTTAGACGTTGGAAATTTGTTAAACAAGAATAATAACGACTTAGAAAGAAATTGTCAGAGCTTCAGTGAATTTTATAATACAGATTTCGATGAAACAGAACTTTTTATCGAAATATGTGACTGCAAAATACTACTTCGCAGTAGAAAAGAAATTAAACCTAAAACTCAGTTAGTATTACTTACTTTTATAATCTCGTATGGAGAAGATATTTTTCCAAACTCGCGAGTGGCACTTCAAATACTTTTGATTATCTCAGTATGAATTGCTAGCTGCAAACGTTCATTCAACAAATTAAAACTAATTTTGACATAGGTATTTACGATCGACGATGGGGCAAGGTCGCCTAAGTGACCTAACATTATTAAGTGTGGAAAAAAAATGAAATAATAAATTTTTATGATATCATCGATATATTTTCTTCCTCGAAGGAAAGGAAAATTTGCACATAGAGATTAGTTTCACTAATGTATTTTAATCATATTATTATTAAATATGTATTTGAGTCTACTTACGACTTTATTAGTTTATTAATTTTTGAATATATAAAATTATATTGTTTTGGTAATATAAGGAGGGGGGAAGGGCGCCAAAAAAATATTTTGCTCCAGGCGCAAGAAAACCTCACTACGCCACTGGAACCACGGTACGTATGTATATGCATATTTATTTGTTTTATAAGAAGCGCATGAAAATTTGGTAAAGGTAAGTGAGCAAATTTTTTTTGTTTGTTGCAATGAAATGGTGCATTCTGTGATCGCATTTTATTGATAAGCGAAAATTTGGTGCTCATATATATGTATGTGGATATATGAATTTGTATTTTTATACCCCTTAGTAACAACAAATTAATTTTTTTAGCCTCGGCTTCCACAATTTAAAGTTACCCCCAGGAGCTGACGAAATGTTTGTGTGAACAATAATAAAGTTTTATTTTAATTGAATTTACACCAAATCTGATATGCGTAACGGCTTATCATACGCTTTAGGTGATATTTTTAGCGTTTTATAAGACTTATTCTATATAATTTTAAATCGTTTAAATGAAATGTGGTAATGTGATGTTTTTTCGTTAAGAATTATCTTTATGTATCCTGCAATCGAAAGCAGTCAATAATATATTAATTGAAATTATACACAAGTATGTTGGTACTTGTAAACACTCAGAACTGAATTATTCATACCGGATGAAGAATGAAGGACTTGGATGTATTTGTGTAATAATAAAGAAAGAGAAGTTTGAGCATTAAAACAGAAAAGTTAAAAGCGCAACATGCCATTTTTATAAGCTTTTATTTAATTTCACTTGGCTGTTGTTTGTAATCAAATCTTGCAAGTTAAATTTGATACACTTCCGGTGTCCGATTGAGCAGAAATTTTGCACGCATGTATAACTCCGATGCCAATGCAATATTAATTTTCGAGAATTCGATAAATTAATCGATAACAGAGTTATCGGTAAAGATTTGTGCTCACCTTGGCATAAAAGCCTAAAAGCCTTCGCTTTGTTTGTATATACAACGAACGTAGAAGTTAGGCTGTTATCGCTAAATGTTGCATACTTTTCTGCGCATTTGATTTTGTTTTACAGATTTTTGGCGATGTAATTTTAGCTAAGCGAAAGTTGGAATTTTATTTTAAAACAGAGCAGAGATCTGCAATAAGTAGTTGTAAACTGAACGCAACATAGGCAAAGTCACAATAAAATATGACTTTAAGTTAGTTACCACTGTTTGACACAATTTTATATGTGCTCTCTGTCAAAAATGCTTCAACTAACTTAGTCACATTTTATTTCGATTACGAATATGCCCCAATATATTCGGATCATGACATAAAAAATCGTGTACTCATACTCAGTCAGGGATTTCGTTGAGAGGTTTTTTCATCCTGACACCGCGTTAGCGTTGAACGCGAGAGATCTGACAACCGAAGATGCTGTTATCCGAAGTAAAGCCACTTTTGGCAAACACATACGATATGTTTTCTCGAAAATCTGGATATTCATATGTATGTAGGTATGTATTTCACGTTTTGTTGTTGCAAGAACACGTGAACATGTGTATGCACATATATACAAATTCATTTGAATGAGTTGAACAAAGCATGGGGCGCATTGCAAAAGCACAACTGCTGGCGAAGTTGATTAGTGATAACTTCTTGGAACGCACAGGTGCAACTTTTCGACAAATTAGTGAGCATACAAATTTTCGGCCCCATTCACTCAACGTTTTTATCGATTGGTTGTTGACAGTTGGCTCAACGTATCGTTTCAAAAGCACAATTTCTTTCACTCAGCTGATAACTGATAAGCTGAGCTAGCAGTTGCGCTTTGAAATTCACCGATCGAAGCAAACTTTAGCATCGTATTTCAATTAAAATTTCATACGAAAGCAGACGAAAAACGAACTAAAGGGTAAAAAATAAAATTAAAAAAAAAAAACTTTTAAAAATAAGATTTTATTATTGGTTAATAAAATTAACTAAAAAGTAAAAACCAAATTAACTGTAAAGTAATATAACACTTTATAAGTTCATTGTAACCTTTACCGATAATTAGGCGTCTTCGTCTGCGACAAAAAATTCCATATTGTACATAACTATATATTTTTAACATTAAAACTTTACACCTAAATTATTAAATCTTACAGTTTATATCACAGTCCTATTTGTTCTAATAAAAAGCGTGTTAAATTTTGATGGTATACTTAAGAACATCTAGGACCTCTTTTTGTCTCTCCTTTTTGTGTCTCCTTGTTGCTCACGCCCAAGGGCATCTCGTAGTCTGCGCCTTAGCGCCCCCTTTACCTCCTAGCAGCCCCGCTGCTCAGCAAGCCACAACAAGTACCCGCAGGTATTCGTGGCTCATGGCACCATCAGCTCATACTCATTACTACAATCACCGTAGTAGAGTCGGTAGCAATGCCGAGCATTAGCCCCCACCCACGTTTTCTTCTCCCCCTATTTCCGGCACTAGAATTCGAGTAGGTCAGGGAAACAGACTCTAAGTCCCTACCACCTTTTTCACAATTTGGCAGCACAGAATATATATGTTTGCGACATCTGCCCAATGCATCTCCTGCCTTGGACGGTGCCACTTTCCTAGATGTTCTGGTCTCAGCGACGGAAATCCCCCGGCGGGCTTCATCGCGCCATGCTGCCAGGCAGCAAACCCTACTACACCGGGTACCCCAATGCTTACCCAGGGACGTCCAGTCCCAGGGCCATAAAAGCATTTGCGTCCTGGCCTCCGTCAACTCAGGCGTAGTCACCAGTTACTTACCCCAGAGGGACGATGTCTTCCCGGTTGTCATATTGGAATTTTATACATAAGCAGAAAAAAACAATTATCAAAAACATAACCACTAAAATATTGATACAAAATAACTACCCTCACACACTCATACCAAATCTAATAAAACAGAAAATAGAACAGAAAGTCTATTTCTCACAAAACTGATAACATTTTAATTTAACTTAAAGTAAATCCCTTAAATATATACATACACACAACAACTCAGCATAGCTTACATCTCGTCAGCTCAACCCCAACCCCAAAATCTCAGAGCCCTTCTTGCAGATTGGCTTCCTTTAAGCACAGAAAAAGTTATAGTTGTATTCTAAAAAATAAACATTTATGTATAAAACGAAAATATACAAAAATCAAAAGGATCACTGTAACCACAAAAGTTGATATTATCTATTATTATCAAATATATTTATACATTTAGACATTAATACAGATACATATCGCTATCATCGTACTCCTTTATGATTAGCAAGCCGATTTCCCTACTCCAACTGAATGTACACTCATATGACAGTAAATTCTCGTAAATCAATTTGAATCGGATCGCCACGGCGGATTTACTATAGAATTGTTGCAGCTGAGTACTCAAGTAGTCAAATAAGTTGACTTAAGTCTTTGAGCTAATGCGATTAATGGAAGCCATATGGTACGTATGTATGTATGTGTATGGATTCATATAACCATATGTGTATTACAAATGTTACAGGGAGTTCACCACGAGCATGAGCATGAGCAGATGAATTTCTCCTATTTGAGATTTGGCATGAGGATGTCAAATAGATCTTTAATATGTAGTGCTTAGGACTATTTAAGTGATTGGGAATTTGTGTTTAAACTGTATGTGGTATGTTAATTTTGGTTGTTTTATTTATAGTTTTCAATGGTTTATAGTTGAACCTAATATGCTTTGGATTGCAATAAGGATTATTTTTGTTTTGATTTTATTTTCATTCACATTTTAAGAAATCTTCACTTCCAAATAATTTGTTAGCAGCATATTTAGTTTTGTGAAAAAGTCGTGAGTACCAAGTACTCGTGAAGTTCGATCTGTAAACATGTAGGCGTACGACTAGAAAACTAAAGTTTTGAATATAATTGTGATAAACAAAATAACTAAAGTTTTGAAGTTAGCTATAGTTCGCCTGAGGGGGTGAAGTTATCTATTTTATTTGAAGTTTTCTCGATTTCATAACAAACCGATGAGTCGTCTATAACAAATCGATAACTTTTCTTAACACGCCGATAATATGTTGGTAACACTGCGATAACAATTTAATAAAATATCGATAACTTATCGCTAAATTATCGATGACCTTAGGATATTAAATCGATTATTGTCCATTAACATATGGATAACTACTCGATACATTTTTAAACAGATAGATATCTTTTGATAATAAATCAACAAATATTTCATAGGAATTTGTTAATACACCGATAACAAATTGGTCACACTTTTATAACAATCTTTAACTTTTTGAGAGCAAGTCGATAACTTTTTATTAACAAAACCGTTGATTTTTGATTAATTGTAGATAAAGTTTCGATAATAATCTATAACACTTCGATAACTTATCGATATCTCTTCGATAACATGGCTATAACACTCCGTTAACACTTCGACAACAAGTTGATTAAACGCAACCAGGTTTCTCTTCTCGGTTCGGTTTCAGCATATAAGCTCCAATCAGTCTGCTGACAATGAGCATTAGTATTTTGCATAACATCATGTAGGATACAAAGAAGACTGATCTACTCCTATAATTATTACGGATTGGTGGATCGTCTTTCCCATGGCCAGGCCATTTTATAGCTACTATCTAAAGAAGGCTCTTATTGAACCATATATTGAATGATAACAGGTCACGTGGTTGGTAAATTTGAATCACATACACTGGGTCGAGAATGCAATTCCTCGTGGAAGGAAAAGAGAATTTTCGAGAGAATAGGGCGAAGCATATTTAAACATGAGCAGTACGAACTTTATGCAGATATTGAAAAATTTAAGCCTATTAAAACAAAGCCGCATAATGCGAAATGAAAAACTGTTCCTGCCCAGACCATATTCTCATCCCAACTCGCCTATGAATACAGAAAAAGGGGACGCCCACTTCGCTGGAGCGACAAGGTGGAAAAATATTGAAGTTCCATTGGTGTGGTGGCGCATATAAGCTCAGCGAAGAAATGGCTGGTGCAAATTGTTGGTTGGAAACCCGATGAACAGTGCCTCGGAAAGTAGCTGATTCGCACGATTTTTTATTCCAAATTTTTACCTACGGCGACTTTTTTTGGAATTTATTAGAAAAATATCTTAATATCGTATCGTAATATGAATAGAAAATTTGGAATGAAAAATAATGTGATTTTGTAGTCCAAATGTTTGCCTGCGGCCCGTTTTTTATTTTAATAATGATTCAATTATTATTAATTAATAATTAATTTAAACAAATAATTTAAATCTTAATTAAATTAATTAACAAATATTTGGAATTAAAATTTGTGCGACTTTTGTTCTAAAGATCGGCGGTGTTGTCCATAAGAAGTTTTGGCATTCGCTTTTGCAAAAAGAATGAATGTCAAATCGGAGAAAAAGTTTTTCTGACATTAATACTCTTTTGAAAAGAGAACTAATGCCAATGACGTTGATTCCACCATAATTCTGACGTAAATTTTTTTTGGACTTGCAATTAATGTCATTGACATTAATTCTCTTTCAAAAGCGTATGAATGTCAATTGATGCTAGTTCCACTGACACTATTGCACTTCACCTAGGTTTGGTTTACAACTGGGTTGCGGTGAAATAATTTAGTGGTAGTGGAATTCAGAATTTAGTGCACTCGCGATAGGCGATTGTGTCGCGAGCGAAATGTGTTCAAGTGCTCATTTCTATTTTTCCTATGGGCGTTGGTAGTGGTAAATGTGGATATACCTGTTTGTTAAGCCACTGAAACAATGTAACTACGAGGGGTATGAAACTTGTGGTTCTACTGAAAGCAGCATCATATAGTGTTAGATTCGGCGAAAGGGAGTGAGTGAAATATTTGCTCCAATCGCTTACGGTGTGGTTGGATGGTCGTTAGCCATAGAGAGCTTTATCCAATGAACACATCTAGGACACGGGAGTCGTATCTGCCTTCACTCACGGATTAAAAAAATAGTTTATTGCGTCTTTTTATGCTGAAAGTGTACACTAAATAAAATTTGATTTCGAGCTGCGCTGAATTCACCCAACCTCCCATCGTTGTACGTTAGAGTATCCAAGTAGACCCAGTTTCATAAACACATTTTTAAATAATTGCCAAAACTCACAACTGAGGTATTATGAACCTCTTCCAAACTAACATTCCGATATATGTTAATCCATACTTTTGCTTTTATTTTCTTTCCTACACAATTTGTATATCTTTTTTTCCAACTGTCAATACGGCCAGCAATAACATCCAATTACACACCTAAGTAAATTAACAATCATAGATACCAATAGTAGCCACCAGCAGCAGTAAAACCACAATGTAGGCCATTGAAATAGACTGTAAATTGCATTTTTACCAGAATGTTCAACATGGTTGTTCACATTAAATTGGTAATTAATAAATAAAAAGCAATGTTCTTAACACATTTTTGCACAAAAACATAATCTCAAACACACAGATGCCCCACACTTAAGAAAACCATTGCAAACAAATTTTTATTGAAGTAGCAAGTACAGACTGATACGTATACACTTATACACGTACACATGTGTGATACGTTCAACAGGAGCAACTGCCCTGCAAACGTAGGTGAAAAAGCAGTCTAAGTACTGAACCAACATGTTGGCAACGCCTGCAGGATTGGTATTTAAATATGTGCAGATATGTGTGTCAGATTTAGGACTGAAAAATCGAATAATCATGTCTACAAACATTAAGCAGGTATTTAAATTTATAGCTTTCAATCTCACATGATTCTTGGCACTTGTTAATGTCGTTTACTGATGTTTTTTGCTTTTATTTATTACAAGAAAAGGAGAAGGCAATTCTGGTATTCGTACAGTGTGTTTAAAAAAGCGGAACCATCGAAACTTGAAAACTATCAGACTGTCCTTTACTTGCGGCTCCATCCGCACGATGAAAAAAAAAAAAAACTCGTACAATATACCTAAACTAAAAATCGAAAATTGCTTGGCACTCCATCAGTTTGTACGAAACACTGACCATATATAATCGGCCTAATTCAAATAGGGTAGACGTGAGAAGAAACCATTCAGAAATAATTACGAAATAATTCGTACATAACCTTAATAACAATCCCGAAGCGGTACCTAACGAGATTTTAAAGTAGTCCGTAAAATATACTTGAAAAATCCACAATTTCCTTTTTGTCGGCTCAAGGTCAATAAAACAAATTCTGTTTTTTTATATTATTCCCAATATATTTCAATCTCCGTTGGAGATCGTCTTCAGTGGCTACAACAATAATTACAAAAGTTTTCTTTTATATAAGACAGAACCTAAACAATTAAAAACATTTTTGCATACATACATTAATTATTTCCATCCGATACATAGCCTCCGTTTAGTTCGCCGTGCAGTTTAGGACTAATTTTACGTGTGTAAGTGTCTGTATATATGTGAATAGTTTTCTGTGTCTGTTTTGTAGTTAAATCTCTTGTTTGCCGGTGTGTTTGCTATGTGAATCATTTCCAAGTAAATCTTTTGGAGTAATTGTTTTCTCTCTGCAGTATGCTCACCGATTCAAATTCATTGGTGGCCGCTCTCTGCACAGTGGGACGCAAGTACTGTTTTTTGTGTGGTGCCAGATGATCTGCATTTTATGTCAGATCGGGGCCCAGCTATTCTGGGCTTTAATTTGTTTTTTTGTTGTGCCCACATATTCTTTCGCATAATTATATTTTTCGTCTCCCGCACATGTAATTTTGTATATTGTGTTATTTTTGTCCATCGTGTCTACCTTGCTTTTCATGTTGCTGAAAAATATATTATTAGTATAAGCTGGTTTGTGTGTAATTCTGGTATCCTCCTTGTTATAAATATTTATTTCCTTTTATTAAATATTTTTTGTGAATATAGCTTCATCTATAATTGAAAAAAAAAATGATTTTTAAAACAATTCCGAAATGGTTCCGAAATTATTGCAATCTTCCAAAATATTTCGAAAATGGTTCCAAACCCCATCCTGAAACATTTAAAAAGAGCGCGGCAATATTTCCGAAATCATACCGAACAAAGTGCAAAACAGGTTACAAAAACAACAATGTTTCGGAAATAGTAATAAAATGTTCTAGAGATAGATTCAAATGATATGAAAATTTTTGGGAAATAAACATAAAATCTAACCCGAATAGCGCAAAAATATCTAGTTCCATTGCGATCGTTAAAATAAATGTGTTTTGATACATTCTCGTGATGGTCTAATACTATCAACAAGGTAATTTCTGAAGTTTGTTTGAATTACTCTGAAGTTGTCCTGAAATAGTTCCAACTAAGCATAAAGTAGTTCCAATATAATTCCGTAAATACTTCTAAACCAATTCCGAAATAGTAAAAAATAGTCTCAAAATAGTGCCCAAACGATTCCGATAACAGACCTTAAAATTTCAGAAATCAAACACGAAAACACAATTATTTCGAAGCAGTAATGACTTCTTCCCTATAAGAATGCAGAAATAATCCGACAAGAGTAAAAATTGATTTCGAAACAGCCTCCGAAATATACCGAAAACAATACCAAAAGCAAGCTAGTGCCAAAAATATTGCTCGTCTGTACAAAAATGAAGCTAACGGTTACAAACACTGACACTAGACCTGTGAGCGCTCAACGTAAAACTGTGTGATCAAACTCACTTTTATAAAGGACACTGAACCAACGGATCAATGCATTTTGAATTGATTTATATCGCAATTTATAGCTTCTCCAACTCAATTGTCAACCTCACTTAGGCAGACGAATCCTCTTTACTAAGCAAGGGAGGTTCTAGAGCCCACGGCTTTCTCACGGTGGGGTTTAGAGAGCTAAAAGGCCCAACATGGTCATAGGAAGGTGCAGCACTCGATGAGTCCAAATCCGTTTAGGAGAAATCAAAAGGAGACATTGGGTATGATCAAATCTTGCGACTTAAGTGGACAGAGTTGCTCATATCGCTATATAAGTTAGGACTGGTTAGTAACAGCACATGAACGAGGAGCGAGCAACAGAGAGAAATGATTGAGCACACTAGGTCAATACCCAAGCTACTAGGGGCGGCACAGTTGCCAGATCTCGAATCAACAATTAAGCTTGGTCCTAGAAAACTTTGATTGTTTGTCAAAAGGACGGAGTTATATTATAACAAAATTCATATTACCTAATGTGGGTTATTCCGTTTGGTCGCCAAACAAATTCTGTTAACACTATGGACACGTTCAGTATATATTAATCTAGCCTTAGGGCCTTGTCACTGCGCGACGTAGATGCAGGTATTTTGGGGATAGCAGTTCATAATCATGCTTCTTAATAATTACAATCTCATATTAATACAATTTTCCATCACAGAAGTGTAATTAGTGCGACCATATTGTGACGATCATGAGTGACACTAATGGTGATTTCTTTTCTACACGAAAATGTCGACACTTTCAGGAGCAAACATTTTTAAAATTATCACTTCGACCTGTGAAATTGTAGCCACTTAAGATGTTCAGTGCCACCCTGAATGACTTGAAAAGAACAAAAATTGTAACCATTTTTACAAAAAAATGCAGTTCGTGTGTTTGTTCGCTGTCAACTGTGATCGCAAATTGCTTTTGAGTGAGGCATGATGCGACACATACGTATATATAGCATTCGCTTCAGCTTCGTGTGATTCATCAGCTAATTGACAGGGCTGTTTTCTGCACCGTCAATGGCAGCGAGGGCAAGTAATGTTGCATTTTTGGCCATTTTTAGGGGTAGGTTGTTGAGAAAAGATAATGATGCCCTCTATTGAGGCTAAGCTGATTTTACAACAGAACACAACTTTTTGAAGGGTTAGCGTGAAGGCGACATTTTCGTGTAGAAAAGAAAACACCATAAGTGATACTCACATCCCTAGTCTGATGCTAAGTAAATGAAGTCACAACAACAATAAAGCAGACAGTCACTTGTATCTACATAAACGAATCAATCATTATGTCTACACATATGTACGTATAAGCAGCTGAGAAGCAACGCACAAGCACATGTAGATATCTTATCTGAAATGCTCCTAAAGGATTGCAATTGGGATTGTGGAAGTGTCGCTCACACATACAAGCGCATGGGGTAAGAGAGAAGCTATAAAAATTACACATCTGTAGTTGTAGCTGAGAAATTTATAACTAAGTAAAATTCTGGAAGCGCCTAGAAGATGCCACGAGGTATCACAGAGTATAAAAGTATCAGCGGTAGAGGCGCTATGGGCAGTTTTCAGTTAAGCACGCTATCTGTCGGGCAATAGATCCGTTTCATCAGTCAGTTTGGTTATTAAGCCAGCTAGTTGCAAAGTATAAGTGTTATTGTGAAGTACTTTAATAAAGGCCATTTTTCCATTATTCAATATTGGAGTTATTTATTCAACAGTTTAGTGATACGAACGTTGGCAGAAGATTGCAAATAAGGGGAATTGCAGTAAAGTCGTTACGATATGAATTAATAAATCTTCGATTTGGCCTTCTATCTGCTACTAGATGTCGCATTGAGCAGAATACAAAAGCTTGTGCGTATCGGCGAGCGGTTTGCCGCAGCATCTTAAGCAGTGTTCTTCAAAACTGAAACTGTATTGGTGAGATTGCTGTAATCGTAGTGGTAGTGATTTAGTCGTTTTCTATGAGCAAAGATGTAAGCCCAATGCACGCATTTTTTGCAAATATTCAAAAAATATTTCGTTAAAATGCTATGAAAATATTATTTTGTTACCCTAAGAATTAAAATAAAATATATGTTAAAGCCGATAGTCGCTAGTGCCTTCTCAAAGTAATATAATTATTTATAATTGTATTTCTCATAAATAAGTAAATAAAATATAGTTAGCAATGAAAAACTTATATATTCCGAGCTTGAGCTTTTGTTTGCAAAATATGTTATTTTGAAATGCGTAAATAGACAACAGTCTCCTCTGTGACGAGAACTGTGATTTTCAAGTTGTCTTTTGAGAAAATCGTACTCCTACTTTGCATAATTTAAATTTTTTTCTAACTTAGCCTTTCACTTGAATATTTCCGGTGACAATTTTGTCTTACAGACTGTACCTGCATGTACTACGATAAGTAATGGGTGGTATACATAATACCGATATACGCCGCCGATAAACGCCGCCGCCGCCGCCGATTTTGGTCGTTTTTCGCACGCCGCCGCCGAGTGTCAAAAATATCGGCACGGCGCCGGCGGCGTCCGGAGCGTTACTATATTTTTTACTCGTTTAAGACTGTTTGGGCCATTTATTTTTCATGTCGAAAGTTGGTTGGATATGGTCGAAAGTGGTACCAACGGATGCGCGTAACTGCAAGTTATAAGAAACAATGTGAGAAATTTAACTCTTTCTAACTGTTCAGAAGTTATTTAAAAAAAAAGGCGCTTTCGACCTCAGCTTAACGCGGACTTTGCATCACCCAATTCACCAAGTTATTAAAACAATACACTAAAAGAAAAGTTATATAATAAATTTCTATACTCACTTTGCATATCTTTTTAAAAAAGTTAATAATGAACAATGAATTCAAATAAAATTACCCAAGGCGAACATGTTTTCAAATTGTCTTCAAGTTGCTAAAAAAAAAGCAAGTTACCCAAAAAAGGTGCCGATTTTTTAAAGAATTTTATATTGCGATTGGCTGAAAGAATAAGGGAAATCAGTGATGCAAAATCCTTTAGTATGTTCGGCATAAACACTCCATTGAAATGTTTCTTTCCTCATACTTAAGTTGAGGATATATGTACGTATGAGAAGGCTATGAAAAATCACTTGGGCTTACATTCAAACATCTTTTGTTTCTATGCAAAACTATATAATAGCGTCTGAAATGTTAATTTTGATTTTCACACTTCATCCTTCAACACCCAAATCTCCCGGTTTGACATTTGCTAAAGTTGGCGGCATTGATTATAGCCTATCAACCAAGTTTAAATATCAACTACACGTTACGGCTCCTTTTACAGATGTGAATACGCAGGCACATATATTTACCAGGTGAGGCTTTGTCCTTCGCAAGAACACTCAAAGTGGTGAAGCAACAGCTTTCCCAAGACAGTCGAACTAATGACCGTGTGTCCTACTACCCTAACGTAGTGGATAAGCGAACTAGTCTTAAAACTGAAGCTACGCGGTCATCCATAATGAGCTCTTATATCGTAAGGCCGGAAAACAAGAGTTAACATCTTTCAACTTAAAATCGGTCGACTTTCATTCTAAAATATCATTTTGATATAACGAAGACTATTGAAATCGAAATTAATGTTGTGAACACAAACGTCTGCAAACTTTGGTCTACATTTAAAAAAATTTTATCCAGGGTACTTGTAAAATTTTAATTCTGTAGATGCGCCGAGGATTATACGATTTTCATCCATGAGTTACGCAATGACACCCACTTAGACTGCTTATGATTTCGAGGACGGCATCCTTGGCCGAATAGTTATTCCCTAACGTTTCAAGGTGTTTCTCTGGTGTAGCTCGGCAGCATAGCGCGATAAAAACATCCGTTAGAAAGTCTTCGGAGCTACACCTAGAGCTTCTAGGAAAGTGACGTCGGCAAACGTATGAGTTCGAAGTCACAGTCCTATAGCTTCTGTGCTGGCATAGGGTATAAGGGTCAGGAGGCGTGGTAGCGACTGGTGGTTGGGATCGCTACTGTTCGCACATGATTTAAAGAATGGTAAGAGTATGTCGTTGAACGAGTAGGACATGTTTCGCTTTGCTCCGAGTTTTTTCACTTTTCGCTTTGTTTTCCTCGCAATAAAATTACCACTTGTGCTATACAAGCGTGCGCGTATTAAATTGTTTTAATTTTCTTAACATCATTGCTGTTCATTTTGTCCAATTGTGCCAACCATGACACCGATGCAACCACAACGGAGGAATCCAGTGCGTAAAGCAAATGCAGCTCCTACAATACCTCTGGCAACAACAAACAACATGCAAGGGAAAATGGATGAGCTGAGAGTGTCAATTGTCGAAGAGCTGACTGCAATTATAAAAAACTCAGAGGAAAGAGTAATGCAAAGAATCAGCGAGTTAACAGGTGAGATAACCAACATGAAGCTATCAGTGAGTGCAATCGAAGCAAGATGAACTGCAGTAGAGAGCTCTTTCTCCAATAATAATATTGTCATGGATATTAGCATCACTAAGCTATACCATCACTAAGGCGATGCTAAGGCCATGCTTACGTCAATAGTCAAATCATGTATACACATATATAAGGCAGCCGAGAGATATCACACACAGATGCATTTACTTATACGCCTACGTGTGTGCGAGAGACTGTAAACTACAAACTCACATACATCTGAGAGACGATGAAAAGTAGACAATTGTAAACAAGTAGAAACTATATGAGAACTATAAACACACGAAATAGTTGGTAAGTTCTGGAAATAGAAGAGCCTAGATGTATGCAGCGTAAACTATAAAAGAGGCGCTGGAATTCAGTTTGATTTGAGTTTTCAAGCAGTTTCGATTAAGACGATATCTAGCGAGCAATAGCAGTATTATTTTGAAAGTTAGTTTCATGTAATCTATCAGTTTGGTTATTAAGCCAGCTAGTTGCAAAGTATAAGTGTTATTGTGAAGTACTTTAATAAAGGTCATTTTTCCATTATTCAATATTGGAGTTATTTATTCAACAGTTTAGCGATACGAACTTAGCAAAAAAGGCAAATAAGAGGATTTGCAAGTAAAAAGATTACAATATCATGTGCAATGAACTTGCTGAGGTTCGTAGTCAAATATTTGAGCTACAGAATAGCGCAGTCGCCACTGACGTCGTTATCAGTGGTATTCCCCAAACGAATGGTGAGAACTTGCCTGAGATCTTTGGTAAACTATGCAGAGTATCGCAATACAAAACACCCCCGCTGTGTGATGTATTTAGAATACGGAGCAGTAAAGAAAAACAGAAAAACAATAAAAGCGCGCCAATTATAGTCAAGCTGTTCTCTTCCAACGACCGAACTAAGCTCTTAAAGTCAATTGTTGCTCTGTATAAATCCCGCAAGAGGCCTCTCACACTCGTCGATATTGACGTGCCAGGCTATGGAAATATTCACTTACATGAAAGCTTGCCTAAAGTGACACGCGAAGTAATGTATTTTGCATCTGAGCTTCGGAGAAAGAAATTGATAACCTCAGCGTTTTCTATCAGAGGAAAGGTATACATAAGACGTAAACCAAATGAAGAGCCGCAGATAGTATGAACAAGAGCAGATGTGAACACTCTTTTGAGCACAAGTAAATAAATACTGGCTTGCTATAAGTAATCTCTCCCACATTCTTCAGCTTATATTATTGTTATTGTCATTTTTATTATTTATCATGATTTTAATATTAGCTTTAAAATTTAGAGTAATGGGGTTGTATTCTCTTCATTTACTTTTTACATATTCACGCTATCAATCTGTCTCTATCCTCAATTCGCCTCTTAATCTCTTTTATTGGTTTTTTTTTTCTATCCTCTTATGCCTTCGTTTGCTTGAGTTCCATAAGGTATGTAAGCTTGTTCGCTGTAAAAGCGCAGTGTCAATGTTGTTCTGAGCTGTAACAGCTGTATGCGTTCTAAGGGCTATGACAGCCCATACAATATGATACGTGTACTAGGCAAGCAAAGAAACGGCTTAAAAATATGTCATCTTAATGCACAAAGCTTATTATCACCTAAAATAGACGAGTATCGGCATATTTTTGAGTCATCAGAAATAGAAGTTGTGTGCGTTTCCGAGACTTGGTTCTCTCAGTGGCACAGTGATGCAGTGTTCTGCGTTGACGAATATAAACTCTTTCGTGCAGATAGAATCGGGCATGGTGGTGGGATTGCTGTATTTGTTAAACATGGATTATGTTGTAAAACTGTTTGTACATCTGAACCCTTTTCTTCTATAGAGTACATTTTTGTTGAAATAAATTCCCATCATGACAAAATACTCATAGGTTGTGTGTACAGGCCAAACAAATATGTTACTTTTGATAACTTTTTAGAAGAAATTCACGACTGTACTTTAAATTATAATAATATTGTGGTTGTTGGAGATTTCAATAGTGACCTGCTTCGTGAAAACAAATTTTCTTTAGCTATGCAAACCCTTGCCCTTTTCCCAGTAAATACCATAACGCCAACACATTTCACTCAAACTAGCAGTACTCTTTTAGATATATTTTTTGTTAATGAACTATCGAATGTTCAACTCTACGACCAGCTTTCAGTCCCAAACTTCTCCAATCATTACCTAATTTTTATATCAGTTGAAGCAGTTGCCTATTCATACTCGGATTTCATACATATTAATCATGTGCAACTCGAAGAAGCTGTTGATAGTATTCCTTGGGAAACTGTTTATATTTTAAATACTACCCACGAGCAGATCCGTTTTCTTCAAAATAATGTCGCTTCACTTTTTGACCATCATGTGCCTATTGTAGTGAAACACTCAAAAAATCGTAAACGGCCTTCGTTCAACAACTACATAAAGAGGCTTATCCAAAAGCGCAACATAGCTTATCGAAAATGGAAACGATTTAAATGTACTGTAACATACAATGTTTTCAAGAATCGCAGAAAAGAAGTTACGAAGGCTATAAAGCTGCAAAAGCTGAAATTCTATGAGTATCAGTTTAGTACAGCAATAGGGTCGAAGAAGACTTGGAAATACATTCGGGATATTGGCAACGGAACAAATGTAACGATATCTTTGAAAATGTAGGCGTAAATAAATTAAGTGAGCAATTTGTTCAATCATCTAGCTGTGACAGTAACTTATGCCATGAAAGGTATCGCGATTATTTGTGTGGTGCGATACCCGAATTCTCTTTTTCGAACGTTGATAACTGTGCAGTCGTTGAGTCTGTCCTTGGTGTAAAGTCCAATGCTACTGGTCTAGACGGAATTCATCCAAAATTTTTTATATGTCTACTCCCTAAAATTTTACCGTTTGTTCCTATGTTTTTGATACTATATTGACCACGTCCGTGTTCCCTCATTGTTGGAAAGTTGCGAAGATCATTCCGATGAAGAAACCCAACGGAGAGTACAGACCCATCGCTATATTGCCATTCCTGTCTAAAGTCCTTGAACGTATAATGCATAACCAGATAAACTCATTTCTGACCCGAAACTCGCTTTTAAATCGTAACCAGTCTGGCTTTAGAAACCGTAGAGGCTGTACCACTGCTTTAATTAAAGTCTCTGATGACATCAGACTAAACATTAACAACCACCTTGTTACTTTTCTAACGCTCCTGGACCACTCTAAAGCATTCGACACTGTAAACCACAATCTCCTTACTCTAAAGTTAAAAACTTGTTCAATTTTTCGCCTCCTACTTTACATTTAATAAACTCCTACCTCAGTGAGCGATCGCAAGCTGTATGCAATGGGAGCTACATATCAAATTATCAACCGCTCTCCAAGGGTGTTCCTCAAGGCTCGATTCTTGGCCCGTTATTGTTTGTGTTGTATGTTAATGACCTTCAAAGTGTGTTGAGGTATTGTGATATTCATGTTTACGCGGACGATGTGCAATTATATGTCAGTTGTCCTCTTTTATCTGTTAACAGTTGTATTAGTTATCTTAACATTGACTTAGAACATGTAAACAAGTGGGCAAGTGATAATGGCCTACTTTTAAACCCAAATAAATCACAGTGCATAGTAATTTAAAGGAAAATCATATCGCTTGATAGTTTCAATAAAGTAAAATTAAATAACTCAGTCTTAGGCTATGTAAACACCGCAAAAAATCTTGGAATGATTTTTAATAGGAATTTGACATGGAATAACCACATTTATAGAGAAATAGGCAAGGTGTGTGGCATGATTCGCTCACTTTGGACTACCCGACACTTTACCCCAGTGAAAATTCGGCTGCTGTTAGTTAAAACATATATGTTACCCACCTTACTGTATGGATGTGAACTTTATGCCAATTGCGATAGCTTGTGTCGTAGTAAACTAAATGTCCTCTATAATAATATAGCCAGATATGTTTATAGTGTTGGTCGTTACGAGCACATCTCCATTTTCGCCAAGCGGATTTTATCTATTAAATTCGATAACCTGTTACAATTAAAGTGCCTAACACTGCTTCATAAGATCATCGCATTTCGAGAACCTGAATATCTCATGGACCGCCTTAAATTTAACAGATCACCTCGATCGTTCAACTTAACTACTATGAAGTACAACTGCCTAGTTACTGAACGTCAATTTTTGGTCTACGCTGTTCGCCTTTGGAACGCTCTGCCCCAAAAACTTAAAGCCATACAAAATGCGCTGCGCTTCAAGAATGAGCTCATAAACTATTTTCGTCAATAAAAAGGCAATGTGCACTTTACATTCTTACATTCTTCTTCTTTGCATTTTATTACATCCTCAGACTTGTTACTCTCTGTTAAACAAACCTGTTAAGCATATTCACTTGTCAAGTTTATTTTTTATTGTTATTTTTAAGTTAGTTTTAAGCTCAAACACTGTAAATTAACCCAAGGTTGTGTGTTTGATTAATGATATATAAATAAATAAACAAGTTAATAAAAGAGTTTATAGGTTTAAGAGCAAAAATGTATTCAAAATGTATTCAAAAATGTGTTCGCGACGATTGTTGGAGTTAACCCCAGGTGATACTACGCTTTGCACCAGCTATACAGACAAAATTGTGACCATTTTATGTATCTCTATTTCTTTTCAGCAAACGCAGCAGTATCAATTCCCAAGACCGGGTTAGGTTGGAAGTAAGTGAATAAGGCACAATCCCTTCGCAAGGAGCTACTCCTGAAAATTTTTAACCGATCTGTGAGATTTTGAGGCAAAAACTTCGGATCTTTCCGAAATGGCCAAAACGTTGATTTCCTTTAATACATACAAACAAAACCTGGTAAAAGTTTAGTTGAGGGGTCGACTGCTAATACGCTACCAAAAATATCGGGGAAGGTGTCAAACGACGCGTCTTGACATCAGTGTTAATAATCCGAAGGCGGAAAATACAAATTTTAACTCGTTCAAAAGGTATTAACGAAAACCCGAAAAATTACGCGCGAGTCCCTCCGAAACCGGCGGTGGGATCCATAGTATTTCTGCGCAAACACCTTCTTATAAAAAATTACCTTGTGTCGATCCAACACCGGTTTGGAGATCAAAACTATATCCGCGTAAAACTCTTCTGCTCACAATTTTTTTGTGGGTACACAACATTACAACAACCACATGAAAATGGCCAACTTCAACTGCAAATATCTCCGAGCAGAGACAACATTTTTCTTTTCCGCTTTCGGATTATTGTTGTCGGGGTCAATACGCGTCTTGACACCTCTCTCGATATTTTTGGTATCGTATTAGCAATCGACCCCTCAACTAGACTTTTACCTAAAACATTTCCCAAATATTATTTTTTTAAATAGAAAAATCAAGCTTTTTAAAGTCAGAACACCGGCGTATGTCGGCGCGCCGCCGCCGATAAAGTGATCGGCATAAACCTCTAATACATAACGCTGAAAAATAAAATTTCCACACAACGATCAAAGGATGCTACTTGCCACAACAACCACGTGCAACATTATTATTGTTGCAATGGAAACTGAACTAAAAGGGGTAGGCTGTGGTTACTCATGGATAAAGGGCAAGGTTGCTTGCTGTTTTAGGCAATAAACTAAATAAATTGCTTTATTTGATCACGTCTCTGATGTTCCTTTGGCTGTTTTATTAGTTTCTAGTCTATAAACATACATACATTGATTCATATGTGTATGATTACATGTAAGTTTTTTTTACTACATGCGTATTTATGTTAGCAGAAACTTTGGGATTTCATACGCATAACGATCGTTGTATTAAAAAGCACCATAATTATCTGGTGCTTATTTTTCCTCCAAAAGAGAAAAGAACAGAAAATATGAATATGCGAATGTGAGTACGTATAAGTAAAATGGTATTATTCTTTCGATATGTGAAATAGCATGTCGCGGTAGTAGCGTTTAATTGAGCAGCATTATAGGATACATAGTTGTAGTTTATCTGCCCCACTTGGAAGACAGCCTAGCTTTAGCCAATACATACAATTGTTAACACGTTAATATATTCATCAATGAAAAAAAATAAAATAATAAAAAAAAAGAAATGTTTAAGCTAAACTGTTTTATTGAAAACAATACTTACATGAAGTAATAATAATACGAAAAGCTAGAAAATAATTAGGTAGGTCCTAGGTACTAGTAACCACACTCCTCATAAATCTAGGGCGTTGATCAGACAATTAAATAAAAGCGTTGGACGCGTCAAATTTCTATTGATAGTCATAAGTAAGTCCAACTGAACCTTAATCAAGTTAAGCTACGCCTCACATTTATAAAAATTTCACACGACCAACGATTTTATTTAATTGTCTGATCAACGCCCTAGATTTATGAGGAGTGTGGTTACTAGTACCTAGGACCTACCTAATTATTTTCTAGCTTTTCGTATTATTATTACTTCATGTAAGTATTGTTTTCAATAAAACCGTTTAATATAAACATTTTTTTTAATTATTTCATTTTCAAGATTTTAGTCTTTATTTAATTGCCTATTATTTCTCATTCTATTTAGTTTATTTAGTGACTCATTATTACAAGGACTCTTTCCTGACAATTTGTTACAATCTAAGTCCTCAATACATAATCCTTCCAAAGACTTTACTCGACTCGGCGCCGCGTATTCTTGTCCCTCCTCGAACTCCAAAGTATTTTGATGTCACTTCTACCTTACTGTATGTACAAATACGATTTTTTGAAATATTTCGATCCATGCGCCACCTACATGAGTTATATTCCAAATTTCAAGCTTGTAGCTTATCGGGAAGTTATTTAAATTATAATTACAAAATTCGTGTAAGCCGACTGGCTGGTAAAGTCAACCTAAATAAAACCGTTTAAAAATAAATACAAGGCGCGATACCCTCCGAAGAGGTTTTAGGCCGAGTTTCTATATACAAAAAACCTCTCCTTACGGCCTCCTCCCATGGGCGGCCAACTTTTCAAAATTTTATGTAGATTTTTAGATAGGCGGATATCTCTACATGGGACATCGCCAGTTGTATGCTAGGAAACACATCTATTGAGCGGACAGGAAAAGGAGATTAGTCGAATAAAACTACTTTGCATTAGATAAATAAGTACTCAAGTTTAAGGAGTGTCATAGTCTGCCAATACTTAGCCTTGCTTTATGCAAATGAAAAGTAAGGCGTCTAGATTGTCTGAAGTTACACAGTTCAGGTTGATTTAGCCGATCGTTTAGTTCTTCATATAAACTGAATGTGTGAATGTGTGTTAACAGAAGCTTAATCGGCAACCACACATGACCTTTGTTATTAAGTAATTACTTCCTCTTATAAAGTACAAGAAGTTACCTACGGCCCACCCCACTTACTCTTTTAGACCTGAAAATTTAATTTGACGTTATCACTGACCACTTGCAGTCCTACCCTACAACTTTCATACTTAATTGATCATGAGCAGCTATAGTCTCCTCTCCGAGTTCATCCGCCTTTTCGTTACCATCAATGCCCATGTGACCGGGCCTATAGTTGCTGTAAGCTTCTCCCTAGTCCAATTCTTACAAGTCCTTATTTGCACTCTAATGACCTTCTAATTGTTGTGCTATGCAAGATTATCGCCTCAATGACCGACTGGTTGTCAACACAAGAGATTACGCTGGTGCAGCCCATGCAGTTTTCATCGAGTATCTCTGTTGCTTTGGCCACTTTTGCCACTTCCGCCCGTAAGACATTTTAGTGATATGACAGCTTGTACAACCTTCTTATCACCGGGTAGGCATAGTGTAGACCATCCCAGTTCAATTAGATCCTACGTATTATACGCGACCCACCCTTCTCTATCTATTTAGGTTCCAAGTTATTCACCAGAGCACAGGTTTACATAATTGTTAGAACAGAAGAATAAAATCGTTTGTTTTTGAAATATAACGTTACGAGTACCAAATCTATTACACAATTAAAAACTGTATAATAGCTCGCCAATCATCTGTGCGGACACCTCTCCTGGGCGGACCAAAGTTTCACTGCATATGGTGCATACTTATTTAAAGCAATCACTTGCTAGTTGTTTTGTGCTGTGATTTAACTAAATACCCTTCAGAAAGAAAAATTTCTTGCACCAGGTAAGAAGTATAATAACGGGACTTCGAACTGTAATGAAGTTTATTGATCTAAGTTCTAATGATAATGAAATTGCCAATATGTTTTCCACTTTATTTACGAATTATTGTTTGTGTTTCAACAAACATGCGTGTATACATATTGTCTCGTTGCTCGTTAATCAATGACAAAAACATTATCATTACGCTGATTTTACTACTACCAACACAGTTTCAATTTTAGTGACCACTGTCAAGTTTTAAGTAGTATGAGATACGGTGTCAAGGGTATAACTACGTACTATCATAAGCAACTGCCTAATTTCTGCTGGTGGGGAGATAGCCAATTGCTATGCAAAACTTATTGCCCTGCAGTGCCGACACTGATGCATACGCTGACATTGATGTTGCTACGAGGCAGCGGTAATGTTGCGTGCCACATCTTAACAACTTAATTATTGGCAGCATCTACAAAAACAAAAGAAATAGTAACAAGCAAGGAGGAGCATAAAAAAACAGGGGCAAATGATGAATTAAGCTAAAAAAATGCAACAATTCAACTTCAGAACCTTTAATCGGTTTTTTATATACTTGTTCACATAAATACAAACATATACAAACATAAATATGTATACATAAAAATACATAAAATGTGCCACAGTAATAATAAAGCATTCATGGCGTAAAGATTGACGCGATATGATCAGCAGCGCTGGAGGCCGAGGCGCACAGTGTAACGTTTTCATGCAATTTTTTTTGTTTATTATCAGAATCAATGGCACTGAAGAGGGCACAAATGGAATGCATTGTTGATATACTCAAACAAATTTGATAAACGATGACAAAAAACCGTCCCAACAAACATCAATTGCTATACAGTCTTTTATGAAATGCCATTATAGGCCTCTAATTTCGAGTGGGAGTGGTAGTGGCAGTGGAAGTAGCAGTGCCAATGATAATAGGGTTGAGTGTTGGAGGGAAAAGTAAAATAAGAACTGAGTGTGAAAAAGGGAGAGATTTATAGGGATAATGTAGGACCACTACCCAAACTTTGCCGAAAAAGTTCCCAAATTATCTCCAAAGCAGCTCCGTAGTTGTTCAGTGATTAGCACGTAATAGTCCCAAAACTATCCCAAAATGACTAACGGTCTCGAAGATATTCAAAATATTGCTTTATATTTTCCAGAAAGCTTTCCAAAGGATCTCTATATGGTTCCGAAGATAATCCCGAAATAGTGTGGAAATTTTACCTAAGTTGTTCCGAAATTCTACGGAAAACAAATCCGAAATGGTCTGGGTATAAAGAATAGCCCCAAAGTAACTTTAACAAGTAAGGACGGGACACTTCATACCTTTAATGAATGGGGCTGAACAATAATCTTATCCCCTTCGTAATCTCCGAATAATCGGATGTATAAGATAAGAAATACATAGTGAACAGATCTACATACCTAAACGATTTTTAAGATAAACATAAAATAAACAAGTAAGGAAGGCTAAGTTCGGGTGTAACCGAACATAACATACTCAGTTGAGAGCTATGGAGACAAAATAAGGAAAATCAATCTGGGGTAACCCTGGAATGTGGTTGTATAACATGTGTATCAAATGAAAGGTATTAAAGAGTATTTTAAGAGAGAGTAGGCCATAGTTCTATGTATGAACGCCATTTAGGGATATCGCCATAAAGGTAGACCAGGGCTGACTCTAGAATTTGTTTGTACGATATGGGTATCAAATGAAAGGTGTTACTGAGCATTTTAAGAGGGAGTGGGCCTTAGGTCTATCGGTGGACGCCTTTTCGAGATGTCCCCATTAAGGTGGACCAGGGGTGATTCTATAATGTGTTTGTACGATATGGGTATCAAATGAAAGCTGTTAATGAGTATTTTGAAAAGGAGTGATCCTTAGTTCCATAGGTGGACGCCGTTTCGAGATATCGCCATAAAGGTGGACCAGGGGTGTCTCTAGAATGTGTTTGTACGATATGGGAATCAAATGAAAGGTGTTACTGAGCATTTTAAGAGGGAGTGTGCATTAGGTCTATAGGTGGACGCCTTTTCGAGATATCGCCATTAGGGTGGGCCAGGGGTGACTCTAGAATGTTTGTACGGTATGGGTATCAAACGAAAGGTGTTACTGAGCATTTTAAGAGGGAGTGGGCATGAGGTCTATAGGTGGACGCCTTTTCGAGATATCGTCATTAGGGTGGGCCAGGGGTGACTCTAGAATGTGTTTGTACGATATGTGCATCAAACGTAAGGTGTTACTGAGCATTTTAAGAGGGAGTGGGCATTAGGTCTATAGGTGGACGCCTTTTCGAGATATCGCCATTAGGGTGGGCCAGGGGTGACTCTAGAATGTGTTTGTACGATATGGGTATCAAATGAAAGGTGGTAATGAGTATTTTAAAAGGGAGTAATCCTTAGTTCTATAGGTGGACGCCTTTTCGAGATATCGCCATTAGGGTGGGCCAGGGTGACTCTAGAATGTGTTTGTACGATATGTGCATCAAACGAAAGGTGTTACTGAGCATTTTAAGAGGGAGTGGGCATTAGGTCTATAGGTGGACGCCCTATCGAGATATCGCCATTAGGGTGGGCCAGGGGTGACTCTAGAATGTTTGTACGATATGGGTATCAAACGAAAGGTGTTACTGAGCATTTTAAGAGGGAGTGGGCATTAGGTCTATAGGTGGACGCCTTTTAGAGATATCGCCATTAGGGTGGGCCAGGGGTGACTCTAGAATGTGTTTGTACGATATGGGTATCAAATGAAAGGTGGTAATGAGTATTTTAAAAGGGAGTAATCCTTAGTTCTATAGGTGGACGCCCTTTCGAGATATCGTCATTAGGGTGGGCCAGGGGTGACTCTAGAATGTGTTGGTACGATATGTGCATCAAACGAAAGGTGTTACTGAGCATTTTAAGAGGGAGTGGGCATTAGGTCTATAGGTGGACGCCCTTTCGAGATATCGCCATTAGGGTGGGCCAGGGGTGACTCTAGAATGTTTGTACGATATGGGTATCAAACGAAAGGTGTTACTGAGCATTTTAAGAGGGAGTGGGCATTAGGTCTATAGGTGGACGCCTTTTCGAGATATCGCCATTAGGGTGGGCCAGGGTGACTCTAGAATGTGTTTGTACGATATGGGTATCAAATGAAAGGTGGTAATGTGTATTTTAAAAGGGAGTAATCCTTAGTTCTATAGGTGGACGCCTTTTCGAGATATCGCCATAAAGCTGGACCAAGGGTGACTCTAGAATGTTTGTACGGTATGGGTATCAAACGAAAGGTGTTACTGAGCATTTTAAGAGGGAGTGGGCATTAGGTCTATAGGTGGACGCCTTTTCGAGATATCGCCATTAGGGTGGGCCAGGGTGACTCTAGAATGTGTTTGTACGATATGGGTATCAAATGAAAGGTGGTAATGAGTATTTTAAAAGGGAGTAATCCATAGTTCTATAGGGAGTGGGCATTAGGTCTATAGGTGGACGCCTTTTCGAGATATCGCCATTAGGGTGGGACAGGGGTGACTCTAGAATGTTTGTACGATATGGGTATCAAACGAAAGGTGTTACTGAGCATTTTAAGAGGAAGTGGACATTAGGTCTATAGGTGGACGCCTTTTCGAGATATCGCCATTAGGGTGGGCCAGGGGTGACTCTAGAATGATTGTACGATATGGGTATCAAACGAAAGGTGTTACTGAGCATTTTAAGAGGGAGTGGACATTAGGTCTATAGGTGGACGCCTTTTCGAGATATCGCCATTAGGGTGGGCCAGGGTGACTCTAGAATGTGTTTGTACGATATGGGTATCAAATGAAAGGTGGTAATGAGTATTTTAAAAGGGAGTAATCCTTAGTTCTATAGGTGGACGCCTTTTCGAAATATCGCCATTAGGGTGGGCCAGGTGTGACTCTAGAATGTTTGTACGATATGGGTATCAAACGAAAGCTGTTACTGAGCATTTTAAGAGGGAGTGGGCATTAGGTCTATAGGTGGACGCCTTTTCGAGATATCGCCATTAGGGTGGGCCAGGGGTGACTCTAGAATGTTTGTACGATATGGGTATCAAACGAAAGGTGTTACTGAGCATTTTAAGAGGGAGTGGACACTAGGTCTATAGGTGGACGCCTTTTCGAGATATCGCCATTAGGGTGGGCCAGGGGTGACTAGAATGTTTGTACGATATGGGTATCAAACGAAAGGTGTTACTGAGCATTTTAAGAGGGAGGGGGCATTAGGTCTATAGGTGGACGCCTTTTCGAGATATCGCCATTAGGGTGGGACAGGGGTGACTCTGATATGTTTTTGTACGATATGGATATCAAATTAAAGGTATTAATGAGGGTTTTAAAAGCGAGTGGCCCTTAGATGTATATGTGAAGGCGTTCTCGCGATATCGACCAAAATGTGGACCAGGTGATCCAGAAAATCATCTGTCGGGTACTGCTAATTTATTTATATATGCAATACCACTAACAGTATTCCTGCCAAGATTCCAAGGGCTGTTGATTTCGCCTTGTAGAACTTTTTCATTTTCTTCTACTTAATATGGTAGGTGTCACACCCATTTTACAAAGTTTTTTCCAAAGTTATATTTTGCGTCAATAAACCAATCCAGTTACCATGTTTCATCACTTTTTTCGTATTTGGTATAGAATTATGGCATTTTTTTCATTTTTCGTAATTTTCGATATCGATAAAGTGGGCGTGGTTATGGTCAGATTTCGCCCATTTTTTACACCAAGAAAAAGTGAGCTCAGGTAAGTACGTGGGCTAAGTTTAGTAAAGATATATCGGATTTTGCTCAAGTTATTGTGTTAATGGCCGAGCGGAAGGACAGACTGTGGACTGTGTATAAAAACTGGGCGTGGCTTCCACCGATTTCGCCCATTTTCACAGAGAACAGTTACCGTCATAGAATCTATGCTCCTACCAAATTTGAGAAGGATTGGTAAATTTTTGTTCGACTTATGGCAATAAAAGTATTCTAGGCAAACTAAATGAAAATGGGCGGAGCCACGCCCATTTTGAAATTTTATTTTATTTTTGTATTTTGTTGCATCATATCATTACTGGAGTTGAATTTTGACTTAATTTACTTATATACAGTAAAGATATTAAATTTTATGTTAAAATTTGAATTTAAAAAATTTTTTTTTTAAAAAGTGGGCGTGTTCTTCATCCAATTTTGCTAATTTTCATTTAGCACATATAGAGTAATAGTAGTAACGTTCCTGCCAAATTTCATCATGATATCTTCAACGACTGCCAAATTACAGCTTGCAAAACTTTTAAATTACCTTCTTGTAAAAGTGGGCGGTGCCACGCCCATTGTCCAAAATCTTACTAATTTTCTATTCTGCGTCATAACGTCAACCCATCTACCAAGTTTCGTCGCTTTATCTGTCTTTTGTAATGAGTTATCGCACTTTTTCAGTTTTTCGAAATTTTCGATATCGAAAAAGTGGGTGTGGTTATAGTCCGATATCGTTCATTTTAAATAGCGATCTGAGATGAGTGCTCAGGAACCTACATACCAAATTTCATCAAGATACCTCAAAATTTACTCAAGTTATCGTGTTAACGGACGGACGGACGGACGGACGGACGGACGGACGGACGGACGGACGGACGGACGGACGGACATGGCTCAATCAAATTTTTTTTCGATCCTGATTATTTTGATATATGGAAGTCTATATCTATCTCGATTCCTTTATATATGTACAACCAACCGTTATCCAATCAAACTTAATATACTCTGTGAGCTCTGCTCAACTGAGTATAAAAATAGGTAGGTACTTTGTGTGAGGATGCAAAGTTTCAGGTTTTTTGTGGTTTGCGTGTAAAACCTATGACTACGAATCACGTATTTCAACAATATATGACGTATACGTAACCATTTGATGAAATTTGATAAATTTTGAAGCTTTTAACCGTAAAAAAGGGGCAAAAATGACAGTTTATATGAAGTATATAATATATATACCACCGATCTCTATGATTTTGTCAGACAAAAATATATGCTATATACGTAAGCATTTGGTGAAATTTGAATCTTCTAGCTGTTAAAATGGGGCAGAAACTGCGTAAAGTTTCTTATCTGAACAATCGGTTGTATGAGATATATACTATGTATACCACCGATCTCAACGATTTTTTCAGACAACAATATATTCTATATACGTAAGCATTCGGTGAAATTTGAAGCATCTAGCTGTTAAAATGGGGCTAAAATTGCGAAAAAATATATATATATGCAATATATATATACTATATATACCACCATAAAAAAAAAACCACCATACATATACCACCGATCTTTATGATTTTTCAGACAATAATATATGCAATTTTTTTTTTTTAATTACGAAAAGTTTCTTATCTGAGCAATCGGTTGTGGGGGATATATACTATATATACGACCGATCTCATAAATTATTTCAGGCAACAATATGTGTAATAACGAAAGTATATGGTGAGGTTTGAAGCTTCAATCTGTTAAATTTAGTATGATATGAAAAAAAAACCTTTTTTTCCAAAAATTCGGTTGTATGGAGGATATATGCTATAGTGGTCCGATCCGGCAGGTTTCGACAAATGTCTAATCGGACACCCAAATACACCCGCTCACCAAATATTATTAAGATATCTCAAAAATTGAGGGACTAGTTTGCATACAAACAGACAGAGGGACAGACGAAGAGACGGACATGGCTAAAACAACTCAGCTCTTCATCCTGATTATTTCGGTATATATAATGGTGGTTCTATATATTTTCCTTTAAGGACTTACAATTTTGGGTTTCGTGAAGAAATTAATATACCATTTCATTTTCATGAAGGGTATAAAAAAGGTCGCACCAACCTAGCCTAACTTAACTTTCCCTTCCTTTTCTTTTTGACAACGGTAACCACAACCATTGTCGGCCACCGTGGTGCGATGGTAGCGTGCTCCGCCTACCACGCCGTATGCCCTGGGTTCGCACCCCGAGCAAAGCAACATCAACATTTTAGAAATCAGGTTTTTCTATTAGAAACAAATTTTTCTAAGCGGGGTCGCTCCTCGGCAGTGTTGGCAAGCGCTCCGAGTGTATTTCTGCCATGAAAAGCTCTCACTGAAAACTCATCTGCCGGTACTTATCAAAAAATCGTGTCACAACTGTGGCACTTGTATCTTTGTAGTTTTAAGTTAAGTACCGTATATTGTACCTTTTTTCTTTAAATTTTGCTGACATGCGAGTCATACTAGGTTTTTTAATGAGCAATTTATTGTCAAAATATCACAACCGTGGCACGCGTGTAATGTCACAGCCGTGGCAGGTTTCAGTATCAAGAACAGAAATTAATAACTGTAGCTCCTCCAATTTGGGAATGTTTTTTAGCTATAAAAACTCCTAGAAAAATGATTGAAAATATTTGAAAATTGAAAATTTTTTTCAAAAATTTTGGGTTAGTAAAACTGAGAGCTCGCGGAGAATCGCTCATTAAGTTATGCTTCGTCAGTAACAAACAGATGTAGGAAGCGTGACCTGCAGGAAGAAATGGTTGAGCACGTTTTGTGTTTATGTAGTGCGCTCGCCAGATCAAGGCTCCAGCTACTAAGAGCGAGTTGCCAGATCTAGAGTCAGCTATTAAGCTTTTTCAGTATTCGCCAAGAGTACGGACTTATTTTATAATATTACCTAGTTGGATTTTTTTCATTTAGGTAATATTTTGGACACATTCAATCTATGTAAGGTCCTTATTGACCGGCCAGCTCAAACAAACCCAACATTTAAAAGCTTGAAACATTACAAAATACTAACATATGTATGTAAATACATGGCGTACGTTATTGTTTGAAAAAAATCGCCAAGATCGGTAGTATATTAAATATATGTCCATACAACTGATTGTCCAGATCTTATTAATTCTTTAATTTTCATTAAAGTGTCGTTCAGCTTCATATATTAAAGGCATTAGGCCCCGTACTTACTTCTTTGTTCTTATCGCTTGTTTCCATTCATCAATTTAGTGTCGTCACTCAAGGCGAGTAGCCAGTTTTAAGAAACTCCTACTAACTCCCAACGAGACACAATTTAAAAGCACACATTTTGTTCGTTTGAACCTAAAATTTTAAAAAAAATTTTTACTTCATTTTTGAACGTATGGCCGCACTGTGCTGCGTTGGCAGCCATTGGTATCCTCTCAATTGCTGGGAGTTGAAACGCAGCGTCGCATTACAGAAGCTGTGATTGCCATTTCTGTCGTCAACAACACTTGTAATTTTGTAGACCCGCTCTACGACTGTTTTCCTACACTACGTAGCGTTTGTGTGTAAATGGGAGCGTGTATATGTATATGTCTGTGTGTCCACTGAGGTATTAGCATAAAAATGCAATTTTTACGAAAATTTATGTGTGTCTGGCAGCAAAATAAGGCGACATCATCATTTACACGCTACCGCTATGCAACGTTATCTCTATACGTGTGTATTGTGGAAAGCAAATAAAATAAAAATAAAAAGTAAATTTGCTTAAAATTTTCCAACGTACACATTCGAATGCCGCATTTGGTTTGCTACAACAACTCATGCAACAAATCTATTGCCACAGTCGTTGTTGTTGGCCCATTGTCGCATCTGACACTTTCGCTCGCAAATGCAATCAGATCCTTTCAAATTGATAAGCGTTTGAAAGCGCTTCTTACGATTTACCGCCTCCATTGCGTTGCATTGTCGCACATTGGCTGATATTTACTCCTACTGCTGCTGTTTGTGGCACGCAAAACGGTAACGCATACACACGCACAATGCTACGCAGCTATTTTCGATATATTGAAGCAGACGCATTTCCACCAAAAAGAAATCTGTTAACATCTTTATATATTTATAAGTATGGCTGTGTGTGTGTTGATATTACCAATCACGTTTGCTGCTGTTTCTCTAACATCCGTTTACATCATTTATTACGTAATACCAGTGGCAAATGTTGCAACATTGACTATTATTGCAACAACTTACCAGCGTTAAGCTAAATCGTCATTGCTTGTTAGGAAAATGATTTCCATTATAATTTTTATACTCAGTTGAGCAGAGCTCACAGAGTATATTAAGTTTGATTGGATAACGGTTGGTTGTACATATATAAAGGAATCGAGATAGATATAGACTTCCATATATCAAAATAATCAGGATCGAAAAAAAATTTGATTGAGCCATGTCCGTCCGTCCGTCCGTCCGTCCGTCCGTCCGTCCGTCCGTCCGTCCGTCCGTCCGTCCGTTAACACGATAACTTGAGTAAATTTTGAGGTATCTTGATGAAATTTGGTATGTAGGTTCCTGAGCACTCATCTCAGATCGCTATTTAAAATGAACGATATCGGACTATAACCACACCCACTTTTTCGATATCGAAAATTTCGAAAAACTGAAAAAGTGCGATAACTCATTACAAAAGACAGATAAAGCGACGAAACTTGGTAGATGGGTTGACGTTATGACGCAGAATAGAAAATTAGTAAGATTTTGGACAATGGGCGTGGCACCGCCCACTTTTACAAGAAGGTAATTTAAAAGTTTTGCAAGCTGTAATTTGGCAGTCGTTGAAGATATCATGATGAAATTTGGCAGGAACGTTACTACTATTACTCTATATGTGCTAAATGAAAATTAGCAAAATTGGATGAAGAACACGCCCACTTTTTAAAAAAAAAATTTTTTAAATTCAAATTTTAACATAAAATTTAATATCTTTACTGTATATAAGTAAATTAAGTCAAAATTCAACTCCAGTAATGATATGATGCAACAAAATACAAAAATAAAATAAAATTTCAAAATGGGCGTGGCTCCGCCCATTTTCATTTAGTTTGCCTAGAATACTTTTATTGCCATAAGTCGAACAAAAATTTACCAATCCATCTCAAATTTGGTAGGAGCATAGATTCTATGACGGTAACTGTTCTCTGTGAAAATGGGCGAAATCGGTGGAAGCCACGCCCAGTTTTTATACACAGTCCACAGTCTGTCCTTCCGCTCGGCCATTAACACAATAACTTGAGCAAAATCCGATATATCTTTACTAAACTTAGCCCACGTACTTACCTGAGCTCACTTTTTCTTGGTGTAAAAAATGGGCGAAATCTGACCATAACCACGCCCACTTTATCGATATCGAAAATTACGAAAAATGAAAAAAATGCCATAATTCTATACCAAATACGAAAAAAGTGATGAAACATGGTAACTGGATTGGTTTATTGACGCAAAATATAACTTTGGAAAAAACTTTGTAAAATGGGTGTGACACCTACCATATTAAGTAGAAGAAAATGAAAAAGTTCTACAAGGCGAAATCAACAGCCCTTGGAATCTTGGCAGGAATACTGTTAGTGGTATTGCATATATAAATAAATTAGCAGTACCCGACAGATGATTTTCTGGATCACCTGGTCCACATTTTGGTCGATATCGCGAGAACGCCTTCACATATACATCTAAGGGCCACTCGCTTTTAAAACCCTCATTAATACCTTTAATTTGATATCCATATCGTACAAAAACATATCAGAGTCACCCCTGTCCCACCCTAATGGCGATATCTCGAAAAGGCGTCCACCTATAGACCTAATGCCCCCTCCCTCTTAAAATGCTCAGTAACACCTTTCGTTTGATACCCATATCGTACAAACATTCTAGTCACCCCTGGCCCACCCTAATGGCGATATCTCGAAAAGGCGTCCACCTATAGACCTAGTGTCCACTCCCTCTTAAAATGCTCAGTAACACCTTTCGTTTGATACCCATATCGTACAAACATTCTAGAGTCACCCCTGGCCCACCCTAATGGCGATATCTCGAAAAGGCGTCCACCTATAGACCTAATGCCCACTCCCTCTTAAAATGCTCAGTAACAGCTTTCGTTTGATACCCATATCGTACAAACATTCTAGAGTCACACCTGGCCCACCCTAATGGCGATATTTCGAAAAGGCGTCCACCTATAGAACTAAGGATTACTCCCTTTTAAAATACTCATTACCACCTTTCATTTGATACCCATATCGTACAAACACATTCTAGAGTCACCCTGGCCCACCCTAATGGCGATATCTCGAAAAGGCGTCCACCTATAGACCTAATGTCCACTCCCTCTTAAAATGCTCAGTAACACCTTTCGTTTGATACCCATATCGTACAATCATTCTAGAGTCACCCCTGGCCCACCCTAATGGCGATATCTCGAAAAGGCGTCCACCTATAGACCTAATGTCCACTTCCTCTTAAAATGCTCAGTAACACCTTTCGTTTGATACCCATATCGTACAAACATTCTAGAGTCACCCCTGTCCCACCCTAATGGCGATATCTCGAAAAGGCGTCCACCTATAGACCTAATGCCCACTCCCTATAGAACTATGGATTACTCCCTTTTAAAATACTCATTACCACCTTTCATTTGATACCCATATCGTACAAACACATTCTAGAGTCACCCTGGCCCACCCTAATGGCGATATCTCGAAAAGGCGTCCACCTATAGACCTAATGCCCACTCTCTCTTAAAATGCTCAGTAACACCTTTCGTTTGATACCCATACCGTACAAACATTCTAGAGTCACCCTTGGTCCAGCTTTATGGCGATATCTCGAAAAGGCGTCCACCTATAGAACTAAGGATTACTCCCTTTTAAAATACACATTACCACCTTTCATTTGATACCCATATCGTACAAACACATTCTAGAGTCACCCTGGCCCACCCTAATGGCGATATCTCGAAAAGGCGTCCACCTATAGACCTAATGCCCACTCCCTCTTAAAATGCTCAGTAACACCTTTCGTTTGATACCCATATCGTACAAACATTCTAGAGTCACCCCTGGCCCACCCTAATGGCGATATCTCGAAAGGGCGTCCACCTATAGACCTAATGCCCACTCCCTCTTAAAATGCTCAGTAACACCTTTCGTTTGATGCACATATCGTACCAACACATTCTAGAGTCACCCCTGGCCCACCCTAATGACGATATCTCGAAAGGGCGTCCACCTATAGAACTAAGGATTACTCCCTTTTAAAATACTCATTACCACCTTTCATTTGATACCCATATCGTACAAACACATTCTAGAGTCACCCCTGGCCCACCCTAATGGCGATATCTCTAAAAGGCGTCCACCTATAGACCTAATGCCCACTCCCTCTTAAAATGCTCAGTAACACCTTTCGTTTGATACCCATATCGTACAAACATTCTAGAGTCACCCCTGGCCCACCCTAATGGCGATATCTCGATAGGGCGTCCACCTATAGACCTAATGCCCACTCCCTCTTAAAATGCTCAGTAACACCTTTCGTTTGATGCACATATCGTACAAACACATTCTAGAGTCACCCTGGCCCACCCTAATGGCGATATCTCGAAAAGGCGTCCACCTATAGAACTAAGGATTACTCCCTTTTAAAATACTCATTACCACCTTTCATTTGATACCCATATCGTACAAACACATTCTAGAGTCACCCCTGGCCCACCCTAATGGCGATATCTCGAAAAGGCGTCCACCTATAGACCTAATGCCCACTCCCTCTTAAAATGCTCAGTAACACCTTACGTTTGATGCACATATCGTACAAACACATTCTAGAGTCACCCCTGGCCCACCCTAATGACGATATCTCGAAAAGGCGTCCACCTATAGACCTCATGCCCACTCCCTCTTAAAATGCTCAGTAACACCTTTCGTTTGATACCCATACCGTACAAACATTCTAGAGTCACCCGTGGCCCACCCTAATGGCGATATCTCGAAAAGGCGTCCACCTATAGACCTAATGCACACTCCCTCTTAAAATGCTCAGTAACACCTTTCATTTGATTCCCATATCGTACAAACACATTCTAGAGACACCCCTGGTCCACCTTTATGGCGATATCTCGAAACGGCGTCCACCTATGGAACTAAGGATCACTCCTTTTCAAAATACTCATTAACAGCTTTCATTTGATACCCATATCGTACAAACACATTATAGAATCACCCCTGGTCCACCTTAATGGGGACATCTCGAAAAGGCGTCCACCGATAGACCTAAGGCCCACTCCCTCTTAAAATGCTCAGTAACACCTTTCATTTGATACCCATATCGTACAAACAAATTCTAGAGTCAGCCCTGGTCTACCTTTATGGCGATATCCCTAAATGGCGTTCATCCATAGAACTATGGCCTACTCTCTCTTAAAATACTCTTTAATACCTTTCATTTGATACACATGTTATACAACCACATTCCAGGGTTACCCCAGATTGATTTTCCTTATTTTGTCTCCATAGCTCTCAACTGAGTATGTTATGTTCGGTTACACCCGAACTTAGCCTTCCTTACTTGTTGTTTTTATACTCAGTTGAGCAGAGCTCACAGAGTATATTAACTTTGATTGGATAACGGTTGGTTGTACAGGTATATAGGAATCGAGATAGATATAGACTTCCATATATCAAAATCATCAGTATCGAAAAAAATTCGATTGAGCCATGTCCGTCCGTCCGTCTGTCCGTTAACACGATAACTTGAGTAAATTTTGAGGTATCTTGATGAAATTTGGTACGTAGGCTCCTGGGCACTCATCTCAGATCGCTGTTTAAAATGAACGATATCGGACAATAACCACGCCCACTTTTTCGATATCGAAAATTTCGAAAAATCGAAAAAGTGCAATATATATGGATTAAGCGATGAAACTTGGCAGGTGAGTTGAACTTATGACGCAGAATAGAAAACTAGTAAAATTTTGGACAATGGGCGTGGCACCGCCCACTTTTAAAAGAAGGTAATTTAGAAGTTTTGCAAGCTGTAATTTGGCAGTCGTTGAAGATATCATGATGAAATTTGGCACGAATGTTACTCTTATTACTATATGTCTGCTTAATAAAAATTAACAAAATCGGAGAACGACCACCCCCACTTTTTAAAAAAATTTTTTTTGAATTCAAATTTTAAAAGAAATGTTAATATCTTTACAGTATATAAGTAAATTATGTCAACATTCAACTCCAGTAATGATATGGTGGAACAAAATACAAAAATAAAAGAAAATTTCAAAATGGGCGTGGCTCCGCTCTTTTTCATTTAATTTGTCTAGGATACTTTTAATGCCTTAAGTCGAACAAAAATTTACCAATCCTTGTGAAATTTGGTAGAGGCTTAGATTTTAGGACGTTAACTGTTTTCTGTGAAAAAGGGCGAAATCGGTTGAAGCCACGCCCAGTTTTTATACACAGTTGACCGTCTGTCCTTCCGCTCAGCCGCTAACACGTACTTACCTGAACTCACTTTGTATTGTTTTTCGATATCGAAAATTACGAAAAATGAAAAAATGCCATAATTATATACCAAATACGAAAAAAGGGATAAAACATGGTAACTGTATTGGTCTATTGACGCAAAATTTAACTTTAGAAAAAAAATTGGTAAAATGAGTGTGACACCTACCATATTAAGTAGAAGAAAATGAAAAAGTTTTGCAGGGCGAAATCAAAAGCCCTTGGAATCGTGGAAGGAATACTCTTCGTGGTATTATATATATAAGTAAATTAGCGGTACCCGACAGATGATGTTCTGGATCACCCTGGTCCACATTTTGGTCGATATCTCGAAAACGCCTTCACATATACAACTAAGGGCCACTCCTTTTTAAAATACTGATTAACTCCTTTCATTTGATACCCATATCGTACAAACAAATTCTAGAGTCACCCCTGGTTCACCTTTATGGCGATATCTCGAAAAGGCGTCCACCTATAGAACTAAGGCCTACGCCCTTTTAAAATACTCATTAACACATTTCATTTGATACCCATATCGTACAAACAAATTCTAGAGTCACCCCTGGTCCACCTTTATGCCGATATCCCTAAATGGCGTCCATCTATAGAACTATGGCCCACTTCCTCTTAAAATCCTCTTTAATACCTTCCATTTGATACATATGTCATACAAACACATTCCAGGGTTACCCTAGGTTCTTTTTACAACATGGTGATTTTCCCTTACTTTGTCTCCACAGCTCTCAACTGAGTATGTAATATTCGGTTACACCCGAACTTAGCCTTCCTTACTTGTTTTATTTGTATTTGGTGCGCTAAAGTCAGTCAGTTGCTTGTCATGGTTGGCGAGAAAAGCAGTAACTTTAGAGGACCACGTATGTGTACACACCAACCCATTTTGTTGACATATCATCTCATTAATTGGCTATCGCTCTTGTTTAATTTTTTACAGCTCCAAACTATATAAGAATGATCGTATAGTTTTAGCTCACAGGATGGTGTAAGTCTTTTTCTAATTTTCATAACGCACAGTGATTTTGAACCTTTGCGTGACAGGAGACTGAATGCCATCAATATTTGCAGAACTTTTTAATTTATTGTTAACTAAAAATTTTTCAAAATTTTTTTTTTGGTGTCAAAATTCAAAATCACGTAACGGTAATGGCGTGTTCATATCAGCCAGGCGGCTATCAGATGTCTTGGCTCTTTCTAGTTCTACTCTAAACTAACATTTAACTGTCGCCAAACCCGTCAAAAGATGGTCAAGCAAAATCGTTTACACCTCACATGGGTCCCGGAATGTAGGGCGAAACTTATGAGATACGAGCTTGCTAGGCAAGGTACTACCAGAAAAATTCTTATCACATGCAGTTTAATGATAAAAAGAGCACATCTATAGTCAGGCCGGCGAATGATGGCTACTAAAATAGTGGTGTCGCACATATACATAAGTAAAACTTACCAAAAGCTGATCATCAACCAACTACTCAGGCGGCTCGATGTGGAACCCGTCAAATTTACAGCGTACGCAGACGACGTTGCAGTTGGCAAAAGTGGAAAATTACTTCCACCAATCACCTCATTGATCGATCGGGCACTCCGGCATATACATACCTGAGCATCTAATGTCGAGTTGAGCACCAACGCGGGGAAGTTGGATTTGGTCTTACTTACTAGGTGATATAAGGTCCCGGATTGATGCAGACTTAAGCTAGAAAGTGTGACCCTGCATAAAATACCGTCTACCAAATATCTAGGAACCATTCTACATAGTAAGTTGTCGTGAAAGCTCAACGCAATGAAGAAAAAGAAGAAGTCTTCGACAGCAGTTAATACACTTAATGCATGTAAAAGAACAAAGAAGTATACGTGGGGTCTATCACCCTCTCTCTCTCTCCTTGGATATGTACAGCGATCGTAAAGCCCATCCTATATTCAGGAGTTCCTGTTTGGTTGACGACTACGCAAAAAAAAACGTACCTAAAAAAATTAGAGGGGGTATGTTGCCTATCAATGGGACCTCTGAAAATAAACCCGACGGCTGCACGGCATGCCATTATGCACATACCACCTGTAGACCTAGTGGCGAAGAACATAGCGTTAACAAATGCAACTAGACTGATAGAAACATAGGGTCATCAATTATTGAAATGACAGACTACCTAGTTCCCCACCTGTGCTTCTACGGGTCCTTTGGAGCCACGATAGAGGCAAAATATTGCCACGAGGGCGCTCAAATGGCAGACGAGGCTATACGAGTGTTTATCGATGGCTCCAAGGTAATGGAAATAGTAGGGTCTGCGGTAGGCGAACGCTGCAAATGACTAACCAAGCAGGAAATTCGTGGAACTAACCGTGGGGCTGCAAAGTGTCGAAGATCATGTAAAAGTCTTACAACCAAAGATAAACAAAGTTATTTTTATCAATGAAAAGAGGGGATTGTAGGCTCATGATGTATATTTTGGTGTAACGTGCTTTTAAATTAGGCTTTATCAGTTCCAGCAAATGTAGGATTTGCGGGTTAGGAGAAAACGATCGATCACGTCTTGTGCTCGTCTCCTGCGCTCGCAAGTCTAAGACTCCACTTATTAAGAGTGACATAGCTATCAGATCTAGAAGTCGCAATTAGCATAGGTTCTAGAAAGCTTCTTATATTTGCCAAGAGGGCTTTTTCTAACTTCTGGTAATTACTGGTAACACCATGGACTCTTACGGTTTATGTGAGGTCCTCACGATGCAGCCAGTTCAGCTTTACCTAGCCTATTAAAGTTTTGGCAAGGACTTTATTCGACTTATATTGTGGTTTATGAATTTTTGTACAATAGATTATATCAGCATATCAATGTTTGTATAATTAGCTGCCAGTTTGTGCCTAAACGCAAAAATGTCGATAACAAGAAGGTTACTGTACAAGGTTTGGTATAATGTAAAACAGCAAAATGAACAAGTAAGGAAGGCTAAGTTCGGGTGTAACCGAACATAACATACTCAGTTGAGAGCTATGGAGACAAAATAAGGAAAATCAATCTGGGGTAACCCTGGAATGTGGTTGTATAACATGTGTATCAAATGAAAGGTATTAAAGAGTATTTTAAGAGAGAGTAGGCCATAGTTCTATGGATGAACGCCATTTAGGGATATCGCCATAAAGGTAGACCAGGGCTGACTCTAGAATTTGTTTGTACGATATGGGTATCAAATGAAAGGTGTTACTGAGCATTTTAAGAGGGAGTGGGCCTTAGGTCTATCGGTGGACGCCTTTTCGAGATGTCCCCATTAAGGTGGACCAGGGGTGATTCTATAATGTGTTTGTACGATATGGGTATCAAATGAAAGCTGTTAATGAGTATTTTGAAAAGGAGTGATCCTTAGTTCCATAGGTGGACGCCGTTTCGAGATATCGCCATAAAGGTGGACCAGGGGTGTCTCTAGAATGTGTTTGTACGATATGGGAATCAAATGAAAGGTGTTACTGAGCATTTTAAGAGGGAGTGTGCATTAGGTCTATAGGTGGACGCCTTTTCGAGATATCGCCATTAGGGTGGGCCACGGGTGACTCTAGAATGTTTGTACGGTATGGGTATCAAACGAAAGGTGTTACTGAGCATTTTAAGAGGGAGTGGGCATGAGGTCTATAGGTGGACGCCTTTTCGAGATATCGTCATTAGGGTGGGCCAGGGGTGACTCTAGAATGTGTTTGTACGATATGTGCATCAAACGTAAGGTGTTACTGAGCATTTTAAGAGGGAGTGGGCATTAGGTCTATAGGTGGACGCCTTTTCGAGATATCGCCATTAGGGTGGGCCAGGGGTGACTCTAGAATGTGTTTGTACGATATGGGTATCAAATGAAAGGTGGTAATGAGTATTTTAAAAGGGAGTAATCCTTAGTTCTATAGGTGGACGCCTTTTCGAGATATCGCCATTAGGGTGGGCCAGGGTGACTCTAGAATGTGTTTGTACGATATGTGCATCAAACGAAAGGTGTTACTGAGCATTTTAAGAGGGAGTGGGCATTAGGTCTATAGGTGGACGCCCTATCGAGATATCGCCATTAGGGTGGGCCAGGGGTGACTCTAGAATGTTTGTACGATATGGGTATCAAACGAAAGGTGTTACTGAGCATTTTAAGAGGGAGTGGGCATTAGGTCTATAGGTGGACGCCTTTTAGAGATATCGCCATTAGGGTGGGCCAGGGGTGACTCTAGAATGTGTTTGTACGATATGGGTATCAAATGAAAGGTGGTAATGAGTATTTTAAAAGGGAGTAATCCTTAGTTCTATAGGTGGACGCCCTTTCGAGATATCGTCATTAGGGTGGGCCAGGGGTGACTCTAGAATGTGTTGGTACGATATGTGCATCAAACGAAAGGTGTTACTGAGCATTTTAAGAGGGAGTGGGCATTAGGTCTATAGGTGGACGCCCTTTCGAGATATCGCCATTAGGGTGGGCCAGGGGTGACTCTAGAATGTTTGTACGATATGGGTATCAAACGAAAGGTGTTACTGAGCATTTTAAGAGGGAGTGGGCATTAGGTCTATAGGTGGACGCCTTTTCGAGATATCGCCATTAGGGTGGGCCAGGGTGACTCTAGAATGTGTTTGTACGATATGGGTATCAAATGAAAGGTGGTAATGTGTATTTTAAAAGGGAGTAATCCTTAGTTCTATAGGTGGACGCCTTTTCGAGATATCGCCATAAAGCTGGACCAAGGGTGACTCTAGAATGTTTGTACGGTATGGGTATCAAACGAAAGGTGTTACTGAGCATTTTAAGAGAGAGTGGGCATTAGGTCTATAGGTGGACGCCTTTTCGAGATATCGCCATTAGGGTGGGCCAGGGTGACTCTAGAATGTGTTTGTACGATATGGGTATCAAATGAAAGGTGGTAATGAGTATTTTAAAAGGGAGTAATCCATAGTTCTATAGGGAGTGGGCATTAGGTCTATAGGTGGACGCCTTTTCGAGATATCGCCATTAGGGTGGGACAGGGGTGACTCTAGAATGTTTGTACGATATGGGTATCAAACGAAAGGTGTTACTGAGCATTTTAAGAGGAAGTGGACATTAGGTCTATAGGTGGACGCCTTTTCGAGATATCGCCATTAGGGTGGGCCAGGGGTGACTCTAGAATGATTGTACGATATGGGTATCAAACGAAAGGTGTTACTGAGCATTTTAAGAGGGAGTGGACATTAGGTCTATAGGTGGACGCCTTTTCGAGATATCGCCATTAGGGTGGGCCAGGGTGACTCTAGAATGTGTTTGTACGATATGGGTATCAAATGAAAGGTGGTAATGAGTATTTTAAAAGGGAGTAATCCTTAGTTCTATAGGTGGACGCCTTTTCGAAATATCGCCATTAGGGTGGGCCAGGTGTGACTCTAGAATGTTTGTACGATATGGGTATCAAACGAAAGCTGTTACTGAGCATTTTAAGAGGGAGTGGGCATTAGGTCTATAGGTGGACGCCTTTTCGAGATATCGCCATTAGGGTGGGCCAGGGGTGACTCTAGAATGTTTGTACGATATGGGTATCAAACGAAAGGTGTTACTGAGCATTTTAAGAGGGAGTGGACACTAGGTCTATAGGTGGACGCCTTTTCGAGATATCGCCATTAGGGTGGGCCAGGGGTGACTAGAATGTTTGTACGATATGGGTATCAAACGAAAGGTGTTACTGAGCATTTTAAGAGGGAGGGGGCATTAGGTCTATAGGTGGACGCCTTTTCGAGATATCGCCATTAGGGTGGGACAGGGGTGACTCTGATATGTTTTTGTACGATATGGATATCAAATTAAAGGTATTAATGAGGGTTTTAAAAGCGAGTGGCCCTTAGATGTATATGTGAAGGCGTTCTCGCGATATCGACCAAAATGTGGACCAGGTGATCCAGAAAATCATCTGTCGGGTACTGCTAATTTATTTATATATGCAATACCACTAACAGTATTCCTGCCAAGATTCCAAGGGCTGTTGATTTCGCCTTGTAGAACTTTTTCATTTTCTTCTACTTAATATGGTAGGTGTCACACCCATTTTACAAAGTTTTTTCCAAAGTTATATTTTGCGTCAATAAACCAATCCAGTTACCATGTTTCATCACTTTTTTCGTATTTGGTATAGAATTATGGCATTTTTTTCATTTTTCGTAATTTTCGATATCGATAAAGTGGGCGTGGTTATGGTCAGATTTCGCCCATTTTTTACACCAAGAAAAAGTGAGCTCAGGTAAGTACGTGGGCTAAGTTTAGTAAAGATATATCGGATTTTGCTCAAGTTATTGTGTTAATGGCCGAGCGGAAGGACAGACTGTGGACTGTGTATAAAAACTGGGCGTGGCTTCCACCGATTTCGCCCATTTTCACAGAGAACAGTTACCGTCATAGAATCTATGCTCCTACCAAATTTGAGATGGATTGGTAAATTTTTGTTCGACTTATGGCAATAAAAGTATTCTAGGCAAACTAAATGAAAATGGGCGGAGCCACGCCCATTTTGAAATTTTATTTTATTTTTGTATTTTGTTGCATCATATCATTACTGGAGTTGAATTTTGACTTAATTTACTTATATACAGTAAAGATATTAAATTTTATGTTAAAATTTGAATTTAAAAAATTTTTTTTTTAAAAAGTGGGCGTGTTCTTCATCCAATTTTGCTAATTTTCATTTAGCACATATAGAGTAATAGTAGTAACGTTCCTGCCAAATTTCATCATGATATCTTCAACGACTGCCAAATTACAGCTTGCAAAACTTTTAAATTACCTTCTTGTAAAAGTGGGCGGTGCCACGCCCATTGTCCAAAATCTTACTAATTTTCTATTCTGCGTCATAACGTCAACCCATCTACCAAGTTTCGTCGCTTTATCTGTCTTTTGTAATGAGTTATCGCACTTTTTCAGTTTTTCGAAATTTTCGATATCGAAAAAGTGGGTGTGGTTATAGTCCGATATCGTTCATTTTAAATAGCGATCTGAGATGAGTGCTCAGGAACCTACATACCAAATTTCATCAAGATACCTCAAAATTTACTCAAGTTATCGTGTTAACGGACGGACGGACGGACGGACGGACGGACGGACGGACGGACGGACGGACGGACGGACGGACATGGCTCAATCAAATTTTTTTTCGATCCTGATTATTTTGATATATGGAAGTCTATATCTATCTCGATTCCTTTATATATGTACAACCAACCGTTATCCAATCAAACTTAATATACTCTGTGAGCTCTGCTCAACTGAGTATAAAAATACAATGCTGTTTTAACATATATTTGCAATTATATCGGGGTTGAAAGTGAAGAAAATAATAAATATTATAAAGATGTTCGGCAATCTGTCCATGTCTTTATATGCGTTTTGAAAAAAAGGTTGACGCAGGCGAATCGAACAAAGCTTGTGTTTGAGACTGCAAATAAAGTGTGGTTAGATGAGATATTTATTGCTCCAACTAAACCTTCTTCGACAACTTTTGAAGAAGAGAAACCATCAACATCTAAGAGCAGAAGACCTTCAAAAGAATTTTTAGATCAAAGCGAGAGAGCGAAGCGAACGAAAGTAGCACCTTTATTGGAGAGTTGGTCGCCAGAAGAATTAGTGTTTGCTGCTGGAGCAAGTTTCTATAAATCTGGGAAAAGAGATGCTGCAAACATTGTCAAATCTGTAAGCTCTTCTCCGTTAAAAGCGTCCAGAATGAAAAAAAATTAAACTTTTCTTTTAAGCAACCTGTACCTTACACTAATACAGAGGCTTTAGTTTTATACATTGATGGTGCATACATGAAAACCACGTATACCCTGATGCGTTCGGGTGCAAAAGGCCACAACGCCAACACATACCCCTCATACCATAAACTTTTAGCAGCAAAAATTGAAAGCTATCCAAAAGATGGTATCAAAATTTGCGATATATCGGTTGCAGTATCATTGCAAAGTTTGGTAGATGACACTACAAAAAGACTTTCAGAGCAGCAAAGAGAAGTTTTAAAGCACTGCAAATGCACTGAACTTACTTTGTCTTTTAAGTGGGGATGTGATGGCAGCAGCGGCCATTCGCGATATAAGCAAACGTTTGATGAGAGCAGCGCAGAAAAAACAGACGAATTCTTGTTTGCAATTTGTTAAGTTCCGTTGCAACTGAAGGAAAATAATAAAATTATTTGGAACAACCCACGTCCATCTTCTTCAAGATTTTGTAGGCCAATCAAACTTATTTTTGAAAAAGAAAGTAATTCGTTGATTGAAAAAGAAATAAATGCCATAGAAGCTGAAATAGCTGTGATAGTTCCAACTCAAATTTCTGAAGAAGATGAACAAATTAATGTCACTCATAATTTTTATTTGACGATGATTGATGGCAAAATATTTTCGACAGTCGCGAATTCCTCTCCTCAATGTTGAGGAATTTGTGGAGCATCGCCAAAATTTATGAATAATCTGAGTGTAATAGAAAAATTTGATCCAAAAGAAAACAACATAGCTCGCTTGGATAAGGTGTATTGAATGTATTCTTCAGATTGCGTACAAACTAAATGTTAACAAATGGCAAACCAGTGGAGATTCGAATAAAGCAATAAAAGAGGAAACAAAGAAAATTGTTATTGATCGGCTGGGAAAAGAAATGGGCTTGCTGGTTGATGTTCCCAAGCCGGGATGTGGAACAACGAACGACGACAACACGGCTAGACGATTTTTTCGACTACCAGCTCTAGCTTCAGAAATAACTGGTGTTAAGTGATTTGGAGTTATTTTAAACACTATGTCTTGCGGCTTTGCTATTAATGTGGAGGTGTTTCGAGCTTATACGATTCAGACTGCACAACTGTACATACAATTATATTCGGGGTATTATATGCCATCGAGTGTGCACAAAATTTTAGTGCATGGTGTAGATATTATTCAATACGCAGCACTGCCTATAGGAATGTTATCCAAAGAAGCCTTGGAATCTCGAAACAAGGATTTCAGGAATATTCGAGAGAATCATACACGAAAAATGTCACGAGAAAGAAACAATGCACAATCTCTTCCATTATCTACTTTTCTCATCGGATCCGCTTATATCTTCTCTTTCAACCAAGCCTTCTCTTCGTTATATCAGTGCAGAGCCTTTATCTGAAGAAGTAATAGCTTTGCTTTCAGACGCGTCTGACGCGGTAGTTGCACAGTCAGAAGTCGATTCGGGAAGTGAAGCAGATTCTAATTAAAAATTTTTGAACTTAAATACATATTTGATTTTTAACGACATGTAAACTATTTCTTAATAAATCATAGTTTTGTAAATTCAAGCAAATTTTATTCTGAGATACCCATTTAACCGATTAGGCTTGTTTATGGTGTAAACCTCCATTTTAATGTAAAGTTTCACCATGTAAAATTTCACATCGATACGTCTTCGCAAAAGCAAGTTATGATTTTTTCCAGCTAGATTGAGCATTTGGACCACTGTGCGTTCTCAGCGAGCTACATAATGGTGCAAATGGAGGTCGTCTTGGAATCACGAAGACGCTCGAGAAAATTAGGCAGAGATTCTTGGGTTGGTTGCCGTTAGTCACTGAATTGATTGCCAACTGCGAGGTTTGCAGAAACGGTAGCAGAAGTGTTTACAAACAATTGGGTTTCAAGGTATGGTGTACCAATGGAGTTACAGACAGAAAAAAGATGAGGGAAATACACGATCTTGTAAGACAACGAAACAAGATTATGAGTAACAAGATGAAAGCCAGATACGATAAAGCAATTAACTTGGAAGGTTTTCGGGAAAGAGATTTGGTGCTGTTATACAACCCACAACGAAAAAAAGGTTTGTCACCGAAATTGCAGTGTAATTGGGAAGGCCCATACAAAGTTGTAAAACGGATCGACGATGTAGTTTAGCGCATACAAATTATTAGCAAATCTCGAAACAAAATGAAAGTGGTTCATCAGGAAAGGCTGGCAGCGTTTAGATCAGAAAATTTGTCTGGTCGGGACGATCCGACTTAAGTAGGGCAGTGTGACGAATATTAGCATCACTATGCTGTTAGTAAATATTCTCAACAACAAATACAGTAACCAGCCAAACTTATGTACATGCACACACATAACCAACAGGTCGAAGTGGAGAGATATGTCACATACACACATGTAGTCATCAGCTAATAGCAGAAGTTTTTATTCACACATACACACGCATATGGCTAGTAGAAAATTATAAACTACAAATATACATGTATATAGCTGGTAACCAAGCATGAGATACAAGTGTTCTCCAACAGTTTTCGCGAAACGACTAGACCTTAGGAGAAATGGGTGAACGAGAAAACCGAGAGTATAAAAGCAGCGCAAATTTAGGAATCAGTAATCAGTTTGATTTAAACACGCTTTTGTGAAGTACGTGGTAATGGAGTATAATTTTACTACTCCCAAAGTAGACTATATAAAGATCATATTGCTACACTGAATATTGGAGTTATTTATTAGACAGTTCAGCGATACGAACATTAGCAGATGGTGCAAAATAATCGGAATTCTCCGAAATTCGTTACAATATTAATGGAAGCTTAGCAGGTCTGAATACATGTTTACTTTTAAGAATTGTATGTTGCTTTATAAAACTTGACATATTTTACGTGTTATTGAAGAGAAAAATACTAAGCCATGGTTTGGAAAACACAAAATTATAAAAAAACACACTCATGCACAATCATACATACTAGTGTGTACACTTAAGAAGTGAATTACAGATATGCGGCATCTTGATACGAAAAAGGCATAAACATTTCGATGCCTTAAGATTGTGCAAGAAAAAAAATGTTTGCAAAAAGTAAAAAAACGCAGCTGCAGGCACTTATTAAAAATGCACAGGTAGGCAAATTTAAATTTAAGTACATAAATACACGAATATTTGCATGCATATTGAACATTTTAATACTACACACACGCATACATATGGATATGTAGGTGTATGCTCTTGTGCCACAATGCAACATAAAAACCATTGCGAATTGCACGATCAGTGAAGATCTTAATGTGAATCTTGTAATTTATTTGTAGCGCCAGTCGTAAAAACACACATACACACACAATCGTAAATAGCAACTGTGCCCGGCCAACTAGTCACAGTTCTCGAAGATCAACCTGCTTTTTTGTCTACGCTTGGCCCAATGCACTTGCCGCACAGCACAAGTGGCAATATATGCAGACAAAAGAAATCTGCATACATACATACACTAACACTCCCTTGATCAGGCGCGATCACCTTGCGATCACCTGCACTATCGATCGCGCCAATATGCGTTTGCCATTTGCATTTTTAACTTTATTTCTTTGCATTTAAGTACGCCAAACGCCAACTCCAACTATAAAGTTTAAAACGACCAGGTAAAGAAATCAGCTTTGACTTTGTTCTTTTTGATTCATTCGGCTATGGCAGCGACTGCAGCGTTGTTTGGGTCGCGATGCCCTTTCGCAGATAATTTGCATGCATTTACGATCATTTTCGATGGCATATCGATGTGATATGATCGCAAGTGGCGATACAGTGATCGCGACGACGCAATCAACATCAAAAACAACAACAGAAAATATTTGCTGAAATAAATGTGGATGCGTTGCGTCGCTGCATGCCATGATGGCTCAGCATACAAATAGTGGCGCATGAAGCAAATGTTGCTTGAAGTGGTTTTTAACAGAACTTGTTTACGTCTTCTTTTTCTTTCTGCGGAGTTTATTATTTCTATACCCAGTTGTGTTTGCAACACAATGTAGTAATATATAAAATTCGTTGCTGTAGCCTGTGAATATTTAGTTAGCTTTATGAATCAATTCGGGAAAGCAAATCAGTTCAGACAACACTGGATTTACTGCCCAGGGCAAAGACAGGATACTCGCAGCAGCGAGAGCATTAGTTGTTGTTATTGTTGTAGCAATGCTCGCCTCACCTAATAGCCGCGACCGATCACAAATTGTCATCAATATCCTCTAACGGGAGTCCAAGGAAACTTGCCGTTTCAACAGGGGTGGACCATAAGGAAAGGGGTGTTAGAGGCGTTGGTATACATTTTGTATGTCGGGGTTGATTCTGGATAGGTAAGAGTTTAACCTGTTATATTATCCAGAACGAAGTTGAGCAAGAGTGACACGCGTTTCCCTGGGGAGTATGCGTTCCTCTTCCGCGAGTTTTGGATACTTTTCTTTAAGTACTGGATTCACCAGGAAATTCCCGGCATAAAGGTCCGACGCCTGTTTATGGAGTTCACCAAGGACCTGCTTGTGTTTTTTCGCTTCATACGGCTAGGTTCTCAGGTGCCGTATTTCCTCAAAATGCTTACGGAGATGACTCCTTAAGCCCCTAGGCGGTGCTGGTTCATCAATCAGATGTCTGTTGGGATGCCCAGGTTTCTGGGTATTCAACAGGAACTGTTTGGTCAGCATCTCATTTCTCTCCCTGATGGGGAGTATTCTCGCCTCATTATGCAGATGGTGTTCTGGGGACATAAGAAGACAGCCCGTGGCGATTCTGAGAGCAGTATTTTGGCAGGCCTGTTGTTTCTTCCAGTGGGTAATTTTTAGGCTTGGCGACCATATGGGTGACGCGTAGCACGCAATCGGCTGGCTAATTGCTTTGTATGTAGTCATGAGCGTTTCTTTATCTTTTCCCCAGGTACTGCCAGCGAGGGATTTGAGGATTTTGTTACGGCTCTGAATTCTCGGAACAATTGCGGCTGCGTGCTCACCAAAATGTAGATCCTGATCAAACGTCACACCCAAGATTTTGGGGTGTAGGACAGTCGGCAGCGTAGTGCCATCGACGTGGATGTTCAAGATGGTCGACATTTGGGACGTCCATGTTGTAAATAAGGTCGCGGAAGACTTAGTCGGATTGATCTTTGGGCCTGGGCCTGTGGCCATTATTGTGCAGTCATCGGCGTAGGAAACGATTGTCACTCCTTCCGGTGGTGAAGGCAGCTTAGATATGTAGAAATTAAACAAAAGCGGGGATAGGACACCACCCTGTGGCACCCCTTGTTTAATTCTCCTTGGTTTTGATGTTTCGTTTCTAAATTGCACCGATGCCTGCCGACCACCCAGATAATTTGCGGTCCACCTTTTAAGACATGGGGGAAGGGTAGACCCTTCCAGGTCTTGCAGTAACGAGCCATGGTTGACCGTATCAAAAGCTTTTGATAGGTCTAGCGCTACGAGTACTGTTCTATGGTGGGGGTATTGATTTAAACCGCAATTTATCTGGGTGCTAATGGCATTTAGCGCGGTGGTAGTGCTATGGAGTTTTCTGAAGCCATGCTGATGAGGGGCTAGCTGCAAATTTGCTTTGAAATAAGGGAGCAAAATGGCTTCAAGCGTCTTTGCCACTGGCGATAGGAGAGATATCGGACGATATGACTCACCTATGTTAGCTGGTTTCCCAGGCTTTAGTAGCGGGACCACCTTGGCCATTTTCCATTTCTCGGGTATGACAAAGGTGTAAAGAGACAGGTTGAAGACATGCGCTAAATATTTGAAACCCTCTTTCCCTAGGCTTTTAAGCATCGGCATGGCTATGCCGTCTGGGCCCACTGCTTTGGATGGTTTAGCGCGACCAATGGCGTCCTCGACCTCTTTAGCGGTGATGGTGATTGGTGACGCGCTGAATTTGTGTTTATGTGCGTGTCTATTGGCTCTCCGTCTATCTTTGTCGACCGAAAGATGCATTATATATTGTCGGCAGAAAGCGCTCGCGCATTTTTTCGCATCCGACAGCCCTTTGTCGCTAAAGGCGATGGAAACTTTGTCTTTGTGCTTAGTCGGATTCGATAGGGACTTTACGGCGGACCAAAGTTTACACACACCGGCAGAGAGGTTACAACCTCTCAGGTGCTCCTCCCAATTCGCCCGCTTGTGTTCTTCCACAAGCAATCTGATGCGTTGGTTTATATCCCTTATTTGGGGGTCGCCTGGATCAAACTGTCTTATAAGGTCACGTTCTCTCGCTAAGTTTGCGGGATCCGCCGGGAAGGGGGCCGGATTTCGGGAATTCTCCCGGCGGGAATGAAACGTGCCGAGGCGGATTCAATGACCTTACGGAAAGCACGCTCCCCTTGGCGGGCATCAGTCGGGATAGGGAGGGCAGCAAAGCGGTTGTCTGTAAAAGATTTATATTCTTCCCACTTTCCTTTTTTGAAGTTTATGAAAGTGCGTTTTTCGGTGACGATGAAGTCGGCGGTACGCTCGAGCGAAATAAGTATGGGCAGGTGGTCGGATGCCAATGTTACCATCGGCTGCCAGTTGACGCAGTTTACGAGTTCTGCGCTCACGATTGAGATATCTGGCGAGATGTGACAGCTTCCTACCATACGTGTGGGGGCCTCTCCGTTTATTGTGCAGAACGTCGTTTCTTCTATTTGATCCGCCAACATCTCACCCCTACTGTCCGCCCGCAAGTTTGAATACCATAGATCATGATGGGCATTGAAATCGCCTAAGATTATGCGATTGTTGCCAGTGAGTAAGGCCCTGATATTAGGGCGGTATCCACTGGGGCAACAGGTGGAAGGAGGGATGTAGATGTTGATGATTTCTAGGTTTGCATCGCCTGAGCGGACAGATAGGCCTTGACATTCTAAGACATTGTCCCTGCGGTCGATGCCAGGATCAAATATATAATATTGCACAGAGTGGTGTATGATAAACGCGAGGCCGCCTCCACTATCTCCGTAATCTTCCCAGTTAGTTCATTACAATTTAACTGCAGAATTCTGAATTGCATAAGGGGAGACGCCGCCACTCTGGGGGTAAGTGATGGGTGACTACGCCTGGGTTGTGGAAGGCCAGGACGCAATTGCTGTTGTGGCCCTGGGACTGGGCGTCCTTGGACAAGCATTGGGGTAGCCGGATGATTTGGGTTTGCGACCTGGCAAACCCGTCGGGGGGTTGCCGTCGCGGAGACCAGAACATCTAGGAAAGTGGCACCACCCAAGGCAGGAGTTGCATTGGGCGGATGTCGCAAACCTATGTGCTGGCAGACGGTGCAAACGGAGGTAGGGACTAAGAGTATGTTTCCCTGACCTGCACGAATACTGCTGGAAAAGAGGGGGGGGGGGGGGGGGGGGGGGAACACGAAGGCAGGGGCTGATGCTCAGCATTGCTACCAACTCTACTACGAAGGTAGTAGTTATGAGTGGTATCAGCTGTTTGAGTTGTTGGCGCCGTGGGGCGCGAGCAGCAGCGGGTACTTGTTGTGGCTTGCTGAGCAGCGGGGCTGCTGGAGAGTATTAGTCAAACTCGTTAATCTAAGCAGATGGAATCTGCCAACTTTCATTGAAGCTCCCACTCCCCCAACAGGTCTTTGAATGGGGCATTTTTCAAAAGTTTTCCGAGATAAGGCGTTTTTGAAATAGCAGCCGAGAAATTATTATATTCCACTTAGCAGTCAAGTTAAGAGTAGTAATAGTAAAATGATGGTCTCACTTATACAGCCACTTTTTCCATTTTGAAAAGCTTTTTTGCGAACAGCCTTCTCATTTAGTTGCTAAATAACTTTTCTCATCTGCTTCATCTCAGCTGATTAGCTGTTGTCTTCTATGCATATGTGTGTTTGATATCGTCTACGCTCTTAGCTGTTGTGTTAATGTGCCCGTAGCTATTTGTTGTCTCATCTGCTTAAGCGCCAAATACACGACACGAACATTTGCGCGAACATTCCCGTTATGTCATGTTTCTGCTACCTTTTCTGTCGTGTATGGTTGTGTTTGCCAGTTCGCGCGTGTATGGCGAAATAGCTCATAATCGTAGTAATTTCTGAACGGAACAGACGTGCGCGGAAAAGTAAAATGGACAATAAAAAATTTCTGAGTGAATTTATTGAAATGTATAAATCTTTGCCATCATTGTGGCAAGTAAAAAGCAAAGATTATTGTAATAGAATTAAAAAGAACAGATAATGATTATGCGACTTTAATCGAAAAATTAATGATGAGGGGGAATCGCTTATCTCATTATTGTATCCCGTTTCGTTATGAGTGGCAAAAGTTTTTGTAAAAGTTGGTCAAATGTTGCCTTGCTCATACGAGCGTAATTTTTAAAATCATTTTGTGACATGAATTCCAGTTCTTTAATAAGCTCACTTTGTCCAAGAACTGCTCGTTTTTTAAACCATTCTTTGCACCAAATTCTTTTTTTGCGATCTTCTCTCTTTTTTTTACGCTTAATTGCCACAGCGAGCAATATTGCTGCAGCACATTTGTTGTCCGTATTCATCGCTGTCTGAAAGAGAACTAATGTTCGGCCAAAAGTTCGTATGGTGTATGGCCAAAGCTGCGAACAAGATTGCGGAATGTTCGCGGAAATGTTCGTGTCGTGTATTTGGCGCTTAAGCAGATTACTGCGGCACGAGTATCACTTAGAAGCAAATGTTATCGATAAACCCATCTGCATTTAAGTGGAGAAGTTGGCGCCTTTACCTGTTTATACTATGGTGACTATAGTGATAAAACGACATATACCTTTAACTGCAAGAACCCAAGGAACTTCGCATTTTAGAAAAATGGCTGAGGGGGAAGATGAGCGTGATCCCTTAAGACCCCACATCTGGGTATATTGTTTTTCATTTTATACAAGATTTTCTTTTTATAATTTTATCTTGTTCTTCCTATTCGTAAACTTCTTCTACGCCTTTTTTGCTGCAGAATTTCTCTGGTAATGACTGCGTCGACATCCCGCATTTATATGCGTTTTTATGATGCGTTCGCAAATAAAGTAGCCGCAGCTAAGTCGGCATAGTTTAGATTGTTATCTACAAATTAAAGGGAAATAAATGGCACGCAAGTTGATGCAATCCATGGAGGTGGCAAACCCAGTAAACGAGAGTAAAGCGACGACGCAGAGAAATAAGCGAGGCGGTGAGGACAAATTTAAGCCGGATGGCATTTACTACAAATGAAAAATATATGTATGTATATACCATTAAAAGCTTGCAAGTCATGGCAATTGAATTGAAAAATGCAATCTTACAAATCTACCCATGCATAAATATATACACACATGCACACTCATCTTAATACGTATACTTAAACAAATAGGTAAACTTGAATGTTTTTGTAGCTGCAGCTTATGTCAATTATGGTAATAAATTTTTGGGGCCAAATGTACTTAAGCAAGAAAGGAATTAAATTAAATAGGTAAACTTTAATGTAAGTATGTTTACAGATCAGCCTTTTGTTGTGACTCATTTCTGCGTGAAAATGTTACAACAACAAGGACGTACATAAAAGGCTTTAATTCGCAGCGCGCTAACAAGTGCAGGAAATAATAAAATGTACAATAAAAGCTGAGTACTCACAAAAAGCAACAATAAAATAAGCTTGACTCTATGTGCTTTTAAGAGAGCAACATACATTTTGTGCGAAAATGCTTGGAAGCTTAAGGAGCGGCACAATTTTTTCATATAGACAAAGGCTATGGACACATCTGTGCTAGTTTAACCAAGTTTTTTATCGGCGGCTGAACGAGGTTGGATCGAACGGCCGCTCCGTGGGGACCTCACACAGGCTGAACTAGTTCATAGTGTTGCCAGAAGTTTGTTCAAACTGAAAGCCCGTACCACAAACTTATTTTATAAAATAACTCCGTTCTCTTTTCAAACACCAGAAGCTTTCAAGGGCTTGCTGCTTCGAAGCTGTATCACTCCTTATAGCTGGGAGTCTAAACCTAGCAAGCGCGGGGCACGAGCACAAATCGTTTCCTCCTCCAACCCGCACTTCCTTTATCTGCTGTCACTGAGATGACCTAATTTAAAAGCTTGTGGCGCCAGAAGGTATTTTCGAGTCATAATACCCTTCATGAGCATACAGCACTTTCTTTTTAGTCCAAGGTTGTAAGACCTTCACCACGACTTTCCTTCTTGGTCGCTCAAGCCTACAGCACTTTATTTTTTGTCCAAGGTTGAAAGACCTTCACCACGACTTTCCTGCTTGATCGTTCAAGCGCAGCCCTTGCTTTCTTTTAATCTCACCAAATCTGATTTGAGCGGAAAGTTCTGTTTAGCTAGCCCATTTCTATTTATTCCCATATAGTCCTACACACATAGGCATTGTGCTATGTGATATTATTGTCTTAATTTATGCTTGGCTGTCTATATTAAAGTTGAAGCGGCTGCAATTGAAGCCAGTTTCTTCAAGTTACGGCTACTACTTCCGCCTGAAAAATACTACAGTGGTCTGGTAGCTTGTAGAATATATATTTTTTCGGATCTGCACAGTATGCCGCAGGCCCTACTATTTCTATTACTTTGGAAGAATCGGTGTACACCTCTATCGCCTCGTCTGCTAATTGGTCGCCCTTGCGACAACCATCCAACTCTATTGTGGCTCTAAAAGTCACTCTAGGAACGCAGGTACGGAATGAGGTAGTCCTTACGTCCAGCAATTAATGACACTTTACTAGTATGGCCGTGTGATCTACGCTCAAACTGCTCCGAGGCATTGGATCTCGTTGTTAACGCCTTGTCCTGCGCCATCAGGTTTACAGCTGGAATATGCAGAATGGCATACAGTGCAGCATTAATAGCCTACATAACCCATTTAATTTTTTGAGGTAGGTTTTTTGTGGCGGTCCACCAAACAAGGATTCCATAGTATAGAATGGCTTCATAATCGTTATAAATACACAATCATAGAGAGGGCTATTTTGTTTATACCATCATTATTTCAACATGCATAAAGTGCCATTGAGTCTTTCCTCACTTTCTGCACCACGTTGAGCTCCGGCAACAACTTACCGTCTAGAATGATTCCTAGGTATTTATTACAAGATTTCTGGAGCAGGGTCAATTCAGAAACTTATACCTCCTAGTAAACAGGATCATACCCGTCTTCTCTGCTTTGGCGCTCAACCCGACATTAGATGCTCAGATATGTATATAAATCCCGAAGCGCCCGATCTATCGAAGAGCTAATTGTTTGTAGGCACTTTCCACTTATAGCAACGGCAACATCATCTGCATACGCCGTAGGTTTTATGGGTCCCACATTTAGTCGCATGAGCAGTTGATTGATTACCAGCATCCACAGCAGAGATGACAATAGCCGTGTTTTTTATGCACGCATATACGTTTACGTTTTCGCGTAAAACGCCTATCCTGGCTTAGATAATGCTTAGGAGACCCATCTAGCGGCAGTGGTTAAATAACTAGCTACAGCCACAGGGTGTACCGAAAAGCGGAGACACAACCCTCTGATGGCTGTACACTCAGAGAAAAAATCGTTCTAAAACGAACGAAACAAGTTCAAAATTAAGAACATTCGTTGACAAAAGTCTGCTAAGTACGTTTTTTCTTAACTCGTGACCAATGGGCTTGTTTTAAGAACAGTTTTTCCAAGCACACCGTTCGTATTTTATGACCACTTTGGTATTGATGTGTGAACCTTCAGTGCTCATTTCAAGCAATACTTGGGCTTGATTTAAGAATTTTCGTTCTCACGCTTCGAAAACGATTTGTGGTCGATTTAAAATTTTTCGGTCTCAATTCAAGAACGGTTTGTTCTTGATCTTTGTTGGAGGGGGTGGGGGGATGGAGAGGGAAGGTGATTTTTCCAATTAGTACTCATTTCTTTATTTTTATTAATAATAATTTTTTTGTAATTAATAAAAAATATTAATAACAAAAAAGCTATTATTAAAGACCAAAAGATGAAAAAACGCATAATATGCATTTTTTCATGTCTTTCTATTATTGAGAAATTGTTCATTTTATTGATGCAATCTGAATATATACTTAAAACATTTCATAACAAGTTTGAGAATTAGCTGTACATATATGAGTGGAACTGAACGAAAAATAAGAGTTAAAAAATAGAATATAAAAAAATTGTTTGAAAAAACTTTAGAGTTTGGCGGTGATCGAACTCGAGCCACACGATTAGAACCGCAACATCGTAGCCGCTGAGCCACTACAACTGCTTAATAGATTGTGCCAAATGTTGTATTTAACATTTTAGTGCACACGAATTATACCGTTTCTTTTTTCTTGAACTTAATTTAAGAACATTGTTCTTAATTTAAGAACATTGTTCTCATTACTAGAACATTTGTTCATATTTTAAGACCAGCCGTTCTGTTTTCAAGAAAATGGTTGTCAGTTCAAGAACAAGGTTGTTGTTTTGAGAACAGGTCGTTCGTTTTTCAAGAACAAAAAAGTAAGAACATGAAAAGCTTGAAATGAGTCCGGTGGTGCTGGATTTTAGAACGGCGTTTTTCTCTGAGTGTAGGGTATAACATGTAGCTAAATCAGTTGCCATGAATTGTGGACACACATAGAGTACATAGAATTAGTGTAGAGGGTGAAACAAAAACACATATATCAGTTACACCTGAGTATAATGCGTATTGAAATTTAGTAGTACACATTTTATGCGCAGCAATTTCCGAGATGTATTTATAGTTTGACGCTTAGCAGTCCATATAAAGTTTAAGCTTATAGACCTTTACGTGTAAAAAAAAAACACGGCTAATATCCTGCTTTGCGGCGTGCTCGTGTTCCCACTGCTATTTTCGTGTTCGCTACTATATATACTGAAGTTTTGGTTTATTTTAGAACAACAAATAAATAAAAACAGTTCCTTAAATTTATGAAACCTTAATGATTTGCGTGCAGACACGATATCATTGCTTAAAATTGACAAAAATGTTGAAACGCCTAACATTTTTTTTATATAGGTAGGCTGGAAGGCATATCGATGAACATTTATACCAGTGGTGCACTCGAGAGCTCGAAAAATTATTCGGAGTTCACCTACAGGTTGTGTGAGCGCTCCGGCAGAGATTCAGTACTCGAAGCAGTCAGCATCTTATGGGTGAGTTCTATGCTCGAACATTCTCTATATATACACATACTACTATAAAACAAGTAAGGAAGGCTAAGTTCGGGTGTAACCGAACATAACATACTCAGTTGAGAGCTATGGAGACAAAATAAGGAAAATCAATCTGGGGTAACCCTGGAATGTGGTTGTATAACATGTGTATCAAATGAAAGGTATTAAAGAGTATTTTAAGAGAGAGTAGGCCATAGTTCTATGGATGAACGCCATTTAGGGATATCGCCATAAAGGTAGACCAGGGCTGACTCTAGAATTTGTTTGTACGATATGGGTATCAAATGAAAGGTGTTACTGAGCATTTTAAGAGGGAGTGGGCCTTAGGTCTATCGGTGGACGCCTTTTCGAGATGTCCCCATTAAGGTGGACCAGGGGTGATTCTATAATGTGTTTGTACGATATGGGTATCAAATGAAAGCTGTTAATGAGTATTTTGAAAAGGAGTGATCCTTAGTTCCATAGGTGGACGCCGTTTCGAGATATCGCCATAAAGGTGGACCAGGGGTGTCTCTAGAATGTGTTTGTACGATATGGGAATCAAATGAAAGGTGTTACTGAGCATTTTAAGAGGGAGTGTGCATTAGGTCTATAGGTGGACGCCTTTTCGAGATATCGCCATTAGGGTGGGCCAGGGGTGACTCTAGAATGTTTGTACGGTATGGGTATCAAACGAAAGGTGTTACTGAGCATTTTAAGAGGGAGTGGGCATGAGGTCTATAGGTGGACGCCTTTTCGAGATATCGTCATTAGGGTGGGCCAGGGGTGACTCTAGAATGTGTTTGTACGATATGTGCATCAAACGTAAGGTGTTACTGAGCATTTTAAGAGGGAGTGGGCATTAGGTCTATAGGTGGACGCCTTTTCGAGATATCGCCATTAGGGTGGGCCAGGGGTGACTCTAGAATGTGTTTGTACGATATGGGTATCAAATGAAAGGTGGTAATGAGTATTTTAAAAGGGAGTAATCCTTAGTTCTATAGGTGGACGCCTTTTCGAGATATCGCCATTAGGGTGGGCCAGGGTGACTCTAGAATGTGTTTGTACGATATGTGCATCAAACGAAAGGTGTTACTGAGCATTTTAAGAGGGAGTGGGCATTAGGTCTATAGGTGGACGCCCTATCGAGATATCGCCATTAGGGTGGGCCAGGGGTGACTCTAGAATGTTTGTACGATATGGGTATCAAACGAAAGGTGTTACTGAGCATTTTAAGAGGGAGTGGGCATTAGGTCTATAGGTGGACGCCTTTTAGAGATATCGCCATTAGGGTGGGCCAGGGGTGACTCTAGAATGTGTTTGTACGATATGGGTATCAAATGAAAGGTGGTAATGAGTATTTTAAAAGGGAGTAATCCTTAGTTCTATAGGTGGACGCCCTTTCGAGATATCGTCATTAGGGTGGGCCAGGGGTGACTCTAGAATGTGTTGGTACGATATGTGCATCAAACGAAAGGTGTTACTGAGCATTTTAAGAGGGAGTGGGCATTAGGTCTATAGGTGGACGCCCTTTCGAGATATCGCCATTAGGGTGGGCCAGGGGTGACTCTAGAATGTTTGTACGATATGGGTATCAAACGAAAGGTGTTACTGAGCATTTTAAGAGGGAGTGGGCATTAGGTCTATAGGTGGACGCCTTTTCGAGATATCGCCATTAGGGTGGGCCAGGGTGACTCTAGAATGTGTTTGTACGATATGGGTATCAAATGAAAGGTGGTAATGTGTATTTTAAAAGGGAGTAATCCTTAGTTCTATAGGTGGACGCCTTTTCGAGATATCGCCATAAAGCTGGACCAAGGGTGACTCTAGAATGTTTGTACGGTATGGGTATCAAACGAAAGGTGTTACTGAGCATTTTAAGAGGGAGTGGGCATTAGGTCTATAGGTGGACGCCTTTTCGAGATATCGCCATTAGGGTGGGCCAGGGTGACTCTAGAATGTGTTTGTACGATATGGGTATCAAATGAAAGGTGGTAATGAGTATTTTAAAAGGGAGTAATCCATAGTTCTATAGGGAGTGGGCATTAGGTCTATAGGTGGACGCCTTTTCGAGATATCGCCATTAGGGTGGGACAGGGGTGACTCTAGAATGTTTGTACGATATGGGTATCAAACGAAAGGTGTTACTGAGCATTTTAAGAGGAAGTGGACATTAGGTCTATAGGTGGACGCCTTTTCGAGATATCGCCATTAGGGTGGGCCAGGGGTGACTCTAGAATGATTGTACGATATGGGTATCAAACGAAAGGTGTTACTGAGCATTTTAAGAGGGAGTGGACATTAGGTCTATAGGTGGACGCCTTTTCGAGATATCGCCATTAGGGTGGGCCAGGGTGACTCTAGAATGTGTTTGTACGATATGGGTATCAAATGAAAGGTGGTAATGAGTATTTTAAAAGGGAGTAATCCTTAGTTCTATAGGTGGACGCCTTTTCGAAATATCGCCATTAGGGTGGGCCAGGTGTGACTCTAGAATGTTTGTACGATATGGGTATCAAACGAAAGCTGTTACTGAGCATTTTAAGAGGGAGTGGGCATTAGGTCTATAGGTGGACGCCTTTTCGAGATATCGCCATTAGGGTGGGCCAGGGGTGACTCTAGAATGTTTGTACGATATGGGTATCAAACGAAAGGTGTTACTGAGCATTTTAAGAGGGAGTGGACACTAGGTCTATAGGTGGACGCCTTTTCGAGATATCGCCATTAGGGTGGGCCAGGGGTGACTAGAATGTTTGTACGATATGGGTATCAAACGAAAGGTGTTACTGAGCATTTTAAGAGGGAGGGGGCATTAGGTCTATAGGTGGACGCCTTTTCGAGATATCGCCATTAGGGTGGGACAGGGGTGACTCTGATATGTTTTTGTACGATATGGATATCAAATTAAAGGTATTAATGAGGGTTTTAAAAGCGAGTGGCCCTTAGATGTATATGTGAAGGCGTTCTCGCGATATCGACCAAAATGTGGACCAGGTGATCCAGAAAATCATCTGTCGGGTACTGCTAATTTATTTATATATGCAATACCACTAACAGTATTCCTGCCAAGATTCCAAGGGCTGTTGATTTCGCCTTGTAGAACTTTTTCATTTTCTTCTACTTAATATGGTAGGTGTCACACCCATTTTACAAAGTTTTTTCCAAAGTTATATTTTGCGTCAATAAACCAATCCAGTTACCATGTTTCATCACTTTTTTCGTATTTGGTATAGAATTATGGCATTTTTTTCATTTTTCGTAATTTTCGATATCGATAAAGTGGGCGTGGTTATGGTCAGATTTCGCCCATTTTTTACACCAAGAAAAAGTGAGCTCAGGTAAGTACGTGGGCTAAGTTTAGTAAAGATATATCGGATTTTGCTCAAGTTATTGTGTTAATGGCCGAGCGGAAGGACAGACTGTGGACTGTGTATAAAAACTGGGCGTGGCTTCCACCGATTTCGCCCATTTTCACAGAGAACAGTTACCGTCATAGAATCTATGCTCCTACCAAATTTGAGAAGGATTGGTAAATTTTTGTTCGACTTATGGCAATAAAAGTATTCTAGGCAAACTAAATGAAAATGGGCGGAGCCACGCCCATTTTGAAATTTTATTTTATTTTTGTATTTTGTTGCATCATATCATTACTGGAGTTGAATTTTGACTTAATTTACTTATATACAGTAAAGATATTAAATTTTATGTTAAAATTTGAATTTAAAAAATTTTTTTTTTAAAAAGTGGGCGTGTTCTTCATCCAATTTTGCTAATTTTCATTTAGCACATATAGAGTAATAGTAGTAACGTTCCTGCCAAATTTCATCATGATATCTTCAACGACTGCCAAATTACAGCTTGCAAAACTTTTAAATTACCTTCTTGTAAAAGTGGGCGGTGCCACGCCCATTGTCCAAAATCTTACTAATTTTCTATTCTGCGTCATAACGTCAACCCATCTACCAAGTTTCGTCGCTTTATCTGTCTTTTGTAATGAGTTATCGCACTTTTTCAGTTTTTCGAAATTTTCGATATCGAAAAAGTGGGTGTGGTTATAGTCCGATATCGTTCATTTTAAATAGCGATCTGAGATGAGTGCTCAGGAACCTACATACCAAATTTCATCAAGATACCTCAAAATTTACTCAAGTTATCGTGTTAACGGACGGACGGACGGACGGACGGACGGACGGACGGACGGACGGACATGGCTCAATCAAATTTTTTTTCGATCCTGATTATTTTGATATATGGAAGTCTATATCTATCTCGATTCCTTTATATATGTACAACCAACCGTTATCCAATCAAACTTAATATACTCTGTGAGCTCTGCTCAACTGAGTATAAAAAGTTGCACTTGTACTTGAAGCCAATGCTGTACACCACTGATTTATACACACATACATATAAAGGCATAAATTCACGTGAAATTGTATCAAAAATCGGTCACTGTTGCAATCAAATTAAGTTGTTCACAATAAATCGCTACAGTGGCGGTAACATTCGGCACACAGCAGAGCACAGCACCAACACAGTTGGGGGCCGACAAAGCAGTCCGAACGCATTTTATATCGTATTTTCGGCAGTCAATTGGCCAAATACAAACAACAAAGTGCGACGGCGACCGGTAACACAATAACCTCGCATAAATTTATTACCCACAACAAATTACAAGTAAAAATGCTACAAAAAAATATGCAAAAAAACATAAATCGTCAATATTTGTCACCCTGTTTTTTGGTTGCAAATTTATATTAACAACTTTTGTGAAAAATAAACATCACAATTTGGCGCGCATGTGTGGCATGCAAAGAAACGAAGTTAAACGGAATTTATATGATTAACAAAAAAAAAAAAAAACCGACCAATAAAATTATGGAATTTTAATCGGACTGCGTGAGCTGATCAATCGATGTGTAAATAAACAAATATGTAATTTACTTTTTCAACATGTCATGTTACATATGTACGGAGGGGTGTTGCCGATAAACATATAGGATAATTTTGTATGAATAAAATAAAAAAGTTTTAAAAGATAAAATATAAACATAAACACGTTTAGTTTCACTCATTTCATACCTCAGTAACGGCATTTTAGCACTTCAAGAACAGTATGGTTGCTTTCAATATAAGAGGCTTGCGATGGAGGCATGTCAACAGGTCCTGTGCCAACGGCAGCAAGGGACACAAATTTCATAACGATACCTTAGTTAGATTGTTGTTGTGTTAACAGTGCCCCGCCCCATCCAATAATTGCGACCAATTACAAATTATCATAAAATTCCTTTAACGGGTGTACAAGAAAACTAGGATTTCAACACGGTCGGACCACAAGGATGTTGCTATTAGAAGCGTAGGTTCCACACAACGCATGCAGGACATACATCTCGTATGTTGGGTTAGATTCTAGAAAAATAAAAGTTTAATCTGTTACAGTATACAGAACGAAGTGACTCATGGTTCCTTGGTAATCTGTTTTCTTCTTATGCAGGGATCGGATATAAATATTTATAACGGGGTTCACTGGACGCGATCTAGCAAAGGTGTTTACCGATTCTGTGTGGATAAGGATTATAGACTTCTTATTCTCGTACGGATCAAACGGCTGCGTAGGAAGAAGTCGGATCTCATTATAGTGCTAACGGAGATGTTTATTTATCGCACATGGAGACGGAGATGCATCAAACAGTGGTTTGTTGGTCTATCAAAGAGTCATTAGAAGACATCTCGTGGTCGTACTGAGTGCAGCATTTTGGCAGTGCTGCAGTCTTTTCCAGTGTGTGTTTTTTATGACCACCAGACTGGCGGCGTGTAGCAAAAGAATGACCGACCAATTGCTATGTTAGTTGTTGGCAGCGTTTCTTTACCTTTTACCCAAGTGTTAACGACAAGCGAGTTAGCGAGTCGCAGGCATTCGCCTACAAGGCTATCGAACTTTACCCTTAAGATCTTTACGTGCACCTCCAATATTTGCGTCTTCTTTTCCTTCCCATCGTAAACATAAAAAAATAAATAAATGTAAGGCGCGATAACCTCCGCAGAGATCTAAGGCCGAGCTTCTCTTCCAAATTTGCGTCGTGCTCCTCTTGATTTTCCCTACAAATTGGCCGGACGGGACCTACATGTTTTATGCCGACTCCGAACGGCATCTGCAAGGCAGATGAGTTTTCACTGAGAGCTTTTCATGGCAGAAATACACCCGGAGTGCTTGTCAAACACTGCTGAGGGGCGACCCCGCTTAGAAAAATTGTCTTCTAAATTAAAAACTTTATTTCTAAAATTTTGATGTTGCTTTGCCCGGGGTGCGAACCCAGGGCATACGGTGTGGTAGGCGGAGCACGCTACCCTCACACCACGGTGGCCGTAAATATAGTGGCTGTGGATTTGGTCGGTGATAGTAGCAGGTCGCGGAAGGTGAAGAAAACAGAAAGAATGGGGAAATAGCTATTTATTTTAAAAACTAAATCGTTTATTCTGGAGCCAGGTCCTGTTGCCAATATCGCGCAGGCGTCAACATAGGAACTGAAAGTAACTCCTTCAGGTGTGAAGCTCGGTGTAGATATGTATATGGCAACTTACCATAAACATTGACAACACTCCCCTAAACCTTCGGGCGTATCTTTATCGCTACAACAATAACAACCGCAATGTTCCTGTTCGCAGCTGTATGTCCGTCGATCGGTTTTAAAACACCCTGCATACTCGTAAATGCAAAAGATACATAAGTTGTATTTGCCATGAATTTAATTAAAAACAGAAATGTTGTAAGTTATTGTTATGAAAAATATGATTGCATTATTTGTATATGCATACATTTGTGTGTGTATGTGTATTTCTGTTTTTGTGGCATGTTGCATGCAGTTAATCAAAGTAGTGCCACACAATGTTGCCACTGCCGCTTCAACGATTTTTGCCGAGTTTATTAAACGCATTTTATGACTTTTAGTAGTAATTTCACTTTTTTTATGGCTTTAGATTTTTTGTTTGTTTTGCAATGCCTGCAAGAAAATGAAATAAAAACTGCTGTATCAAAATTCGCAAAAACTTTTGACTGTTGTTGACAGTTAAAAGTAAATAAGCGTGCAAATATTCAAATGTTTTTAATTGAGTTGTCTGATATGCATAAAAACTGCATTGCGAATACGAAGCAGTTACTCAAAATATTTTATTGACATTGTAGGAATTTTTTTTTATTTTTATTTTTTTGTTTTTGTTGTTTTTTTAAATAAACTCACACATCACAATTTTAATTAAGCTTCATTGATTTATGTACGTTTTATTGCACCTAAGAGATATTAAGCTACAATTGTTCTTGTTAGAAGAACTTATGTTATAGAAGAACTAAAAATACGTCCCACAAAAATTTGGGATTTAAAATTGTTATTGCTTTAATAAATATGTCAGCATGATGGGTTTTTTGCAATTTTTTTAAGAGCATTACTAGCGCTGTACTATTGGAGCGGAGGGATTGTACTGTTGCCCAATCCGCGCACTGTCGAAATAAAAAAGTTTCTTAGCCTTGGAAGCTTGTGAATTATTTAAGCTAAACTGAATGGATGTAGTGGGATGTGATATCCAATTTTCTTAGAATAATTTGCAATGGTTGTTTCACGAGTTGTCGTATCAAAACCGACATTGGTGCTAGTTAGCATAGGAGGCACCGCGTAGTACTAACCAATCAGCCAAAGTATTTCCTGCCTATGAAGTGTTCCCGAATGGCGCTAACCATCTATTCAACTAACTGACCTCTCTGACATAGTCCAACTCTGAGGAAACTACTAATTTTGTAAGGCTTTTCTGTGATAGCTATCGAAGCGCAGGCATGAGACCATGAAGTCTGACGCCATACAACTATGACCATATTATATTGTTGCTTTTGGGACTTATCCTTCTCAGACGCAGATACATACCATGATACCCATGCACTGGGACACTTTTTCAAACTCCTTGTGCTGGGCACATGCAGCCTGCTTATTTATTTGATGAATAAAGTCTTACCCTCCGCCATACTACGAGATATGCAAAGAGCTTTCGAATAGTGTTTGTTATGGAGAATGCACAAACGCACCTTTTGAAATGGTGGACAGAATTTTGGTTTGCATGATACGAAAGACCAAGATGTGGCTCCATTTTGCGTTAAAGTAGGAGGATATGTTGCTTAACTTTACCAAAAATGGGATCTACACATTGGGCTTTCGCATCACCAAAACCAATATTCTATCTAGCCTCTCAAAAGGTGCATTTGTGCACTGACTTTTGCAGAATTTAAATTGCTTCATTTAGCCACTTAAATATCCCAATACAATTGCACCCTTTCGACGTATCTAATTTGTGTCACCTCGCACAGTAAAAAGAGTAAACGCTATTCAGTTCCCAAAGCACCTTTCACTCCACCCTCCGTCTTTTTCGCTTCATCTATCTCCATATTCATCTCATTCTATCTCTTTCTCAATCTCCTTCTCTCTTTTCTCCTCTCTCAATTACATCTCATTCTTCTGCATCCCTTATTGCCTGTCCCAGAGGGTGGTATGTATTTTATTCCAATCCCAGTTCCAGTCCCGCTCCGAGTCTCAGTCCCAGTCCTAGTCCTAATTCCAGTCCCAGTCCGTCTCTGGATAATATATTACTCTGTACTAAAGCACTCATCGACAGCTTTCATTTGATATCCATATTGTATAAACACTGTCTAGGCATTCACTGGCCCACGTTTTGGCCTATATCTGGAGACCCTGTACGTCAATCGCAACCAAACCTATGTAGTAACCACCGCGTGAGGTTTAAGCAACTTGTGTGAAAGTTTGAACAAAATCGACCGACGCATCTCTTCAAACACCGGCGACCAACTAACACACATTTTAGCCTTTCTTTTTATGTATATAGAATTTTATTTTTCACACTTCACTAAAATATTAAGACGAAATGCAGATTTTCATTGCATTTGAAATTCGGCTTAAAAATTGCACATGGAACAACTAAAGACTCTGCTGAATAAAAACAATGCCATAGTACCTCTAAATCGCGGGCCTGGTGATGTTCTATACTTGATATCATTCGCTATAACATTTTTTATTGATAAGCAGGTTGTTTAATTAAACACCAAGCAATTACACGGAAGTATATCCGCACCACCTGAAAATATGAGTACCACTGCGTATACGTAACATTTTATTATTATGTATAAACAAATAAAAAAATTGCAATAAAATAATATTGCGACTATAAACTGAGGTATAGCCCATCCTGTCTCTCAAGTTAGATCAAACTACACACGGGGTGCAAAACAAATTCCAAATCGGTTCAGTAGTGTAGGAGTCCATCGCGGTGAAAAATGTTGTGACACCTGTTTTTTATATACTAAGATGGATATCTGCCTCTTATTCACTCCTTTTTTCATTCCCATTATTTCTCTTCATTTTCTCTTTCCACCTCACTATTTCCTACCTATACGCCTCCTCAGCGCTCTTTTGTTCTTTCATTCTCTTCACTGTTGGCTTCTTTTCTACATCTTTAATTGCCGCCACAATGTTCTTCCTCTTTTCTTCTATTTTTTCCTTTTACGCTTCCCTGCTTCCTGCCCAAATCCCTTTCTTAATTTTCTTCTTTCATTGTCCATTCCTTTCCGTCATGCTTTTGCTTTCTCCTTCTTGCGTTCTTGATCTCTATCATTTCACCTCCCATTCTCTTTTTCCCAACCCACTCATTTTACTCCTACAACTTTGCCCATCTTTTCGTCATCTTAATCTCCCATACCGTTTTCCTCACACTTCCTTTGCTTATCTCTCCTCCTCTTATCAACCGTCTTATCCTCCCACTCATTCCCTCTCTATCCCCGTTCCTCCTCTCCCTCTTCCTAAACATTCTGGTCTTTAATCTTTTCTTTCTATCTCTTTACAATTTTCTTAAGCCTTAGTTTTTCCATTAGCTCGGCACTTTCCATGACGTTCCCTCTTTTCTTCCCACCTCAGCTTCACATTTTCCTACCCTGCCTTTTTTACTCCACCAACCCCCCCCCCCCCCCCCCTCCCCCCTCTCTTTTCCAGAAGCCTCTTTATGTGCTCCTTCTGCCCATTTCCCTCATTTATGTCGTTTCTATATCAAGTGATCAGCGCTTTTTGACTCCAAGCACCGCTATTAAGGTTTCTGATACCACAGCTCATTAATTAACTAATGACAAATATTTTAAGACGGACAAATTATCTCACTTTTTATGTCTGTTAGAAGGTCATCATGCTTCTGCTCCGCATTTCAAATAAACTCCATCCTGCTTCGACAACACGTTAGACACAAGAGGTTCACCACCATTTCCTTTATCCCTGGATGATTGCATCTGCGACCACAGATATAGTACCTCAATCCCAAATAGGAAGCATGAATCCTATTGTTTGGAAGTTTGTGAGTACAGCGACTAATCTGAATATATTCCTTCTATTCATTTGGAAAAAGGCTCAAGCTCGTCTGCTATAACTTTGAAACATATATGTACATGAAACCCAGTCATATCACACTTATCATATTTTAACCTTTCAAGCACTTTTTGTCTAGACTTGCGCTTCACAAAACTTCCTTGCAACTTTTTTTCTTCACAAAAGAAATTTTTGTTTTATTTTATTACTGTAAAGGCCTTTAGCTGAATGTATTTTTAATCGAATTTTTCATGCTGTTAAATTAACGCACGGCCTACACAACTCCTTTAGGGAGCGTCGTACATACATACTTGCTGCTAGGTAAAAAGGAGCAAACGATTGCAATAATTTGCATGTGTGCACAGTAGCACAATATATGATTGCAAGTGTGTATATTAACTGAAAGTTAAAACATACATAACAGAAGTCTAGGCGCTGTTCAGCATTTTACCAAGTATCCTTTTGTCTTAACATTTCATGGTCGCATCTATAAGAAACTCCTCTTACAATAGCTGAAGCAGCAGTAGCCAGACAGGTGATAGTGAAATGGCAAGTGTGCCAGGCGGCGGCGAAGTTGACTGTGCAATGGCAATGACTTCCAGGCATGCAGTTCATCATTTTGTCAAATGTCAAGTTCCATCAAGTTGACAGTCAGGCAACACCCTTCATTCACACGCAAACACGCACACACACATTCTTACGGTTTTGGCTGAGTTTTGTTCACAATGTGTATATATGTATGGAAAATAGAAAATAACATTGAAATATTGCATCAAAAGCAAAGTGTAATGCAATTCTCCGTTATGCAATTTTTCTCTATTATTCCCTCTGTGTGACGCGTTCAACTGACAGTTTTGGAATTTTTATACTCAGCTGAACAAAATTCACAGAGTATATTAACATTGTTGACATAACGGTAGCCTTAAACAGTTGAAAAAAGAAATTCTTTTAGTCATCCCCGTCCGTCCGTTCGTTGGCCTGAGAACCCCCAACATAGCACTAAAAGTTCAGAAGACATTGAAGAGGACCTCGGAAGCATTACACCAAAAGAGCAAAAGCAGTACGTAGATGTCATAACAAAGGTGTTGGACAAGGGCAAACATACCTATAGTGCTGCGAGTTTTACAGATAAACAACTAACACAGTAAAGTGGCGCCGAGCCACTCCTTCGGGAGGATCCGTTTGACATGGCGCTGATCTAAAAGCGATGGTCCTCATCTAGAGGAAACGTTTCTGGGCTCAGCCTGTGCGGCTTTCGCGTTTACAAAGCGTATTCGGAAGTACAGAGCGTATTCGGTAAGAAAACAGCTACATTCTCATATGCTGCATAATTAGACGATCGAGGACATGGCCGTGGTGGCCGTGGAGCGGAATAATAAGCAGGCATTTATTCTAGAATCCTGATATATTACACCTACTGTTTAGGCACCACAGGGGGTGTGCAAGAGTTTAGTGGAAGAGCAGGGGGCGCGTAGTTCCAACAGGAGTCTCTTCATATGTTGTCCTACATCAAGCATTCTTTTGATATTATATTGAGCATATGATATATCAAGATCAGTCTGAAAAGTCCTTGATAAGCCATCATCCTCAGACCATGCGCTTATCAGCTTCAGTATCGCCCCAAAGAGGGTAGATAAGGGAGGAACCTTAGAAGCTAATTTCAGGAACCTCAAGAAACAAAACAATTACAAACCAAAGGAGATACTGAACTGGAGGAATCCAATAACATCCCCCTCAGAAGATTCAAAGCAAAGCAGCCAAGTGGAACAAGAAGCTGAGTCTTCTTAGAGGACAGCTAAAATAAATGTTTAAACTGGCAAAGTTCGTGTAAAGCGAAACCTGCAAGGACGAGTTAAGGAATCTGATTTGGTGGTCTGCAAGCGCGAAATTCAAAGCGCAAAGACAGTCTCACGGACAAATTTTTAATCGAAAATCGAATGTTCCAGCGAAACAGCGTGGTTGAGGAAAGTCCTAGCTTGGAGAAATATAGACCCATGTATAAATAAAGGAAGAGTACGAAAATGGTCATAGTATTGAAGAGTTCATTGGAGTGCTTCTTACACTTCGAGCACGTAGAGGGCAGTGCCAGGCTTGGTGACTGATACCAAGATCGAATGGGCGGTGAATATTTTTCATAAGTTTAAATTGCCGGGCCTAGCTGGTATATTCCCTGTCATGCATAAATATCGAGTAGAGTGATCGTGGACTGGCTAAAAACAAAATTCGATGGTGTGTACATTACGTACGTATAGAGCAGTACGTTAATGTACATTAGGCACTGTAAAATTCAGTACCGTACAGTACGGTACATATGAATTGTATTATTACATGTATGTATGTACATTATATATGTACATTATATACTCATTACGCACCGTACGCTACAATGCATTATCTATACATTACGTGCCATAAAATAGAATTAGTTACAGTAATGTACAGTACAGTACATAATGTACGGTACAGAAAAGCACAGCAATAATCGAAGAGCAGTAAATGTATCTTGGCAAAATTCGGTACACATATTTTCCGTTTACGAATTCGGATAAGGACCACGCCTTTTATTTAAAAGAAGTTTTAAACGGTCGTCAATGAACAGTTATCTATATCTTTGCGAAAAATAACTCTACATCAATAAAACTTTAATTCGAAAGTATATTTATAAAAAAATATATATATAAGTAAACCATTTTTGAAGGTAGGCGCTGCACCACCCCTTTTTTGGAAATCATTCTTCTTTGTTTGGGGAGCCATAAGAAGAAGAACAATTTATCTATCGTGAAAAAGCTCGAAACACTTATTTCCATTATAAAGGGAGGAAATTTTAACAGAAGTGAGCAAAATCTATTAATAAGCATACCCACTTTTGTTAAAGTTAGTTTCAAAAAACTGAGGCTCAATTAACTATACGATAAAAGCTGTCAGCTGAGTATTCAAAGTTCCGTTGCACCTAAATTTATATACCCCTACTAATTTTTTATACTAAACTTCCAGCTTTCAAGCAAAAGTTCTAGGAACGTTACGGATATTTGACTAACAGAAACTGCAATCGGTATCGGAATTGAAAAATTCGCTTCATTGGAAACACAATTCAAAGCAGTATTCAAACACCGTTTCAACTGTAAATGAGCGAGCTTCAAATGGAAATGTGAATAGTTTAAATGAGAAAGCATTATTTTAAATTGCGAAGGTTTGGTTTTAATGAGAAAACTTGAGAATTGTAAACTCTAAACATGAAAGCATAAAATTAAAATACGAAAACAATATTTGTAGTGAAAATGGTCTATGGTTGTAAATAGGAAGTAGCAGTTCTGAAACAGAAAGGCTTAATTCGATATGAGAATTCTCACTTAAAAATGAGAAAGCGTCAAATTAATACGCGAAAGCTTTTTTGCGACTGATATTGGTATGATAGAATAGTCAATTGTCATATTAATATGCGAAAGCATTATTCGTAATTGACAACTAATGTTGTTAATTGTGAGAGTAAAATATTTTTATTAAGGGAACGTCAAACAAACATCCGAGATCATTTCTTATAACTGCAAATAATCAGCTGTAAATTAGAATAGTCAGTTTTAAATGAGGAGACGTCAATCTAATATGATGTTACTTAATTGAAAATGAGAAAACCTCAAATTAAAATGGGAAAGCACTATTTGTATTTGAGAATAAATATAAATAAAATAATGAAAAATGAGAAAAATAAATTTTAAGAGATAAAGAGTCACTTATATTTGAGAAAAGTTAGTTATAAATGAAAAAGCATCAAATTAAAATGCGAAAGCTTTTCTTTGACTGATAGTGGTCAGTTCAAAGTTAGAATAGTTAGCTGGTGGCTTAGAATTCACACGCCGTCGGTATGCCTGTCATAAAAGGCAATTAAAACTCAAATCCCGTTCCCAGGTTCCGTACCGTTATGACCTGCCACGTAAAGACGTTTTTCAATGCAACATACGAATATGCCTCGGAAAAGAACTATTATTTCTGATGAAGAACGCGGTAGACATTTAAATGAACTTGATTGACGTCATGTACATGTAATGTCCCAGCTCTTTTAGGATAAGGTACCGATTCCCGGCTCTTTGGTTTATGTCTTTTTTAAGGCAAAGACTGACATAGCTGCTATACAGCAAGTACGATGGACGGGGCAAGACCGAAGAACGATATGGCCTTGCGACGTCTACCACAGTGGCCATATAAACAAACGCTAAATTTGTAGCAGGGGTTTTGGCTTTGTGGTGGCATAGAAACTTCGTCGCTACATAGTGACATTCATGGTAGTGAACGAGTGTCTCGCCATGCTCCGCATTAAGGCGAAATTGCACCTTGAAATTTTAATTGTAAAGAATGATAAACTCGGATCAATCAGAAGTTTTGATATTTTATACTCAGTTGAGCAGAGCTCACAGAGTATAATAACTTTGATTGGATAACGGTTGGTTGTACAGGTATAAATGAATCGAGATAGATATAGACTTCCATATACCAAAATCATCAGTATCGAAACAAAATTTGATTGAGCCATGTCCGTCCGTCCGTCCGTTAACCCGATAACTTGAGTAAATTTTGAGGTATCTTGATGAAATTTGGTATGTAGGCACTCATCTCAGATCGCTATTTAAAATGAACGATATCGGACTATAACCACGCCCACTTTTTTGATATCGAAACTTTCGAAAAATCGAAAAAGTGCGATAATACATTACCAAAGACGGCTAAAGCGATGAACCTTGGTGGCTGAGTTTATCTTATGACGCAGAATAGAAAATTAGTAAAATTTTGGACAATGGGCGCGGCACCGCCCACTTTTAAAAGAAGGTAATTTAGAAGTTTTGCAAGCTGTAATTTGGCAGTCGTTGAAGATATTATGATAAAATTTGGCAGGAACGTTACTCCTATTACTACATGTATGCTTAATAAAAATTCGCAAAATCGGAGTACGACCATGCCAACTTTTAAAAAAAAATTTTTTTTAAGTCAAATTAAAACAAAAAAAGTTTATTTCTTTACAGTATATAAGTAAATTATGTCAACATTCAACTCCAGTAATGACATGGTGCAACAAAATATAAAAATAAAAGAAAATTTCAAAATGGGCGTGGCTCCGCCCTTTTTCATTTAATTTGTCTAGGATACTTTTAATGCCAGAATTCGAACAAAAATTTACCAATCCTTGTGAAATTTGGTAGGGACTTATATTCTAGGACGATAATTATTTTCTGTGAAAAAGGGCGAAATCGGTTGAAGTCACGACCAGTTTTTATAAACAGACGACCGTCTGTCCTTCCCCTCGGCCGTTAACACGATAACTTCAGCAAAAATCGATATATCTTTACTAAACTCAGTTCACGTACTTATCTGAACTCACTTTGTATTGGCATAAAAATGGCCGAAATCCGCCTATGACCACGCCCACTTTTTCCATATCGAAAATTCCGAATAATGAAAAAATGCCATAATTCTATACCAAATACGAAAAAAGGGATGAAACATGGTAATTAGATTGGTTTATTGAGGCAAAATATAACTTTAGAAAAAAACTTTGTAAAATAGGTGTGGCACCTACCATATTAGGTAGGAGAAAATGAAAAAGTTCTGCAGGGCGAAATCAAAAGCCCTTGGAATTTTGTCAGGAATACTGTTCGTGTTATTACATATATAATTAAATTACCGGTACCCGACAGATGATGTTCTGGGTCATCCTGGTCCATATTTTGGTCGATATCTCGAAAACGCCTTCACATATACAACTACCACTATTCCCTTTTAAAACTCTCATTAATACCTTTAATTTGACACCCATATCGTACAAACACATTATAGTCCCCCCTGGTCCACCTTTATGGCGATATCTCGAAAAGGCGTCCACCTATAGAACTAAGGCCCACTCCATTTTAAAATACTCATTAACACCTTTCATTTGATACCCATATCGTACAAACAAATTCTAAAATCACCCCTGGCCCACCTCTATGGCGATGTCTCGAAAAGGCGTCCACCCATAGAACTAAGGCCCACTCCCTTTTAAAATACTCATTAACACATTTCATTTGATACCCATATCGTACAATCAAATTCTAGAGTCACCCCTGGTCCACGTTTATGGCGATATCTCGAAAAGGCGTCCACCCATAGAACTAAGGCCCGCTCCCTTTTAAAATACTTATTAACACCTTTCATTTGAAACTCATATCGTAAAAACAAATTCTACAGTCACCCCTGGTCCACCTTTATGGCGATATCTCGAAAAGGCGTCCACCTATAGAACTAAGGCCCACTCCCTTTTAAAATACTCATTAACACCTTTCATTTGATACCCATATCGTACAAACAAATTCTAGAATCACCCCTGGCCCACCTCTATGGCGATGTATCGAAAAGGCGTCCACCCATAGAACTAAGGCCCACTCCCTTTTAAAATACTCATTAACACCTTTCATTTGATACCCATATCGTACAAACAAATTCTAGAGTCACCCCTGGCCCACCTTTATGTCGATATCTCGAAAAGGCGTCCACCCATAGAACTAAGGCCCACTCCCTTTTAAAATACTCATTAACACCTTTCATTTCATACCCATATCGTACAAACAAATTCTAGAGTCAGCCCTGGTCCATGTTTATGGCATCACAAATTCTACAGTCACCCCTGGTCCACCTTTATGGCGATATCTCGAAAAGGCGTCCACCTATAGAACTATGGCCCACTCCCTCTTATAATACTCTTTAATACCTTCCATTTGATACACATGTCATACAAACACATCCCAGGGTTACCCTAGATTCATTTTCCTACATGGTGATTTTCCCTTATTTTGTCTCCATAGCTCTCAACTGAGTATGTAATGTTCGGTTACACCCGAACTTAGCCTTCCTTACTTTTTGAAGCATCGTTTTGCTCCGTAACATCCCTACGTCATACATACTTGCATCTATATAAAACACTCAAGCACAAAGTTGCATTTTCTTGTTGTCACATTCCCGCGCTGAGTGTCTGCATAGCACTTGTGTTGCATAAATACTTGTCGCCTGGCGTTGGAGGCAAAAGAATTTATGGTTATGGAATTCTACTCTTGCATATTTTCTTAACAACTTCCATTTATTAATGTTTCACTTCTTTTAACAAAAAGTTTTGATTGCTTCGATAGGCTGTGTGACACACCTACTTCATGTTTTAACATTATACTAAATTACATTATTATAATACCAACTTCCAAAGCTTATTATAATGCCAACTTCCACTTAAACACTATTCAAGTTGGCGCATGTCAAAGTAGAAGTAATCAGTCATTTCTATTGCGGCTGCATGGCTGAGTTGATGGGTAACAAGAGATGCGGGCACTCGATTTTATTTATTTGTATGAAGCTCATTACAGTCGACATATATGTCGAAGTTCTTCTTGTCAACACTTGTGGAAGTTCTTCTTGTCAACACTTCCTGTTGCGCACTTTTTTTTGGCGATATGTTCAGCTCGAATCCTAAAGAAGCGTACTTCAAAATAAAACGATCATCAACATCTCGTGTTTGATACCCATATCGTCTATGTCATCAGCGCCATCTGTTGACAGTTAAACTTATTACCAATAGTTTATAGTTAATTAAATAGTAAGGTTGTATTGATTTTCTTAAAGAACAGTTTTCAGTTGTTCCTTAGCAAATTCAGTATGGTACGATGCAGCGAATATGGGAGTTAATCACAAAAAGTAACAGGTTTAATTTATACCTGCAACTTGTTTCTAATTGAATGCAGAGTGGGACATTCGTACGCCAAGAGTATCTACTGAAGTCTAATCTACATTTTTTCGTTTGACATATAACGTATTGGCGTTTTGTAACAGTTCACGACAGCCATCCCTGTTTCGCGATAACTGATGCCCGTTGAGAGCACTGAAGGAGGTCAAATCTTCCTCCACCTACCTTTTTCAACTCAGTGGTGGTCTCCTCCTTCCTCTGCACCTAAACTGCGGTGTCGAATAAATACTTTTTTGGCCGGAGCGTCTTCGTCCATTCGTAAACAAGACCTATTCAGCGAAGCTTTTGGGTTTTTATTCGCTGTACTATCGGCGTAAAGCTCACACATCTCACCATTATGCCTCTTTCGCTGCTCACAGCTAAGATTATTGAAAAAAAATTTAAAAAAATAAAAAAAATATTTCAAAATTTTTTGTTATTGATATTAGAGAAAATAAATTAAGGAAGGCTAAGTTCGGTTATAACCGAACATTACACATTCAGCTGAGAGCTTTGGAGAAAAAATAAGGGAAAATCACCATGTAGGAAAATGAACCTAGGGTAGCCATGGAATGTGTTTGTATGACATGGATATCAAATGGAAGGTATTAAAGTGTATTTTAAAAGGGAGTGGGCCATTTAGGGATATCGCCATAAAGGTGGACCAGCGGTGACTCTATAATGTGTTTGCACGATATGGGTATCAAATGAAAGGTGTTAATGAGTATTTCAAGAATGTGTTTGTACGATATGGGTAGCAAATGAAAGGTGCTAATGAGTGCTTTAAAAGGGAGTGGGCCTTAGTTCTATAGGTGGACGCCTTTTCGAGATATCGCCATAAAGGTGGACCAGGGGTGACTCTAGAACGCGTTTGTATGGTATGGGAATCAAATGAAAGGTGTTAGTGAGTATTTTAAAAGAGAGTGAACCCTTGTTGTATATGTGAAGGCTTTTTCGAGATATCGAACAAAATGTGGACCAGGTTGACCCAGAACTTCATCTGTCGGTTACCGCAAATTTATTTATATATGTAATGCCACGAAGAGTATCCCTGCCAAGATCTGAAGCTCCTTTGATTTCGCCTTGCAGAATTTTTTCATTTTCTTCTACTTAATATTGTAGGTGTCACACCCATTTTACCAATTTTTTTCTAAAGTTATATTTTGCGTCATTAAACCAATCCAATTACCATATTTCATCCTTTTTTCGTATCTGGTATTGAATTAAGGCATTTTTTTCATTTTTCGCAATTTTCGATAACGGAAAAGTGGGCGTGGTCATAGTCATGTTTTATACCAAGATAAAGTGACTTCAGATATGTACGTAAACTAAGTTTAGTCAAGATATATCGTTTTTTTGCGGAAGGACAGACGGTGGACTGTATATAAAAACTGGTGGTGGCTTCAACCGATTTCGCCCATTTTCACAGAAAACAGTTATCGTCATAGAATCTATGTCCCTACCAAAATTCACAAGGATTGGTAAATTTTTGGTCGACTTATGTTATTAAAAGTATTCTAGACGAATTAAAGGAAAAAGGTCGGAGTTACGCCCATTTTGAAATTTTCTTTTATCTTTGTATTTTGTTCCACCATATCATTACTGGAGTCGAATGTTGACATAATTTACTTTTATACTGTAAAGATGTTAAATTTGTTGTTTAAATTTGACTTAAAAAAATATTTTTTTTAAAGTGGGCAAGTTCGTCATCCGATTTCGCTAATTTTTATTTAACACACATATAGTAATAGGAGTAACGTGCCTACCAAATTTCATCATGATATCTTCAACGACTGCCAAATTACAGCTTGCAAAACTTTTAAATTACCTTCCTTTAAAAGTGGGCGGTGCCATGCCCATTGTCCAAAATTTTTCTATTTTGCGTTATAAGGTTAACGCAATTATCAAGTTTCATCGCTTTATCCGTCTTTGGTAATGAATTATCGCCCTTTTTCGGTTTTTCGAAATTTTCGATATCGAAAAAGTGGGCGTGGTTGTAGTCCTATTTCGTTCATTTCAAATAGCGATCTGAGATGAGGGCTTAGGAACCTACATACCAAATTTCATCAAGATACCTCAAAATTTGCTCAAGTTATTGTGTTTACAGACGGACGGACAGACGGACGGACAGACGGACGGACGGACGGACATGGCTAAATGAATTTCTTTTTTCACTCAGATTATTTTGATATATAGAAGCATATATCTATCTCGATTAGTTTATGCCGTTACGGATTACCGTTATGCGAACAAAGTTAATATACTCTGTGAGCTCTGCTCAGCTGAGTATAAAAAGTATAAAGATATTAGTCTTAAAGCTACTTATCTCTACGCTGAATTAAAATTTTTAGCATATGTATTACATATTCGAACGCATCTTGTGAGTGGCTCATTGAAGCCATAATTGGTTGCATGAAAAATTACATCGAATGAACGAGTTGCCCTTAAATTAAGACTTGATGAGTGAACTTGTATTAAATTAGAAATTAGTTAGTAGTTAATTCTAGAATTCATCACATTATACACAAAAATAATAGAAAAATAAGCCCTTCTCTCTTCCAAACTTTCTAGACCTAGCAATTTGTGTCTGCCAATATAGTTTGGAAGCCCGTTAGGCCAGGACAGAGGACGCAAAGCCATTCTAGTGAACACCCTTTGCACCTTTTCCATTTTATAGAGTTTGATAATGAGGGTTCCAAATTATAGAGCAATAGTCCAAATGACTACGCACTAAAGATAAATACAGCGCTTTTAGAGTAAGTGGGTCAACAAAATCGACAGTGTTTCTACGTATAAAACCAATCATAGAAAATACTTTGACTCCACATAGTCTACATAGCTGGAAAAGGACAGCTTAGAGTCGAAAATAACCGTAGATCTTTCATAGAGTCTTTACGGCGCAATTTTTGTCCATTTAGAATGTAGTCGCAAGTCACTGTCTTAGACTTTTTAGCAAAAGTGATGACTCAACATTTATTAACACTTAGATGGAGATGATTTGAAATACACCAATTAGAAAAATTTTTTAGATCAAACTGAAAACTAGAACAATCAATTGTATTTTGAATTTTTAGGAATAGTTTAACATCATCCGCAAACATAAGGCAATCCGCAGAAGAAAATTGATCAGGAAGGTCATTAATAAAGAGTAACAAGTAAGGAAAGTTAAGTTCGGGTATAACCGAACATTACATACTCAGCTGAGAGCTTTGGAGACAAAATAAGGGAAAATCATCATATAAGAAAATGAACCTAGGGTAACCCTGAAATGTGTTTGTATGACATGTGTATCAAATGGAAGGTATTAAAGAGTATTTTAAAATGCAGTGGATATAGATCTATAGGTGAACGCCATTTAGGGATATCGCCATAAAGGTGGACCAGGGATGACTCTAGAATGTGTATGTATGATATGGGTATCAAATGAAAGGTGGTAATGAGCATTTTAAAAGCTAGCTATCCTTAGTTCTAAAGCTGGACGCCTTTTCTTGATATAGCCATAAAGGTGGACCAGGGATGACCCTTGAATGTGTTTGTACGATATGGGTATAAAATGAAAGGTGTTAATGAGTATTTTAAAAGGCAGTGGGCCTTAGTTCTATAGGTGGACACCTTTTCGAGATATCGCCATAAAGGTGGACCACGGGTGACTCTATAATGCGTTTGTACGATATGGGTATCAAATGAAAGATGTTAATGAGTATTTTAAATGGGAGGGGGCCTTAGTTCTATAGGTGGACGCCTTTTCGAGATATCGCCATAAAGGTGGACCAGGGGTGACTCTAGAATGTGTTTGCACGATATGGGAATCAAATGAAAGGTGTTAATGAGTATTTTAAAAGGAAGTGGGCCTTAGTTCTATAGGTGGACGCCTTTTCGAGATATCGCCATAAAGGTGGACCAGGGGTGACTGCAGAATATGTTTGTACGAAGTGGGTATCAAACTAAAGGTATTAATGAAGGTTTTGAAAGGGAGTGGCCCTTAGTTGTATATGTGAGGGCGTCAATAAAGCAATCCAATCGGCATGTTTCATCGCTTTTTTCGTATTTGGTATAGAATTATGACATTTTTTTTTTCATTTTTGGAAATTTTCGAAATTCGAAAAGTGGGAGTGGTCATAGTCGGATTTCGTCCATTTTTAACACCAAGATAAATTGAGTTCAGATAAGTACGTGAACTAAGTTTAGTAAAGATATATCGATTTTTGCTCAAGTTATCGTGTAAGCGGCCGAGCGGAAGGTCAGACGGTCGACTGTGCATAAAAACTGGGCGTGGCTTCAACCGGTTTCGCCAATTTTCACAGAAAACTGTTATCGTCATAGAAGCTTTGCCCTTATCAAATTTCATAAGGATTGGTAAATTTTTGTTCGACTTATGGTATTAAAAGTATTCTCGACAAATTAAATGAAAAAGGGCGGAGCCACGCCCATTTTGAAATTTTCTTTTATTTTTGTATTTTGTTGCACCATATCATTACTGGAGTTGAATGTTGACATAATTTACTTATATACTGTAAAGTTATTGAATTTTTTCATAAAATTTGACTTTTAAAAAAATTTTATTTAAAAGTGGGCGTGTTCTTCATCCGATTGTGCTAATTTTTATTAGGCACACATATAGTGAAAGGAGTAATGCTCCTGCCAAATTTCATCATGATATCTTCAACGACTGCCAAATTACAGCTTGCAAAACTTTGAAATTACTTTCTTCTAAAAGTGGGCGGTGCCAAGCCCATTGTCCAAAATTTTACTAATTTTCTATTTTGCGTCATAAGTTTAACCCACCTACCAAGCTTCATCGCTTTATCCGACTTTGATAATGAATTATCGCGCTTTTTCAATTTTTCGAAATTTTCGATATCGAAAAAGTGGTCGTGGTTATAGTCCGATATCGTTCAATTTAAATAGGGATCCGAGATGACTGCCCAGGAACCTCCATACAAAATTTCATCAAGATATCTCAAAACTTACTCAAGTTATCGTGTTAACGGACAGACGCACGATACTGATGCTTTTGATATATAGAAGTCTATATCTATATCGATTCCTTTATACCTGTACAACCAACCGTTATCCAATCAAAGTTAAAAGTAAAAAGAGGAGAGGCCCAAGATGTGTACCTTGGAGATACCTGACCAAGCATGTATGTAAGTTTGAGATCTAGCGGATTCCGTTTGGACGAAAAGTTTTCATCCCATAAGAAAACTTGAGAAAAAATTTAAAAAGTTTCCGTTAATACCGAATGCTTTAAGTTTTTCCAAGAGAATGGAGTGGTCTATCTTGTCGAATGCCTTAGAAAAGTCAGTGTAAACTTCATCTAACTGTGCTTGGCTCTCAAAGGCGTTAACTATTTTGTTTGTTATTAAGACCAAATTTAACAAGTTGATCTCGAGGGTACAAATCCGTTCTGATGTATAGAGATATCTGATTGAACGTGATCGTATAGTTTAACTTTGACCACGTTATCGAAGATTTTTGCAAAATTACTTTATTTCACAATGGGTCTATAGTTAGATACGTCATTTCGGTTACCCGATTTATAGACAAGCAATATTGTGCAAAGCTTCCAAGAGTCTAAAAAGATACCTTTACTTAAACACTTATTTAATAATTTAGCGATGGGAGTAGATATGAGTGAGTTAAATAGCCTGACAAATATTGGAGGAAACCCCTCGTGATCAGCTTTTGAGCTATTTTTTAGAATAGATATTGCGTTCGCAACATCCTGCGGCGAGACGCTAAAGTCATCAACTCGATCCAATATTGAGGCATCGGCCGTTGTATAGTCACTAAGTGCATGAACTTCATACACTTTTTGAAAAAAATTTGCGAAGAGATTACAAGAATCAACTATGTTGTCGGATATATTACCATCGTAAGACAGGGTAGCTGGAAACCCACAACTTTTACGTTTCGTGTTGATGTATTGCCAAAAGCTTTTAAGATTTTGTCTCAAGCTGGATTCAATTCTAAACATATGTTGCTGGTAGAGAAAATTATTCAAACAATCAAAGTCCTTTCTTAGACGGATGTAGACTGAATGATAGGCCTCTTAAGCCGTTGTGTTATACTTTTTATAGGTTTTATTTTTTAAATTTTTTAGGTAACACAATCTGTGATTGAATCACGGAGGCTTATTGTTAGACCTTAATTTATGTTGAGGAACAAAATTTGAAATGATAAGAGTAAATATCTAGGTTATGTTGCTGTATAATAACCGTGGATCATCTAGGGAGTCTAGAAATGACCAGTCAACATTATTAATATAATTATTAATTCCTGCAACATCCTTTATTATAGTTATGAGACTTGGTATCATCAACAACTTTTCTATCGAAATGCTAGAATTGAAGTTCTATGGTTAGTGCTTTGTGATGAATACTATTATTTAATAATGGTGCAATGCATTCCCCACAAGGAGAATTCAGCAGAAATAAAAACTAGGTCTAAAAGGCGATTTAAATAATTAACAATAGAATTAATTTGATTTAAGTTATAAGATAATATATTGCTCACAAACAGTATATCGATATCTGATCTCAAATTGGATGGCAAGGTTATATTATCAGTGATATCGATTCAATTGTACCCAAATTAAAGTCTCCAAGGTAAATAAGTTCATCGAATTGACTTAAGTTATTGTATACCAAAATTAGGTTGGCTAAATGCTTTTCATAAATATCAATAGTACTATTTGGAGGAATATAAGACAATACAATAAAAATACATTTTGATTCAGAAAATTTAACTTTAACGCAGATCTGTTCAATCTTATTGCCATATGAGTTAAGATCCACAGCACTACTGCACAAGTCATTTTTAATAGCAATCAGCACTCCACCGCCACCACGCTCAAGCCCTGAACTTTCAGGACAACGATCCAAGCGATAAACATGGTAGTAATCATCAAAACATTCGCAGGTTGAAATATGTTGAACTAACCACTTTTCACATATCACAACAATATCATAATCATGAGCACATACGTTACGCCTAAATTGCGTTAGTTTTGTTCGCATGCCGCTGATGTTGTGATAATACATTGTGTAATTTTATGTCATGTCAGTTAAGGAAGTAGACGCATTGTTGTGATTGTTCTTGGACATTTGGTTTGGCGGATCGAAAAACCCGAAATGGTTGGACCCTTACATTATTAGGCCACAAATCAGCATTAAACAATGATTCATACTGAGATTCAAAAATACCCAGCTTAAAGCTTATTCCGTTCACTGAAAGAAATGGTGCTAATAAAATCAACATATCGGTTCTGTTGTTCTTAACTTAACGGAGATTCCGTGAAATTGATCGAATTATGGTTAATTCGACCGAGTTCTTTGTAAAGCGAACAAATTAGTTTAGTCATTTACATAATCCAGTATGCTGTCAGCGCTAAGAGTTGGTTTGAAAGACAAGTGAACCTAGCAACATCCAAATCTTTGTTTACGTTCGAACCGACAACAACAGTGTGTTTGTTTTTATACTCAACTGAGCAGAGCTCACAGAGTATATTAACTTTGTTCGCATAACGGTAATCCGTAACGGCATAAACTAATCGAGATAGATATAGACTTCTATATATCAAAATGATCTGGGTGAAAAAAGAAATTCATTTAGCCATGTCCGTCCGTCCGTCCGTCTGTCCGTCCGTCTGAAAACACGATAACTTGAGTAAATTTTGAGGTATCTTGATGAAATTTGGTATGTAGGTTCCTGGGCGCTCATCTCAGATCGCTATTTAAAATTTCGATATTTCGATATCGAAAATTTCGAAAAACCGAAAAAGTGCGATAATTCATTACCAAAGACGGATAAAGCGATTAAACTTGACGCAAAATAGAAAGTTAGAAAAATTTTTAACAATGGGCGTAGCACTGCCCACTTTTAAAGGAAGGTAATTTAAAAGTTTTGCAAGTTGTAATTTGGCAGTCGTTGAAGATATCGTGATGAAATTTGGTAGGCACGTTACTCCTATTACTATATGTGTGCTAAATAAAAACAAGTATGGAAGGCTAAGTTCGGGTGTAACCGAACATTACATACTCAGTTGAGAGCTGTGGAGACAAAGTAAGGGAAAATCACCATGTTGTAAACAGAACCTAAGGTAACCCTGGAATGTGTTTGTATGACATGTGTATCAAATGGAAGGTATTAAAGAGTATTTTAAGAGGAAGTGGGCCATAGTTCTACAGATGGACGCCATATCTCCATAAAGGTGCACCAGAGGTGACTCTAGAATTTGTTTGTACTATATGGGTATCAAATGAAAGATGTTAATGAGTATTTTAAAAGATAGTGGGCCTTAGTTCTATAGGTGGACGCCTTTTCGGAATATCGTTATAAAAGTGGACCAGGGTTGACTCTAGAATGCGCTTGTATAATATGGGTATCAAACGAAAGGTGTTAATAAGTGTTTTAAAATGGAGTGGGCCTTAGTTCTATGGGTGGACGCCTTTTCGGGATATCGCCATAAACGTGGACCAGGGGCGACTCTAGAATTTGTTTGTACGATATGGGTATCAAGTGAAAGGTGTTAATGAGTATTTTAAAAGGGCGTGGGCCTTAGTTCTATAGGTGGACGCCTTTTCGAGATATCACCATAAAGGTGGACCAGGGGTGACTCTAGAATTTGTTTGTACGATATGGGTATCAAGTGAAAGGTGTTAATGAGTATTTTAAAAGGGCGTGGGCCTTAGTTCTATAGGTGGACGCCCTTTCGAGATATCACCATAAAGGTGGACCAGGGGTGACTCTAGAATTTGTTTGTACGATATGGGTATCAAGTGAAAGGTGTTAATGAGTATTTTAAAAGGGCGTGGGCCTTAGTTCTATAGGTGGACGCCCTTTCGAGATATCACCATAAAGGTGGACCAGGGGTGACTCTAGAATTTGTTTGTACGATATGGGTATCAAGTGAAAGGTGTTAATGAGTATTTTAAAAGGGCGCGGGCCTTAGTTATATAGGTGGACGCCTTTTCGAGATATCACCATAAAGGTGAACCAGGGGTGACTCTAGAATTTGTTTGTACGATATGGGTATCAAGTGAAAGGTGTTAATGAGTATTTTAAAAGGGCGTTGGCCTTAGTTCTATAGGTGGACGCCTTTTCGAGATATCACCATAAAGGTGGACCAGGGGTGACTCTAGAATTTGTTTGTACGATATGGGTATCAAGTGAAAGGTGTTAATGAGTAATTTAAAAAGGCGTGGGCCTTAGTTTTATAGGTGGACGCCCTTTCGGTGGACCAGGGGTGACTCTAGAATTTGTTTGTACGATATGGGTATAAAATGAAAGGTTTTAATGAGCATTTTAAAAGGGCGTGGGCCTAAGTTCTATAGATGGACGCCTTTTCGAGATATCGCCATAAAGATGGACCACGGGTGACTCTAGAATTGGTTTGTACGATATGAATATCAAGTGAAAGATGTTAATGAGTATTTTAAGAGGGCGTGGGCCTTAGTTCTATATGTGGACGCCTTTTCGAGATATCGCCATAAAGGTGCACCAGAGGTGACTCTAGAATTTCTTTGTACGATATGGGTATCAAGTGAAAGGTGTTAATGAGTATTTTAAAAGGGCGTGGGCCTAAGTTCTATAGATGGACGCCTTTTCGAGATATCGCCATAAAGATGGACCAGGGGTGACTTTAGAATTGGTTTGTACGATATGAGTATCAAGTGAAAGGTGTTAATGAGTATTTTAAGAGGGTGTGGGCCTTAGTTCTATATGTGGACGCCTTTTCGAGATATCGCCATAAAGGTGGACCAGAGGTGACTCTAGAATTTGTTTGTACTATATGGGTATCAAATGAAAGGTGGTAATGAGTATTTTGAAAGGGAGTGGGCCTTAGTTCTATAGGTGGACGCCCTTTCGATATATCACCATAAAGGTGGACCAGGGGTGACTCTAGAATTTGTTTGTACGATATGGGTATCAAGTGAAAGGTGTTAATGAGTATTTTAAAAAGGCGTGGGCCTTAGTTCTATAGGTGGATGCCTTTTCGAGATATCACCATAAAGGTGGACCAGGGGTGACTCTAGAATTTGTTTGTACGATATGGGTATCAAGTGAAAGGTGTTAATGAGTATTTTAAAATGGCATGGGTCTTAGTTCTATAGGTGGACGCCCTTTCGAGATATCACCATAAAGGTGGACCAGGGGTGACTCTAGAATTTGTTTGTACGATATGGGTATCAAGTGAAAGGTGTTAATGAGTATTTTAAAAGGGCGTGGGCCTTAGTTCTATAGGTGGAGGCCCTTTCGAGATATCACCATAAAGGTGGGCCAGGGGTGACTCTAGAATTTGTTTGTACGATATGGGTATCAAGTGAAAGGTGTTAATGAGTATTTTAAAAGGGCGCGGGCCTTAGTTCTATAGGTGGACGCCCTTTCGAGATATCACCATAAATGTGGACCAGGGTTGACTCTAGAATGCGCTTGTACAATATGGGTATCAAACGAAAGGTGTTAATAAGTGTTTTAAAAGGGAGTGGGCCTTAGTTCTATGGGTGGACGCCTTTTCGGGATATCGCCATAAACGTGGACCAGGGGCGACTCTAGAATTTGTTTGTACGATATGGGTATCAAGTGAAAGGTGTTAATGAGTATTTTAAAAAGGCGTGGGCCTTAGTTCTATAGGTGGATGCCTTTTCGAGATATCACCATAAAGGTGGACCAGGGGTGACTCTAGAATTTGTTTGTACGATATGGGTATCAAGTGAAAGGTGTTAATGAGTATTTTAAAATGGCGTGGGCCTTAGTTCTATAGGTGGACGCCCTTTCGAGATATCACCATAAAGGTGGACCAGGGGTGACTCTAGAATTTGTTTGTACGATATGGGTATCAAGTGAAAGGTGTTAATGAGTATTTTAAAAGGGCGTGGGCCTTAGTTCTATAGGTGGACGCCCTTTCGAGATATCACCATAAAGGTGGGCCAGGGGTGACTCTAGAATTTGTTTGTACGATATGGGTATCAAGTGAAAGGTGTTAATGAGTATTTTAAAAGGGCGTGGGCCTTAGTTCTATAGGTGGACGCCCTTTCGAGATATCACCATAAATGTGGACCAGGGGTGACTCTAGAATTTGTTTGTACAATATGGGTATCAAATGAAAGGTGTTAATGAGTATTTTAAAAGGGCGGAAGGACAGACGGTCGACTGTGTATAAAAACTGGGCGTGGCTTCAAACCGATTTCGCCCTTTTTCACAGAAAACAGTTATCGTCCTAGAATCTAAGCCTCTACCTAATTTCACAAGGATTGGTAAATTTTTGTTCGACTTATAGCATTAAAAGTATCCTAGACAAATTAAATGAAAAAGGGCGGAGCCACGCCCATTTTGAAATTTTCTTTTATTTTTGTATTTGGTTGCACCATATCATTACTGGAGTTGAATGTTGACATAATTTACTTACATACGGTAAAGATATTAACTTTTCTTTTAAAATTTGAATTTAAAAAAATTTTTTTTTAAAAAGTGTGCGTGGTCATTCTCCGATTTTGCTAATTTATATTAAGCAGACATATAGTAATAATAGTAACGTTCCTGCCAAATTTCATCATGATATCTTCAACGACTGCGAAATTACAGCTTGCAAAACTTCTAAATTACCTTCTTTTAAAAGTGGGCGGTGCCATGCCCATTGTCCAAAATTTTACTAGTTTTCTAGTCTGCGTCATAAGTTCAACCGACCTACCAAGTTTCATCGCTCAATCCGTATTTGGTAATGAATTATCGCACTTTTCCGATTTTTCGAAATTTTCGATATCGAAAAAGTGGGCGTGGTTATCGTCCGATATCTTTCATTTTAAATAGCGATCTGAGATGAGTGCCCAGGAACCTACATACCAAATTTCATCAAGATACCTCAAAATTTACTCAAGTTATCGTGTTAACGGACAGACGGACGGACGGACAGACGGACGGACGGACGAACGGACGGACATGGCTTAATCGAATTTTTTTTCGATACTGATGATTTTGATATATGGAAGTCTATATCTATCTCGATTCCTTTATACCTGTACAACCAACCGTTATCCAATCAAAGTTAATATACTCTGTGAGCTCTGCTCAACTGAGTATAAGCGAAATCGGATGACGAACACGCCCACTTTAAAAAAAAAATTTTTTAAGTCAAATTTTAACAAAAAATTTAATATCTTTACAGTAAAAAAGTAAATTATGTTCACATTCGACTCCTGTAATGATATGGTGCAACAAAATACAAAAATAAAAGAACATTTCAAAATGGGCGTAACTCCGCCCTTTTTCCTTTAATTCGTCTAGAATACTTTCAATTCCATAAGTCGAACAAACATTTACCAATCCTTGTGATATTTGGTAGGGACATAGATTCTATCACGATAACTGTTTTCTGTGAAAATGGGCGAAATCGGTTGAAGCCGCGCCCAGTTTTTATACACAGTCGTCCGTCTGTCCTTCTGCATGGCCGTTAACACGATAACTTGCACAAAAAACGATATATCTTAACTAAACTTAGTTCGCGTACTTATCTGAAGTCACTTTATCTTGGTGTAAAATATGGCCGAAATCCGACTATGACCACGCCCACTTTCCGATATAGAAAATTACGAAAAATGAAAAAAATGCCATAATTCTATACCAAACACGAAAAAAGGGATGAAACATGGTAATTGGATTGGTTTATTGACGCATATTATAACTTTAGAAAAAACTTTGCAAAATGGGTGTGACACCTACCATATTAAGTAGAAGAAAAAGTTCTGCGGGGCGAAATCAAAAGCCCTTGGAATCTTGGCAGGATCTTCGTGGTATGCCATATATAAATAAATTAGCGGTACCCGAAAGAAGATGTTCTGGGTCACCCTGGTCCACATTTTGGTCGATATCTCGAAAAAGCCTTCACATATACAACGAAGGGCTACTCCCTTTTAAAACCCTCATTAATACTTTTAATTTGATACCCATATCGTACAAACACATTCTAGAGTCACCCCTGATCTACCCTCATTGCGATATCTCGAAAAGGCGTCCACCTATAGAAATAAGGCCCACTACGTTTTAAATAATCATTAACACCTTTCATTTGATACACATGTCATTCAGACACATTCCAGGGTTACCCTGGGTTCATTTTGCTAAATGGTGATTTTCCCTTAATTTGTCTCCAAAGCTCTCAGCTGAGTATGTAATGTTCGGTTACACCCGAACTTAGCCTTCCTTACTTGTTATTGTTTATCTTTTTCGCATTGTTCTTTTATTATTGATATAAGAGAAAAATTCCAAAGTTTACAAACGGCGATGGTTACTAGGATATGTTTCTGAATGTCACTACTTCTTCAGCTAGCTTCTCGGGAGCTGCGTATTGAACTCGAATCTCCAACATTCTAATATCATAACACATTAAAGCTAAAGAATCTGCTTCATTAATTGTGCTCTGTCGCTATCTGCATCGCTATCACAGCTTGCAGTTTCAAAAGCACTTTTAATATCCAAAGTAATCAGTGCTCGGAGCTTCCATTTACTTTGACCTCCGGATTCGGCTTCACGGGCTATATTTACAACTGTTTGTTTTGCATCTATCATGGATCTTGATTTTTGAAATCCAAGCTGTTTAATTAGCCGCCTGGGCTTTTCAGGGTCTCCTGTAGATGCTCACTAATCATGCACCTGAGAGTATTTCCTATACGGGGTGGGATGTATGTTGTCAATGTACACATGACATAGCTTTACTGGAGAAGGGAAATTAAAAATAAAAAAAATGTCTGATAAAGTGATTAAGACGCTACATCTTGCTAAATAATACAATCAAAATTCGAAGAACCCTTAAAAAACTTTCAGGTACATGAAGTCGTTTGTACACTCAATAAAGCTCCTCATGAACAGACGCTCCTACGGTCAATAGGCACAATATCACAATGTTAATAACTCAATTAAATTAACTAAATAGTTGGTGATAGCCTAATGAAGTTGCCCGACTAATACCACAACAAGGATCAAAACATGCAACATGTCTAAGCAATTATGCAACAAGCGACAATATAACAATCAAATCGTTTTGAGTCAAAATAAAAAGTTATAACGACGGATGGACGAGTGAATAGCAATAGCAAGTGGCAGTGATAGTTAACGACTCACTCGTTATTGGCAACCACTTAACCTTGAGCGTATAATTTGAATGAACATCAACTATTTTCCATGCAAATGCACACACGGTGAAAATGATCTTCTATGCATGTACATAGATATGTGTGCATGTGTGTACGCTGTTTTGCGCTTTTATGTAAGACGATCTTGTAAGGTTTTGTCATAATTATGGCCATAGTGAAGGATAAAATGCTATTGCATGCAATCAATTATTGTTGTTGTTTCTCCGCAGGCTGCCGTCGTATGTGCACTGGATATTGTTGTTGTTATTGTTTTTAAAGTAAGCCTGTTGGCACATTTAAGTAAGTGCTGTAATCTATCTACATTGAATAATTGGTTTGAATTATTGACAGCTTTTGAAATTAATATATGCAGATATTAAATTTACTGCTTGTTTTCGAAATTTTAATTCAAAAGGCCAGGTTAGATTACGTTTTTTGGTTTTTTTCGTTAGGACCCCACGTAGACTGAATGACTCCATAAAGTTCCCCAATGTTTGTCTAATGACCAAATTGAAAAACCCTATCAAAAACCAGGAAGGTTTCTTGCTGTTCTTGATCTGATACTTAGCTATATCATTCCTAATAGCAGTAGTCTTAGCCTGGGAAGCGCAGGGCACGAGCACCCTTCAATCCGAATTTTTACATCTGCTAAGCTATCTAGGCCCTATTTAAAATCATATGAAGCCAAAAGGCAGTGTGCATTAGAATATCCGTCATGCTATTACCACCTTCTTTTAATCTCGCCCAACCTGATTGGGACGTCTACGCAGCAAGCTTCGAGAGATGGGTTTTTTTAGCTCATTTGCTTTTTCACTCCCATCTATTCCTGTATGCCCTAGGAATGCACTTTATGCGATATTATTGCCTTTATTGGAATTCTTCCAGTATTTCTATTGCTTTGGTTACGGCTACTACTTCTGACTGAAAAACAGTACAGTTATCGTGCAGCTGTAGGATTTGTTTATGTCTGAAATTAATATGCATCCTATGCTGTTATGGCTGGATATATTTTAATGTAGCTAAGAGCTTTCATGATCCCCCATTAGGAGATATTGCTTTAAGCCCCGGAAATATCTAAAAAGACTCTTAAGGCATAGTCCCTATATTGCGGAACTTATTCTATTTTTATAACCACCCAATGCAGGGCCGTGTCTACCAACATGCCTTTGGTGTACCCATGTTTCGTTGTAGATAAGAGTTTTCCATTCATGTTGGGCTTTATGTAGACGTTTTCTAGCCTCTCGAAGGTTCTTAGCAGAAATGATGTAAAGCTTATTTGTCTGTAGTATTTGGGATACATATGACTGATCTTCCCCGCCTTTGGTAGAAAACTACAAGAGCAGTTTTGCAAAGGTGCTGTACTTGATTACAGTATAGTATTATGCACCCATCGAACAATTTTTTACGACATTTCATGATCGCTCTACTTGAAACTTTTCGTTTGGCATGGAATATACCATAAACTCAGAAAAAGTCTTCATCGCACATTCGATCTTGGTATCGATTACCAAGCCCGACATTACTCACTCCGTGATCAAAGAGTATGTGCTGTCTGCTGGCTCTTCTATATCATCTCTTTATGGCAAATGTGTGTTGAACAGAGCTTCTCACGTACTCTTTACTATAACGTGACCATTCTCCGCATTCGCATTCTTTATTAGTCCCAGGACTATGCTCACCCTTGCTAGAACTCTCTTCAACCGCGTTGTTTCGTTCGAGCATTCGTTGCTTGCACAGAAATGTTTGCATCAGAGTCTTTTCGCCCTGCAAGTTTCACGCTTTTAGTTTCTGAACAGATCCATATACTCGTCACTGCATGATTTGCCTTCCGCGAGCTTTGTCCACTTAAACTTATCTTTTACCTCCATTCTAAGGAGACTCAGCTCCTTTCTCCACCATAACGGCTTTGATTTTTTTCTGAATATTTTTACCCCTATTTAAATTTTCAGTGCGAAATAAAGCATTTCTTGCCGGAGCTGTAACCAAGTTTACGGAAGGAAGGTAAAGCAAACTAACACTGTGAATCACTTGCCTGCAGCTGAAACTCAAAATTACCTTAACAGTTAGGACACCGCTTAAGGAGTTGAAGGTCATAAAGTAACTGATAACAGCTTTTGTTTCAGTTGTATCGAGCTAAGACAGACGAACCGCCAGTTTTCTCTTGATAAAGTTAATTTGAAAAGCCAACACTTGAGTGCTGAAACGCAATTCTAAGTTACTTTTATTAAATCTATTGAAGGTTTGTTGTTAATAGCCGGGGGGGTAGAAATTGTGGAATTATTTACATCAATTCAATGGCAGTCTCAAGTAGAAAGATCGACTATCGCGAACAAAACAAGGCAGTAACTTTTGCTAACATTTAGTTAAATAGCTGTAGGTAATTTAAGGCGCTACATCTTATCTTATCTGCGAAATTTATTACAACAATGCCAATTGGCGACATACTCAATGGAATTTCCTTCCCTAAACTTGAAACATTTTTTTGCAGACTTATGGCAAGAATATTTACTAGCGATTTGTTTTTGCATTAATTGTCATTACGTGCTGCCTGCGGATTTTGGACAGTGGAAGGCACTTGCTATTTAGACAATATTCTTTTGTAGAATCATTCTCGAATGGAAAGAGAGTTGTAACTCTTTATTTTTTTTTTTACTAAGTCTCATCCTTAAACAGCGGTATATACCTACATATGTACATGTGAGTGCAGTATTTAACATACTCTTTACCTTCTACATACGCTCTTTCCACTTTAGCCAGCAAATTAATCTGCCGCCACTCGCTACCAAATGACATTTTAATGGCCACTTAATCGTAATTAATTGAAATTTGTGGCCAGTGCAATGGACAAATGCTGAAATTAAATAGTTCGCTAAATGCTTACACATTCAAATACACACATGGGGAAATATAAATACATACTGTTATACATAGAGGTCACATGCATAGAGACAAGTATAAATCTATACAATCCGACCAAGAAGTTGCTAGATGCTACTTAGTCCGAAAATTTTACTAGTTTGGGACCATAATCATCTGAGTAGTTTTGTGTACACCAGACTCCTACTTATCTTACTTCATGATTATTTTAAATTAATAAGCTCAACAGTATAACATTTTAAAACAGGTGCCCAACGTTGGGCAAATGTTAGTTAAAGGGGCCGTTGAAAAAGTAGTAATAATATAAAAAAATTGAGATGAATGGAGGCAAGTAAGCTGAGTACCGCCTTACCTAACACATAATTACATACGAAGTATGTAGTGTGCAATAGGATAAAATATGCAAAGAAAGCAATTGGGATACAGTTTACAACAACTAAGGCATGACGTGGCTGAATGCGTTTGTAACACTTCAACTATCGTAGGAGTGCGGGTTTAATTCCCACTCCCGGGAGAAACGGCTTTGAAGAGATTTACAAGGTATAATCGAAACAGCTGTCGCCTTGTCCGTCCTGATGTCACGTTATTTAAATTTTTCCCAAATTATTAAATAAATTATAAATTAAAAATTGCTTCAAACAAATGTTTTCATACATTTAAAGCAATAAGGGTAATCCCCGCTTAACCCATACAAGTTGATGTTCTATTTGACTAACCGGTTCTCGATCACAGAGCCCATTATGTGATCATCAATAAACCTTATATGGGCAGAAATTATTGGCACGCAAACGAAACAGGCGATACTGTAATTAACCGTAACAAACCGTTTCACAGAAATCGACAGAAATTCTTCTACTAAACGCTATTAGATAGAAGGTGATGTTGGCAGCGGCCATTACTACTACATTACCTTTCACCTTGATAACAGGAAAAAGACAAATACTGCGAAGTTCTCCACTGTTGTTCAAGCGGGTGTTAGCAGATAATCGACAATTCCGAGGAACAGACGTTATTAAATCGTTACCGAAATGTCCAGGCGTATACCTTCATGGTGCTTGTTACCGAAGCGTACGGGATCTATTCGGCATATTTTATATCGCTTTAACAACAAAAACACAACAGCGACGCTCACAAAGTCCAAAATGTGCAACCGCCAGACAGAGCTTCCAGAGCAAGATGAAATACCCTCAGAAGCAATAAATCTCGGTGCAAATATCAGTCACGAGTTGATGCTGCACAAGTACACCAAATTCCTTTAAAAACCTTCACCGCAAGTGGTAAATAGCAAATTTGGTGCTGCCTATGGGTGCTGTAGCATACCGCTGCTTCCCACCGATCTTAGGGGCTACTAAGCAACTACTTGAAACCACCCGGAAAATTATTAAAAGCTTTCAGGGTCTATTCCACAGACACCATGGCTTTCGTCAAAGCCACACCACAGACCTCGTAGCCTAGGTTTGAAATTCTGGGAAGAAACCCGATGATATGTTCGACGCCCTAAAATACTATCTCAAAGTAACGCCATCTGTGCTAGGTCGCGACCTCTAGTATGCCACACACGATAGGCTTCTCCCATTGTACATTTCATAGACAACTTTTCTGATCGCTTTTGCGGATGATATGGCTTCTGCTGAGTTCACTTACATAGTGCGCTTATATATCTGAAGAAATGTTGAACTCGTTCCTTTGTTGTATTGCAGTAATTAATTGAAATTTTTCGACATTACAATGACAAAAAAAGTAGTTTATTTTGCCAACACAAAAACAAGCAAGAAAATCGTTGACTGTTTATCAAATAGATTGTAAATTTTACAGCTCTTATTAACTTGCTTTTTAATCCATAAAAAACGGGATAGCTCGAGCAAACTCATTTTCTGATTAATCGCGAATTAAAGCTAATACACTAATTAAGCAATTTAGTTGGAAATCATATAAAAATTTGAGTAATCAATTTATCACGCAGGCCTTTTTTGTGTTGTTTGGAAGAGGGAAATGCTGGGCTTTCTACGTCAGTGTAACCTCCCACGAACCTCGCATCATCGGGAACAAGGTCCTCGTTTAGCATAACTTCAGCTACGGTAGCACAATACATGAGCTCTTTGGCTACTCTCACCTTATTGGGCTATACATTCTTCCTCATAACATAAGCAATTCGAATTTTCAAACTTGTCCTTTATGTGGAGATATATACTGAAATTGCGGTGGTCAGTTGAAAACTGGGACGAGTAGAATGCTCCCTTTACTTATGGCCATTCGAAGCATGTCTCGGGAATCAGTTCACTTGTCTATTTTCCAGCAGCACTGCAGCTCAAATTTTTTCGCCAGAGTCGATCAATTCATTTCGCACCTTCACCTACCACACACACACTTAAAACAGAAAACAAGAACATAAAATTCACAGACAGTGCTGCGCAAAGATCAGTTCTTGGCCCCTATATGTGAGACAACACTTATAATGCAGTACATTTTAATCATGAAAGGCCTGATTATATGTATGTACATTCTTCGCCGGATATGGAGACGACATCGGCATAATCATTACGTACAAAAGAGTGACTGTAATAAAACTTCAGACTAAGAACCGCTATAAACTCATAACATCTGAACATCGAACAGTAGAACTGATAATAGACTCCGCTTATTGCACAATATTAAGGTCAAGATAGAGGGGCATTTTCAGATTACTACAATTTTATATAAGTTGAGAGCATGTTCTATAGTTTTTTCCTGGGTATAAACTACTATGTATTAACTTTAGGGTGGTATTTATGCTACATCAAATAGTCCAGTTTATTCATTATCAGCCATTCAGACGGTAGTTAAGGGAAAAAATATCACATACACATTTTAGGTCAAACATTTTTTTTCGTGTTTGTCAAATTACATCTACAATAAAAATGATCGTAAGCACTTCGGTTGCATTCAACCTGATTGAATTGAATTAAGCGACGGAATCAAACACTGTGACTGGAATAATTTGTAGTTTGGACATCGTTTGCACTTGCGATTAATTAATTTTAAAATACATATATAACAGAGTTGTTAAGGAATGTATTCCGTTTGTAATTATTATTAATTTAATTGCAGCTCCAGAGGATTGCAATTCCTTTTTGTTAGTCCGGAATAATAAATAAATTATTTTGATAATTTTTCCTTTTTGTATTCCGGATTATGTTGTCTTATTCATCTATTATTTATTCCATGGATTGCATTCATTGGACTGTAATACTCGGAGTAATCCATTCCGCAATTCTAATGTTATTATTCACTCGCGGAACGCTTTTTCTTGTTCCATAAGAGGAAAGCTTTTAAATTTTATTATTCCAGTGACTAAAAAATTTATTCATTTTTCCAAAAAAGAATAAAGGCTGCAATCCAAATTCCAGGAATGGGAATGCATGGATTGCATTCTCGGGTGATTGCATTTCTTAAAAATCCTGCTATCTAATCGATTTGGTAGTAATATTGCATAATTATTACTGCTGAAAGGAAATAGGCAAACCAAGATGATTGTGTATGAGACGGATTGCAATAACAATGTTTGCACAATCAATGATTGTAGCCGAAATATGTTTGCAATTAATAATTGCAGACACAATACTAACAATGATTGCTTGCATTCATACACACATACAAATTACAAAAAGTCGTAATTTTTTTCAATCAATGATTGTTCAATCGACGATCGTAACCAAAACGCAATCAATTATTCAGAAGGAATTGTTGATTGTAATTTTTACAATAGGAAAAAATACAATCACATATGATTAAAATCTAATGTGATTGCAATCAAAATTTATCGTATTATTTTACAGCTCTGCATCATATATAAATTTTAGTCCCAATAGCAAACGGTTAACCGTTGTCACACAGTGGCAAAAGTTCAGATTTTAATATTTTGAGTCTTCCTGGGGTAACCCGAGCTTGGATTCTTCTACATTTTTAACGTCGGCTACCAATTTCGGGTGTAAAAATTATAAAAAAAAAAAGTTTTTAGTCTTCTATCTATCTATCTTTATCTTGTCCCAAATGTTACATCTCTTGGCCATCTCAAACAGAAAAAATCTTTGACTTGACTTATAAGGACCACCCTAATATACTTACAAATACGAAGAAATTTAATTGATAAAAAATGTACCTGAATAGCGCAAATTCGTTCGTTTTTTTATTGCTGTGCTAAAGTTCAGTAATTTTAAAAGCGTTTTTTAATTCGCCACAGTTTAACGAAAAATAAATTATATCCAGTAATAATCGTAAATGATCTGCAGCATATAAAACTTCTTTTTTTATCAAACGTAGTCGCTTGCATGAAAGAACAATCACGTACAAAACTATGGAACAATAAATTTAATGTCGCTCAGGTGGATTTAAAATTACTCTCAGGTCATTTTAATGAGTATAAATGAATTTACTAAAAATTATATCTCTCTTTTTATACTCAGTTGAGCAGAGCTCACAGAGTATATTAAGTTTGATTGGATAACGGTTGGTTGTACATATATAAAGGAATCGAGATAGATATAGACTTCCATATATCAAAATAATCAGGATCGAAAAAAAATTTGATTGAGCCATGTCCGTCCGTCCGTCCGTCCGTCCGTCCGTCCGTCCGTCCGTCCGTCCGTCCGTCCGTCCGTTAACACGATAACTTGAGTAAATTTTGAGGTATCTTGATGAAATTTGGTATGTAGATTCCTGGGCACTCATCTCAGATCGCTATTTAAAATGAACGATATCGGACTATAACCACGCCCACTTTTTCGATATCGAAAATTTCGAAAAACCGAAAAAATGCGATAATTCATTGCCAAAGGCGGTTAAAGCGATGAAACTTGGCAGATGGGTTGATGTTATGACACAGAATAGAAAATTAGTAAGATTTTGGACAATGGGCGTGGCACCGCCCACTTTTACAAGAAGGTAATTTAAAAGTTTTGCAAGCTGTAATTTGGCAGTCGTTGAAGATATCATGATGAAATTTGGCAGGAACGCTACTACTATTACTATATATGTGCTAAATAAAAATTAGCAAAATTGGATGAAGAACACGCCCACTTTTTAAAAAAAATTTTTTTTAAATTAAAATTTTAACAAAAAATTTAATATCTTTACTGTATATAAGTAAATTAAGTCAAAATTCAACTCCTGTAATGATATGATGCAACAAAATACAAAAATAAAAGAAAATTTCAAAATGGGCGTGGCTCCGCCCAGTTTCATTTAGTTTGTCTAGAATACTTTTAATGCCATAAGTCGAACAAAAATTTACCAATCCTTCTCAAATTTGGTAGGGACATAGATCCTATGACGGTAACTGTTCTCTGTGAAAATGGGCGAAATCGGTGGAAGCCACGCCCAGTTTTTATACACAGTCCACCGTCTGTCCTTCCGCTCGGCCGTTAACACAATAACTTGAGCAAACAACGATATATCTTTACTAAACTTAGCCCACCTACTTATCTGAACTCACTTTATCTTGGTATAAAAAATGGCCGAAATCCGACCATAACCACGCCCACTTTATCGATATCGAAAATTACGAAAAATGAAAAAAATGCCATAATTCTATACCAAATACGAAAAAAGGGATGAAACATGGTAACTGGATTGGTTTATTGACGCAAAATATAACTTTGGAAAAAACTTTGTAAAATGGGTGTGACACCTACCATATTAGTAGAAGAAAATGAAAAAGTTCTACAAGGCGAAATCAACAGCCCTTGGAATCTTGGCAGGAATACTGTTAGTGGTATTGCATATATAAATAAATTAGCAGTACCCGACAGATGATTTTCTGGATCACCTGGTCCACATTTTGGTCGATATCGCGAGAACACCTTCACATATACATCTAAGGGCCAATCGCTTTTAAAACCCTCATTAATACCTTTAATTTGATATCCATATCGTACAAACACATTCTAGAGTCACCCTGGCCCACCCTAATGGCGATATCTCGAAAAGGCGTCCACCTATAGACCTAATGCCCACTCCCTCTTAAAATGCTCAGTAACACCTTTCGTTTGATACCCATATCGTACAAACATTCTAGAGTCACCTCTGGCCCACCCTAATGGCGATATCTCGAAAATGCGTCCACCTATAGACCTAATGTCCACTCCCTCTTAAAATGCTCAGTAACACCTTTCGTTTGATACCCATATCGTACAAACATTCTAGAGTCACCCCTGGCCCACCCTATTGGCGATGTCTCGAAAAGGCCTCCACCTATAGACCTAATGCCCACTCCCTCTTAAAATGCTCAGTAACACATTTCGTTTGATACCCATATCGTACAAACATTCTAGAGTCACCCCTGGCCCACCCTAATGGCGATATCTCGAAAAGGCGTCCACCTATAGACCTAATGCCCACTCCCTCTTAAAATGCTCAGTAGCACCTTTCGTTTGATACCCATATCGTACAAACACATTCTAGAGTCACCCCTGGCCCACCCTAATGACGATATCTCGAAAACGCGTCCACTTATAGACCTAATGCCCACTCCCTCTTAAAATGCTCAGTAACACCTTTCTTTGATACCCATATCGTACAAACATTCTAGAGTCACCCTTGGTTCACCTTTATGGCGACATCTCGAAAAGGCGTCCACCTATAGAACTAAGGATTACTCCCTTTTAAAATACTCATTACCATCTTTCATTTGATACCCATATCATACAAACACATTCTAGAGTCACCCCTGGCCCACCCTAATGGCGACATTTCGAAAAGGCGTCCACCTATAGACCTATTGCCCACTCCCTCTTAAAATGCTCAGTAACACTTTTCGTTTGATACCCATATCGTACAAACAAATTCTAGAGTCAGCCCTGGTCCACCTTTATGGCGATATCCCTAAATGGCGTCCATCCATAGAACTATGGCCTACTCTCTCTTAAAATACTCTTTAATACCTTCCATTTGATACACATGTCATACAACCACATTCCAGGGTTCCCTAGGTTCATTTTCCTACATGGTGATTTTCCTTATTTTGTCTCCATAGCTCTCAACTGAGTATGTAATGTTCGGTTGCACCCGAACTTAGCCTTCCCTACTTGTTCAAAATGATTTTATGGTAGACGGTTGGTTGAATTGTATGTGCTTGCATTTGTACATTTAATTGATTAATTTGCATAATTTACCTGCGAAATCCAATCGAAAATTGTTTTCAGCCAAAGAAGAGAAATTTTGTGCAAAATTCGCCAGTGCGGGGAGCTTGATAGGCGAAAGGCCCAAAAACTTGACAAAAAATAAATTAAGTGTGGAAAGATTTAAGAACGGAAAAAATCCAAGCGTTCTTTGTTGGTGGACAGTGTAGAAAATGTTTAACGTTACACCGCAATCGAACCTTACCATTCCGAATAGAGATAGGAAATTACGTGATAACCGTCCAGGCGCTTGCCAATGATAGGATGATATAAGGTGTACAGCCAATCGCAATATAAATTTTTTTTTTTAAATCGGCACCTTTTTTGAGTATTTTGCTTTTGTTAAGACCTTGAGGACAATTTGAAAACATGTTCGCCTTGGGTCATTTTATTTGAATTCATGGTTCATTATTAATTTTTGAAAAAAAAAAATGCAAAGTCAGCACATAAATGTATTATAAAACTTTTCTTTTAATGTTTTGTTTTAATAACTTGGCGAATTGGATGATCAAAGTCCGTGTTAAGCTGACATCGAAAGCGCCTGTTTTTTGATAACTTTTGAACAGTTAGAAAGAGTTAAATTTCGTAATTAGTTTCTTATAACTGGCAGTGATGCGCATCCGTTGATACCATTTTCGACCATATCCGACCAATTTTCGACATGAACAATAAATGGCCTAAACAGTCTTAAATGTGTAGAAAATATAGTAACGCGCCGGACGCCGCCGCCGCCGCCGCCGCGCCGATATTTTTGACATTCCGCGGCGGCGTGCGAAAAACGACTAAAATCGGTGGCGTATATCTCTAATATGAATATGTATAATAGGGCGGATCAAATTGTATAGGGAAAAACACTTCAGGTGCACATCAAGTTTCCGAATCTATGGGTAATACTGAGTAATATTGTCCATGGGACTGAAATGAATTTCGAGCCTCCCTAATTTTGTTAGAAAATTTTATATCCCAATCCGAATCCGAATATGACATTTATTTTCATGTATTTTATTTGTTAGAGCCGCTATTCGGACTGGGATATAAAATTTTCTAACAAAATTAGGGAGGCTAGAAATTCATTTCAGACCTATGGTTCCATGGACAATATTACTAAGTATGACCCATAGATTCAGAAACTGGATGTGCACTTGAAGTTTTTTCTCCCATACAATTCGACCCGCCCTAATGTATAAGTACAATTTTTCAAAAATTATATATTCAAGTTCAAATGGGGGGATTGATCCCCTTGATCACCCTTATCTTCGCCACTGATGTTTGTAGTATATCTTCTAGCGAAAGACAGAATATTTGATTTCATGTTGCCGAATGAATAAGCAAAGTAAACAAATGAGAATGACAACTACAACAAAAACACAAAAGAAAAACAACTAAAATAAGATCCACTTAGGCCATAACAAGTTAAATATATTAGGCAAGGAAGCTGCCTAAAATTATAACAAATAAGTACAAATGCAAGCATAACAGCAACAATAACAAAATCGGCATAAGCAACACCAATATGAAACCTGTACAAATCAACAACAAAAGGTAATACATACACATACATATTCATGTATTAAATTCATTTGTGCATACATATCTAAAAAGAAAAGTAGGTAGCCTGCCAAAAGATTCCGTATATTATTGCAAGTTTTGCTTTTGTTATTCGACTGCAACATGTCCCCAAGGATTCGCTTTGTTTTGTGTTGTTAACAATGATGTTTGTTTAAGCTTCATCGAAAGCACTTATAGTATTTATGTATTTTTGTAGAATATTTCGGTTGATTCCTTTACAGATTTCGGTCTGGCCAAAATCTTTTCAAAATTGACTAAGGGGCACAGAAGTGCATCAAAGCATGTAGACAAATACATAAATAGATATGTTTGGGTGTTTTTGCGTTACCAATATGCTTGATTTTCTAAGCGGATGTTTATTAGTGATGACAAATGTCGAGGAATTTTATCTTTACTAAGAGGTACCGAAATAGGGTCACAATTGTGATACTATTCGCAATAGCTGCAGGTTGAACTGGCCGTTCCGTGAGGGCCTCACATAGAATAATTGTGCCCATAGTATTTCTTTTAACACACTTTTCATCATTTGGGCGAAACAGGAAGAAAACATGAAATCCTAGAGTCCAACTCAACAAAGGTTAGTAAATACATTCTTATTGTGAATGAATATTATCTTCTTCTTCTCATCATTTAAGTTTTGAGGTAAATAACGTCACTTTCGACAAACTTCTGGAGAGCAAGTTATTCTCCACTTATTCTTTCCTAAGCGGTGGGGGCATTTTTTCGCCGCTGTCATCGGTGCCCGTCGTGGTGTAGTGGTAGTGTGCTCCGATCACAATACCAAAGGTTGTGGGTTTAAGTCCCGGGCAAAATAACATCAAAAGTTTATAAAACAGTTTTTCTAAGCGGATCGGCTCTCGGCAGTGATTTGGAAACCACTCCAAGTTTATTTTAGCCAATGAAAAGCTTCTGAATTTACCTTGCAGCTGCCGTTGGGAATCGGTATAAAATGTATAGGTCCCGTTAGGCAAATTTTTTGGAAAAACCAAAACTGGGACGACTCAAATTGGAAGAGAGAAAGTCAGCCTCAATCTCCTCGGAAGTAAATTGCGCCAATAATTCTTTGTTCGAGGAAGTGGACTGTTTTCTTTAAGTAGCGATTTTCTTGACATTTATCACCTGCACCGTCCGGTAGTGAACCACAGGCCTACCTTATAAAAAATCCTATTTTTGGTGCGATTTGCTTGAAATTTAATATTTAGGAAGCCTTTTAAATATGTTAATCTGATATGGAAAACGAATGCAAAATCGGTTATTGACTTTATAGCTCAAAATCCGATAAACCAATTTCAAAAACTATAGCAGCGTTAGTGGTGTACTGTTTCGTAGATGGTTTGTTATTGGGTTTTAGCTTTAGAACATATTTCTGAGAGATAGACCAGAGTGACTCCAAAATGTGTTTTCCCAATATGGTTATATAAGGTTTTAGCAACAGCCGGTGGTTTTAAAATGTACCCGTGTGAGTTTTATAGAGATTTTTAGAGGTTTATAGAAGCACCGAGATTAAAATCGGTCCGTTAGCTGAAGCAGGTATTCCATATTTGGCATAGAAACCACAAATTTAAGGAAATTGAAGTGAGAGGGGGAATGGGAGTGGGACTGGGTAAGGGAGTTGGAGTGGATCTAGGAGAGGGAGTGGTAGGACTGAGTAGGAATTCGATTGAAAGTGGGCATGTGATAGGGATTGAAAGTGAAAGTGGGAATGGAAGTCGGAAAGGGAGTGGAATGGGAGGGAGATAAGTCCACCTACTACTCTAGTTGATAACAAAATGCCAAATATGAAGCAAAGCCGAATAAATTTTGAGATATGTTGGGCATTTAATAAAGCAATATTCAGATAGTTTGTATTTTGTATGAAATATTGTGTTCAAGAAGAACCTTAATGTGAAATGAAAACCCTCTGTGTGGAATCGGTATAAAACCATTAAGAAATGTCTACTAACAGCAGTAAATACAATTTCTTCTATTTTTCCTGCAGACTATGTAACAAACAGTGAAATTGGAACAACTTTTCCATTCCATTCAAAAAGGTAGTCACAAAAAATATGGAAGAAATTGGTTTTGCTATTCTCATATCTATATTTTTCCGCTTCTAAGTGGTTGATTGATGCGGCGACACAACAAAAACGGATTTTATCTTAAAAAGACCGAAGTATAATCCCCTGGAAGAAGGTAGAGGTCAACAATATTGCCACACAAACCTTTACTTTATCTCTCTAAAAACCGAGTACCTTCCCTTCGCTGTTATCCGGTAATGTCAGAATGCAGATGAATAGCAAAAAACCATAAACTAGCGGATATTTTTTTGTAAGAGTGTAGTGCTATGAAACATTTGAAATAATTTTTATATGCGAGTGATTTGAAATCGACATAAACACAAAATATATACAAACATGTATTTTCGAATCTTGTTTAGTATAATAACAACAAACATGACTATGTGAGATGGATAAAGTAACCAAGAAATGTAGAAATTGAAAGGCTTTACACCATCAAAATTGTGGCATCCGCGCTTGGCAGCTTTTATGAAAGCTAAGGTTTGCATAAAGTGGGTTTGGGAATTAAATTCAAATGACAGCACAACCGTCACTTTTTCACATTGTTTCATTTCGGTTAAGTCTGGATATACTACATATGAGCCGTTTATTTTGAAAGTGGCATAAGTCATTTCCAACTCATGGTCTTAAATGCATTGTTATTTTTGAACGAATGCATATATAGATGGTTCTACAATTATAAAATAATAATAAGAATTGCGTCTTTTGGATATTGGACTCTAACAAACTGGAGGCGAGGAGAGATACAAACAATTTATCACTGAACCTAAACGACATGAAATGACTTATGCCATTTTCAAAATAAACGGCTCATATGTTCATGTTTATTTTGTTTTTCCGATTTTTGTGTTCTAACATTTTAGTTTTGTATTTTTATACTCAGTTGAGCAGAGCTCACAGAGTATATTAAGTTTGATTGGATAACGGTTGGTTGTGCATATATAAAGGAATCGAGATAGATATAGACTTCCATATATCAAAATAATCAGGATGGAAAAAAAATTTGATTGAGCCATGTCCGTCCGTCCGTCCGTTAACACGATAACTTGAGTAAATTTTGAGGTAACTTGATGAAATTTGGTATGCAGGTTCCTGAGCACTCATCTCAGATCGCTATTTAAAATGAACGATATCGGACTATAACCACGCCCACTTTTTCGATATCGAAAATTTCGTAAAACCGAAAAAGTGCGATAATTCATTACCAAAGACAGATAAAGCGACGAAACTTGGTAGGTGGGTTGAATTTATGACGCAGAATAGAAAATTAGTAAAATTTTGGACAATGGGCGTGGCACCGCCCACTTTTAAAAGAAGGTAATTTAAAACTTTTGCAAGCTGTAATCTGTCAGTCGTTGAAGATATCATGATGAAATTTGGCAGGGACGTTACTCCTGTTACTATATGTACGCCTAATAAAAATTAGCAAAATCGGGAAGGACCACGCCCACTTTTAAAAAAAAATTTTTTTTAAAGTAAAATTTTAACAAAAAATTTAATATATTTACAGTATATAAGTAAATTATGTCAACATTCAACTCCAGTAATGACATGGTGCAACAAAATATAAAAATAAAAGAAAATTTCAAAATGGGGGTGGCTCCGCCCTTTTTCATTTAATTTGTCTAGGATACTTTTAACGCCATAAGTCGAACAAAAATTAACCAATCCTTTTGAAATTTGGTAGGGGTATAGATTTTATGATGCCAACTGTTTTCTGTGAAAACGGGCGAAATCGCTTGATGCCACGCCCAGTTTTTATACACAGTCGTCCGTCTGTCCTTCCGCATGGCCCTTAACACGATAACTTGAGTAAATTTTGAGGTAACTTGATGAAATTTGGTATGTAGGTTCCTGAGCACTCACCTCAGATCGCTATTTGAAATGAACAATATCGGACTATAACCACGCCCACTTTTTCGATATCGAAAATTTCGTAAAACCGAAAAAGTACGATAATTCATTACCAAAGACAGATAAAGCGACGAAACTTGGTAGATGAGTTGAATTTATGACGCAGAATAGAAAACTAGTAAAATTTTGGACAATGGGCGTGGCACCGCCCACTTTTAAAATAAGGTAATTTAAAACCTTTGCAAGCTGTAATTTGTCAGTCGTTGAAGATATCATGATGAAATTTGGCAGGGACGTTACTCCTGTTACTATATGTACGCCTAATAAAAATTAGCAAAATCGGAGAAGGACCACGCCCACTTTTAAAAAAAAATTTTTTCTAAAGTAAAATTTTAACAAAAAATTTAATATATTTACAGTATATAAGTAAATTATGTCAACATTCAACTCCAGTAATGACATGGTGCAACAAAATACAAAAATAAAAGAAAATTTCAAAATGGGCGTGGCTCCGCCCTTTTTCATTTAATTTGTCTAGAATACTTTTAACGCAATAAGTCGAACAAAAATTAACCAATCCTTTTGAAATTTGGTAGGGGCATAGATTTTATGATGTTAACTGTTTTCTGTGAAAACGGGCGAAATCGGTTGATGCCACGCCCAGTTTTTATACACTGTCGTTCGTCTGTCCTTCCGCATGGCCGTTAACACGATAACTTGAGCAAAAATCGACATATCTTTAATGAACTTAGTTCACGTACTTACTTGAACTCACTTTATTTTGGTATGAAAAATGAACGAAATCCGACAATGACCACGCCCACTTTTTCGATATAGAAAATTACGAAAAATGAAAAAAATGCCATAATTCTATACCAAATACGAAAAAAGGGATGAAACATGGTGAGGAAATTGGATTGGTTTATTGACACGAAATATAACTTTAGAAAAAACTTTATAAAATGGTTGTGACACCTACCATATTAAGTAGAAGAAAATGAAAAAGTTCCGCAGGACGAAATAAAAAACCCTTAAAATCTTGTCAGGTATTACATACATATATAAATATATTAGCGGTATCCAACAGATGATGTTCTGGGTTACCCTGGTCCACATTTTTGTCGCGATCTGGAAAAAGCCTTCACATATACAACTACCACCACTCCATTTTAAAACTCTCATTAATACCTTTAATTTGATACCCATATCGTACAAACACATTCTAGAGTCACCCCTGGTCCACCTTTATGGCGATATTTCGAAACGGCGTCCACCTATAGAACTAAGGCCCACTCCCTTTTAAAATACTCATTAACACTTTCTTTTGATACCCATATTGTACAAACAAATTCTAGGGTCACCCCTGGTCCACCTTTATGGCGGTATCTCGAAACGGCGCCCACCTATGGAACTAAGGATTACTCCCTTTTAAAATACTCATTAACACCTTTCATTTGATACCCATATCGTACAAACAAATTCTAGGGTCACCCCTGGTCCACCTTTATGGCGATATCTCAAAACTGCGTCCACCTATGGAACTAAGGATTACTCCATTTTAAAATACTCATTAACACCTTTCATTTGATACCCTTATCGTACAAACGCATTCTAGAGTCACCCCTGGTCCACCTTTATGGCGATATCTCGAAAAGGCGACCACCTATACAACTGCCACCACTCCCTTTTAAACCCCTCATTAATACCTTTAATTTGATACCCATATCGTACAAAAAAATTCTAGGGTCACACCTGGTCCACCTTTATGGCGATATCTCGAAACGGTGTCCACCTCTGGAACTAAGCATCACTCCCTTTTAAAATACTCATTAACACCTTTCTTTTGATACCCATATTATACAAACAAATTCTAGGGTCACCCCTGGTCCACCTTTATGGAGATATCTCGAAACGGTGTCCACCTATGGAACTAAGGATTGCTCCCTTTTAAAATACTCATTAATATCTTTCGTTTGATACCCATATTGTACAAACGCATTCGAGGGTCACACCTGGTCCACCTTTATGGCGATATCTCGAAACGGCGTCCACCTATGGAACTAAGGATTGCTCCCTTTTAAAATACTCATTAACACCTTTCTTTTGATACCCATATTGTACAAACAAATTCTACGGTCACCCCTGGTCCACCTTTATGGCGATATCTCAAAACTGCGTCCACCTATGGAACTAAGGATTACTCCATTTTAAAATACTCATTAACACCTTTCATTTGATACCCTTATCGTACAAACGCATTCTAGAGTCACCCCTGGTCCACCTTTATGGCGATATCTCGAAAAGGCGACCACCTATACAACTACCACCACTCCCTTTTAAACCCCTCATTAATACCTTTAATTTGATACCCATATAGTACAAAAAAATTCTAGGGTCACACCTGGTCCACCTTTATGGCGATATCTCGAAACGGTGTCCACCTCTGGAACTAAGCATCACTCCCTTTTAAAATACTCATTAACACCTTTCTTTTGATACCCATATTATACAAACAAATTCTAGGGTCACCCCTGGTCCACCTTTATGGAGATATCTCGAAACGGCGTCCACCTATGGAACTAAGGATTGCTCCCTTTTAAAATACTCATTAACATCTTTCGTTTGATACCTATATTGTACAAACGCATTCGAGGGTCACACCTGGTCCACCTTTATGGAGATATCTCGAAACGGCGTCCACCTATGGAACTAAGGATTGCTCCCTTTTAAAATACTCATTAACACCTTTCTTTTGATACCAATATTGTACAAACAAATTCTAGGGTCACACCTGGTCCACCTTTGTGGCGATATCTCGAAACGGCGTCTACCTGTGGAACTAAGAATTACTCCCTTTTAAAATACTCATTAACACCTTTCTTTTGATACCCATATTGTACAAACAAATTCTAGGGTCACCCCTGGTCCACCTTTATGGCGATATCTCGAAACGGCGTCCACCTATGGAACTAAGGATTACTCCGTTTTAAAATACTCATTAGCACCTTTCATTTGATACCCAAATCGTACAAACGCATTCTAGAGTCACCCCTGGTCCACCTTTATGGCGATATTTCGAAACGGCGTCCACCTATAGAACTAAGGCCCACTCCCTTTTAAAATACTCATTAACACCTTTCTTTTGATACCCATATTGTACAAACAAATTCTAGGGTCACACCTGGTCCACCTTTATGGCGGTATCTCGAAACGGCGTCCACCTATGGAACTAAGGATTACTCCCTTTTAAAATACTCATTAACACCTTTCATTTGATACCCAAATCGTACAAACGCATTCTAGAGTCAACCCTGATCCACCTTTATGGCTATATCCCTAAATGGCGTCCACCTATAGAACTATGGCCCACTCCCTTTTAAAATACTCATTAGCACCTTTCATTTGATACCCAAATCGTACAAACGCATTCTAGAGTCACCCCTGGTCCACCTTTATGGCGATATTTCGAAACGGCGTCCACCTATAGAACTAAGGCCCACTCCCTTTTAAAATACTCATTAACACCTTTCTTTTGATACCCATATTGTACAAACAAATTCTAGGGTCACACCTGGTCCACCTTTATGGCGGTATCTCGAAACGGCGTCCACCTATGGAACTAAGGATTACTCCCTTTTAAAATACTCATTAGCACCTTTCATTTGATACCCAAATCGTACAAACGCATTCTAGAGTCAACCCTGATCCACCTTTATGGCTATATCCCTAAATGGCGTCCACCTATAGAACTATGGCCCACTCCCTCATAAAATACTCTTTAATGCCTTTCATATGATACACATGTCATACAAACACATTCCAGGGTTTCCCTCGGTTCATTTTCCTACATGGTTATTTTCCCTTATGTTGTCACCATAGCTCTCAACTGAGTATGTAATGTTCGGTTACACCCGAACTTAACCTTCCTTACTTGTTTTACTTAGAATAATTGCACGCAGTAAGGCGAAACATTTTCAGTTGTAGATTGACAAACACACAAAACCTTTTTTTGCTTATATGATGTACTAGGGGTTTACGCCGATAACTATATCGGCGACGGCGGCGTAGGCACTATTATATACCGGCGGCGGCGGCATGGGCGGAGCGCCGGCTTACGCCGGTCTTCTTATTACTTAAAAAATAATATTTAGGAAAGGTTTTGTTTGTATGTATTTAAGGAAATCAACTTCTTGGCCATTTCGGAAAGGTCCCGGGGTTTGCCTCAAAGTCTCGCCGATCATTCAGCTCCTTGCGGAGGGACTGTCCTGCCCTCACTTACCTCAGGGAGGAACCTAACCTGATCTAAGGGAATGGTACTGCTGCGTAGGCCGAAAAAAATGTGAGTACTTAAAATGATCACACTTTTGTCTGTATGTCTCGTACAAAGCGTAGTTTCACCGAAGGAGATGTTCTGGTCTAACTCCTGATACTCGATGTAGACACGATTTCTTTAAATTATTTGTGGCCCTTGCTGGTCACGCACAAAGGTGGCTTACGGTTGCTATTAACGGCTTTTTAATACTCATGGCTCTCGTGGCGCAGTTCTAACGATTAACACCAACGCTGGCCTATTGTTGATCGCGGCAAAGTGCGCCTCTAGTTTTTTCGGCTGTTTTAAGAGCTATAACTCCCGATGTGCGAACAGTAGTAATCCTGTCTACCACCAGTCACTACCACGCCTTCTGGTCCTCACATTACATGCCAGCACATAAGATATAGGACTACGACTTCGAACTCATACCTTCGTCGACGTTTTTCCTAGAAGCCCTAGGTGTAACACCGAAGACTTTCTAACTTATTTTTTTGTCCCGCTATGCTGACGAGGTGGTGTGATGGTAGCGTGCTCCTACTACCGCACCGAAGATCGTGGGTTCACGAGCCGGGCAAATCAGATGCCGTTCGGAGTCGGCATAAAACAATTTGTAAGAAAACGGAGCACGACGCAAATTGGCCTAAAATATCTCGGAGGCTATCGCGCCTTACATTTATTTATTTATGCTGCCGAGCACTACCAGAGAAACACCTTAAAATATTCGACCAAGGTTGCCGCCCTCGAAATCATAAGCAGTCCAAATGGTTATTATTGCGTAACTTATAGGTGAAAATAATATAATCCTACATAATACATTTTAAAAAGACCTTGGCTATTTTTTTTTAAATGTGGACCAAAATTTGTTAAATCAAAACGGTATTTAAGAATGAAAGTCGACCGATTTTAAGTTGAAAGATGTTAATGTTAGGCTCAGTCCAAACTGTTGTTTTCATGCCTTTTTATACAAGAATTCATTGTAAATAACCGCGTAGCTTCAGTTGTCGGCCTAGTTCGACTGTCGCTACGTTAGGGTAGTAAAACACCCGGTCATTTGTTCGACTGTCTTGGGAAAGCTTTTGCTTCACCAATTTGATTCTTCCTGCGAAGGACAAAGCCTCACCTGGTTAATATGCATATGTGCAAAGTGATTTTTCAAACCCTTCTCATACGTGCATATATCATCAACTTAAGTCTTGGCTGAGAATCATTTCAAAGGAGTATTTAAACCCCTGGAACCATCTAAAAGATTTTGCATCCTTGATTTCGCTTATTCTTTCCTCCAACCGGGGTATAGGTTTTTTTTTTATCTCCACCTTTTTCGGGCAACTTGTTTATACTCAGTTGAGCAGAGCTCACAGAGTATATTAAGTTTGATTGGATAACGGTTGGTTGTACATATATAAAGGAATCGAGATAGATATAGACTTCCATATATCAAAATAATCAGGATCGAAAAAAAATTTGATTGAGCCATGTCCGTCCGTCCGTCCGTCCGTCCGTCCGTCCGTCCGTCCGTCCGTTAACACGATAACTTGAGTAAATTTTGAGGTATCTTGATGAAATTTGGTATGTAGGTTCCTGAGCACTCATCTCAGATCGCTATTTAAAATGAACGATATCGGACTATAACCACACCCACTTTTTCGATATCGAAAATTTCGAAAAACTGAAAAAGTGCGATAACTCATTACAAAAGACAGATAAAGCGACGAAACTTGGTAGATGGGTTGACGTTATGACGCAGAATAGAAAATTAGTAAGATTTTGGACAATGGGCGTGGCACCGCCCACTTTTACAAGAAGGTAATTTAAAAGTTTTGCAAGCTGTAATTTGGCAGTCGTTGAAGATATCATGATGAAATTTGGCAGGAACGTTACTACTATTACTCTATATGTGCTAAATGAAAATTAGCAAAATTGGATGAAGAACACGCCCACTTTTTAAAAAAAAAATTTTTTAAATTCAAATTTTAACATAAAATTTAATATCTTTACTGTATATAAGTAAATTAAGTCAAAATTCAACTCCAGTAATGATATGATGCAACAAAATACAAAAATAAAATAAAATTTCAAAATGGGCGTGGCTCCGCCCATTTTCATTTAGTTTGCCTAGAATACTTTTATTGCCATAAGTCGAACAAAAATTTACCAATCCTTCTCAAATTTGGTAGGAGCATAGATTCTATGACGGTAACTGTTCTCTGTGAAAATGGGCGAAATCGGTGGAAGCCACGCCCAGTTTTTATACACAGTCCACAGTCTGTCCTTCCGCTCGGCCATTAACACAATAACTTGAGCAAAATCCGATATATCTTTACTAAACTTAGCCCACGTACTTACCTGAGCTCACTTTTTCTTGGTGTAAAAAATGGGCGAAATCTGACCATAACCACGCCCACTTTATCGATATCGAAAATTACGAAAAATGAAAAAAATGCCATAATTCTATACCAAATACGAAAAAAGTGATGAAACATGGTAACTGGATTGGTTTATTGACGCAAAATATAACTTTGGAAAAAACTTTGTAAAATGGGTGTGACACCTACCATATTAAGTAGAAGAAAATGAAAAAGTTCTACAAGGCGAAATCAACAGCCCTTGGAATCTTGGCAGGAATACTGTTAGTGGTATTGCATATATAAATAAATTAGCAGTACCCGACAGATGATTTTCTGGATCACCTGGTCCACATTTTGGTCGATATCGCGAGAACGCCTTCACATATACATCTAAGGGCCACTCGCTTTTAAAACCCTCATTAATACCTTTAATTTGATATCCATATCGTACAAAAACATATCAGAGTCACCCCTGTCCCACCCTAATGGCGATATCTCGAAAAGGCGTCCACCTATAGACCTAATGCCCCCTCCCTCTTAAAATGCTCAGTAACACCTTTCGTTTGATACCCATATCGTACAAACATTCTAGTCACCCCTGGCCCACCCTAATGGCGATATCTCGAAAAGGCGTCCACCTATAGACCTAGTGTCCACTCCCTCTTAAAATGCTCAGTAACACCTTTCGTTTGATACCCATATCGTACAAACATTCTAGAGTCACCCCTGGCCCACCCTAATGGCGATATCTCGAAAAGGCGTCCACCTATAGACCTAATGCCCACTCCCTCTTAAAATGCTCAGTAACAGCTTTCGTTTGATACCCATATCGTACAAACATTCTAGAGTCACACCTGGCCCACCCTAATGGCGATATTTCGAAAAGGCGTCCACCTATAGAACTAAGGATTACTCCCTTTTAAAATACTCATTACCACCTTTCATTTGATACCCATATCGTACAAACACATTCTAGAGTCACCCTGGCCCACCCTAATGGCGATATCTCGAAAAGGCGTCCACCTATAGACCTAATGTCCACTCCCTCTTAAAATGCTCAGTAACACCTTTCGTTTGATACCCATATCGTACAATCATTCTAGAGTCACCCCTGGCCCACCCTAATGGCGATATCTCGAAAAGGCGTCCACCTATAGACCTAATGTCCACTTCCTCTTAAAATGCTCAGTAACACCTTTCGTTTGATACCCATATCGTACAAACATTCTAGAGTCACCCCTGTCCCACCCTAATGGCGATATCTCGAAAAGGCGTCCACCTATAGACCTAATGCCCACTCCCTATAGAACTATGGATTACTCCCTTTTAAAATACTCATTACCACCTTTCATTTGATACCCATATCGTACAAACACATTCTAGAGTCACCCTGGCCCACCCTAATGGCGATATCTCGAAAAGGCGTCCACCTATAGACCTAATGCCCACTCCCTCTTAAAATGCTCAGTAACACCTTTCGTTTGATACCCATACCGTACAAACATTCTAGAGTCACCCTTGGTCCAGCTTTATGGCGATATCTCGAAAAGGCGTCCACCTATAGAACTAAGGATTACTCCCTTTTAAAATACACATTACCACCTTTCATTTGATACCCATATCGTACAAACACATTCTAGAGTCACCCTGGCCCACCCTAATGGCGATATCTCGAAAAGGCGTCCACCTATAGACCTAATGCCCACTCCCTCTTAAAATGCTCAGTAACACCTTTCGTTTGATACCCATATCGTACAAACATTCTAGAGTCACCCCTGGCCCACCCTAATGGCGATATCTCGAAAGGGCGTCCACCTATAGACCTAATGCCCACTCCCTCTTAAAATGCTCAGTAACACCTTTCGTTTGATGCACATATCGTACCAACACATTCTAGAGTCACCCCTGGCCCACCCTAATGACGATATCTCGAAAGGGCGTCCACCTATAGAACTAAGGATTACTCCCTTTTAAAATACTCATTACCACCTTTCATTTGATACCCATATCGTACAAACACATTCTAGAGTCACCCCTGGCCCACCCTAATGGCGATATCTCTAAAAGGCGTCCACCTATAGACCTAATGCCCACTCCCTCTTAAAATGCTCAGTAACACCTTTCGTTTGATACCCATATCGTACAAACATTCTAGAGTCACCCCTGGCCCACCCTAATGGCGATATCTCGATAGGGCGTCCACCTATAGACCTAATGCCCACTCCCTCTTAAAATGCTCAGTAACACCTTTCGTTTGATGCACATATCGTACAAACACATTCTAGAGTCACCCTGGCCCACCCTAATGGCGATATCTCGAAAAGGCGTCCACCTATAGAACTAAGGATTACTCCCTTTTAAAATACTCATTACCACCTTTCATTTGATACCCATATCGTACAAACACATTCTAGAGTCACCCCTGGCCCACCCTAATGGCGATATCTCGAAAAGGCGTCCACCTATAGACCTAATGCCCACTCCCTCTTAAAATGCTCAGTAACACCTTACGTTTGATGCACATATCGTACAAACACATTCTAGAGTCACCCCTGGCCCACCCTAATGACGATATCTCGAAAAGGCGTCCACCTATAGACCTCATGCCCACTCCCTCTTAAAATGCTCAGTAACACCTTTCGTTTGATACCCATACCGTACAAACATTCTAGAGTCACCCCTGGCCCACCCTAATGGCGATATCTCGAAAAGGCGTCCACCTATAGACCTAATGCACACTCCCTCTTAAAATGCTCAGTAACACCTTTCATTTGATTCCCATATCGTACAAACACATTCTAGAGACACCCCTGGTCCACCTTTATGGCGATATCTCGAAACGGCGTCCACCTATGGAACTAAGGATCACTCCTTTTCAAAATACTCATTAACAGCTTTCATTTGATACCCATATCGTACAAACACATTATAGAATCACCCCTGGTCCACCTTAATGGGGACATCTCGAAAAGGCGTCCACCGATAGACCTAAGGCCCACTCCCTCTTAAAATGCTCAGTAACACCTTTCATTTGATACCCATATCGTACAAACAAATTCTAGAGTCAGCCCTGGTCTACCTTTATGGCGATATCCCTAAATGGCGTTCATCCATAGAACTATGGCCTACTCTCTCTTAAAATACTCTTTAATACCTTTCATTTGATACACATGTTATACAACCACATTCCAGGGTTACCCCAGATTGATTTTCCTTATTTTGTCTCCATAGCTCTCAACTGAGTATGTTATGTTCGGTTACACCCGAACTTAGCCTTCCTTACTTGTTAAACTTGAGGACAATTTGAAAACATGTTCGACTTGGGTCATTTTATTTGAATTCATTGTTCATTATACATTTTTTTTTAAATATGCAAAGTGACCATATAAATTTATTATGTAACTTTTCTTTGAATTGGGTGATGCAAAGTCCGTCTTAAGCTGACATTTAAAGCGCCTGTTTTTTTATACTCAGTTGAGCAGAGCTCACAGAGTATATTAAGTTTGATTGGATAACGGTTGGTTGTACATATATAAAGGAATCGAGATAGATATAGACTTCCATATATCAAAATAATCAGGATCGAAAAAAAATTTGATTGAGCCATGTCCGTCCGTCCGTCCGTCCGTTAACACGATAACTTGAGTAAATTTTGAGGTAACTTGATGAAATTTGGTATGTAGGTTCCTGAGCACTCATCTCAGATCGCTATTTAAAATTAACGATATCGGACTATAACCACGCCCACTTTTTCGATATCGAAAATTTCGTAAAACCGAAAAAGTACGATAATTCATTACCAAAGACAGATAAAGCGACGAAACTTGGTAGATGAGTTGAATTTATGACGCAGAATAGAAAACTAGTAAAATTTTGGACAATGGGCGTGGCACCGCCCACTTTTAAAAGAAGGTAATTTAAAACTTTTGCAAGCTGTAATTTGTCAGTCGTTGAAGATATCATGATGAAATTTGGCAGGGACGTTACTCCTGTTACTATATGTACGCCTAATAAAAATTAGCAAAATCGGAGAAGGACCACGCCCACTTTTAAAAAAAAAATTTTTCTAAAGTAAAATTTTAACAAAAAATTTAATATATTTACAGTATATAAGTAAATTATGTCAACATTCAACTCCAGTAATTACATGGTGCAACAAAATACAAAAATAAAAGAAAATTTCAAAATGGGCGTGGCTCCGCCCTTTTTCATTTAATTTGTCTAGAATACTTTTAACGCAATAAGTCGAACAAAAATTAACCAATCCTTTTGAAATTTGGTAGGGGTATAGATTTTATGATGTTAACTGTTTTCTGTGAAAACGGGCGAAATCGGTTGATGCCACGCCCAGTTTTTATACACTGTCGTTCGTCTGTCCTTCCGCCTGGCCGTTAACACGATAACTTGAGCAAAAATCGACATATCTTTAATGAACTTAGTTCACGTACTTACTTGAACTCACTTTATTTTGGTATGAAAAATGAACGAAATCCGACAATGACCACGCTCACTTTTTCGATATCGAAAATTACGAAAAATGAAAAAAATGCCATAATTCTATACCAAATACGAAAAAAGGGATGAAACATGGTGAGGAAATTGGATTGGTTTATTGACACGAAATATAACTTTAGAAAAAACTTTATAAAATGGTTGTGACACCTACCATATTAAGTAGAAGAAAATGAAAAAGTTCCGCAGGACGAAATAAAAAACCCTTAAAATCTTGTCAGGTATTACATACATATATAAATATATTAGCGGTATCCAACAGATGATGTTCTGGGTTACCCTGGTCCACATTTTTGTCGCGATCTGGAAAAAGCCTTCACATATACAACTACCACCACTCCATTTTAAAACTCTCATTAATACCTTTAATTTGATACCCATATCGTACAAACACATTCTAGAGTCACCCCTGGTCCACCTTTATGGCGATATTTCGAAACGGCGTCCACCTATAGAACTAAGGCCCACTCCCTTTTAAAATACTAATTAACACTTTCTTTTGATACCCATATTGTACAAACAAATTCTAGGGTCACCCCTGGTCCACCTTTATGGCGGTATCTCGAAACGGCGTCCACCTATGGAACTAAGGATTACTCCCTTTTAAAATACTCATTAACACCTTTCATTTGATACCCATATCGTACAAACAAATTCTAGGGTCACCCCTGGTCCACCTTTATGGCGATATCTCAAAACTGCGTCCACCTATGGAACTAAGGATTACTCCATTTTAAAATACTCATTAACACCTTTCATTTGATACCCTTATCGTACAAACGCATTCTAGAGTCACCCCTGGTCCACCTTTATGGCGATATCTCGAAAAGGCGACCACCTATACAACTACCACCACTCCCTTTTAAACCCCTCATTAATACCTTTAATTTGATACCCATATCGTACAAAAAAATTCTAGGGTCACACCTGGTCCACCTTTATGGCGATATCTCGAAACGGTGTCCACCTCTGGAACTAAGCATCACTCCCTTTTAAAATACTCATTAACACCTTTCTTTTGATACCCATATTATACAAACAAATTCTAGGGTCACCCCTGGTCCACCTTTATGGAGATATCTCGAAACGGCGTCCACCTATGGAACTAAGGATTGCTCCCTTTTAAAATACTCATTAACATCTTTCGTTTGATACCTATATTGTACAAACGCATTCGACGGTCACACCTGGTCCACCTTTATGGAGATATCTCGAAACGGCGTCCACCTATGGAACTAAGGATTGCTCCCTTTTAAAATACTCATTAACACCTTTCTTTTGATACCAATATGGTACAAACAAATTCTAGGGTCACACCTGGTCCACCTTTGTGGCGATATCTCGAAACGGCGTCTACCTGTGGAACTAAGAATTACTCCCTTTTAAAATACTCATTAACACCTTTCTTTTGATACCCATATTGTACAAACAAATTCTAGGGTCACCCCTGGTCCACCTTTATGGCGATATCTCGAAACGGCGTCCACCTATGGAACTAAGGATTACTCCGTTTTAAAATACTCATTAGCACCTTTCATTTGATACCCAAATCGTACAAACGCATTCTAGAGTCACCCCTGGTCCACCTTTATGGCGATATTTCGAAACGGCGTCCACCTATAGAACTAAGGCCAACTCCCTTTTAAAATACTCATTAACACCTTTCTTTTGATACCCATATTGTACAAACAAATTCTAGGGTCACCCCTGGTCCACCTTTATGGCGGTATCTCGAAACGGCGTCCACCTATGGAACTAAGGATTACTCCCTTTTAAAATACTCATTAACACCTTTAATTTGATACCCATATCGTACAAACGCATTCTAGAGTCAACCCTGATCCACCTTTATGGCTATATCCCTAAATGGCGTCCACCTATAGAACTATGGCCCACTCCCTCATAAAATACTCTTTAATGCCTTTCATATGATACACATGTCATACAAACACATTCCAGGGTTTCCCTCGGTTCATTTTCCTACATGGTTATTTTCCCTTATGTTGTCACCATAGCTCTCAACTGAGTATGTAATGTTCGGTTACACCCGAACTTAAACTTCCTTACTTGTTTTACTTAGAATAATTGCACGCAGTAAGGCGAAACATTTTCAGTTGTAGATTGACAAACACACAAAACCTTTTTTTGCTTATATGATGTACTAGGGGTTTACGCCGATAACTATATCGGCGACGGCGGCGTAGGCACTATTATATACCGGCGGCGGCGGCATGGGCGGAGCGCCGGCTTACGCCGGTCTTCTTATTACTTAAAAAATAATATTTAGGAAAGGTTTTGTTTGTATGTATTTAAGGAAATCAACGTCTTGGCCATTTCGGAAAGGTCCCGGGGTTTGCCTCAAAGTCTCGCCGATCATTCAGCTCCTTGCGGAGGGACTGTCCTGCCCTCACTTACCTCAGGGAGGAACCTAACCTGATCTAAGGGAATGGTACTGCTGCGTAGGCCGAAAAAAATGTGAGTACTTAAAATGATCACACTTTTGTCTGTATGTCTCGTACAAAGCGTAGTTTCACCGAAGGAGATGTTCTGGTCTAACTCCTAATACTCGATGTAGACACGATTTCTTTAAATTATTTGTGGCCCTTGCTGGTCACGCACAAAGGTGGCTTACGGTTGCTATTAACGGCTTTTTAATACTCATGGCTCTCGTGGCGCAGTTCTAACGATTAACACCAACGCTGGCCTATTGTTGATCGCGGCAAAGTGCGCCTCTAGTTTTTTCGGCTGTTTTAAGAGCTATAACTCCCGATGTGCGAACAGTAGTAATCCTGTCTACCACCAGTCACTACCACGCCTTCTGGTCCTCACATTACATGCCAGCACATAAGATATAGGACTACGACTTCGAACTCATACCTTCGTCGACGTTTTTCCTAGAAGCCCTAGGTGTAACACCGAAGACTTTCTTTGTCCCGCTATTCTGCCGAGGTGGTGTGATGGTAGCATGCTCCTACTACCACACCGAAGATCGTGGGTTCACGAGCCGGGCAAATCAGATGCCGTTCGGAGTCAGCATAAAACAATTTGTAAGAAAAAGGAGCACGACGCAAATTGGCCTAAAATCTCTCGGAGGTTATCGCGCCTTACATTTATTTATTTATGCTGCCGAGCACTACCAGAGAAACACCTTAAAATATTCCACCAAGGATGCCGCCCTCGAAATCATAAGCAGTCCAAGTGGTTATTATTGCGTACCTTATAGGTGAAAATAGTATAATCCTACATAATAAATTTTAAAAAGACCTTGGCTATTTTTTTTTAAATGTGGACCAAAATTTGTTAAATCAAAACGGTATTTAAGAATGAAAGTCGACCGATTTTAAGTTGAAAGATGTTAATGTTAGGCTCAGTCCAAACTGTTGTTGTCATGACTTTTTATACAAGAATTCATTGTAAATAACCGCGTAGCTTCAGTTGTCGGCCTAGTTCGACTGTCGCTACGTTAGGGTAGTAAAACACCCGGTCATTTGTTCGACTGTCTTGGGAAAGCTTTTGCTTCACCAATTTGATTCTTCCTGCGAAGGACAAAGCCTCACCTGGTTAATATGCATATGTGCAAAGTGATTTTTCAAACCCTTCTCATACGTGCATATATCATCAACTTAAGTCTTGGCTGAGAATCATTTCAAAGGAGTATTTAAACCCCTGGAACCATCTAAAAGATTTTGCATCCTTGATTTCGCTTATTATTTCCTCCAACCGGGGTATAGGTTTTTTTTTTAATCTGCACCTTTTTCGGGCAACTTGTTTTTTTTTTTAAACTTGAGGACAATTTGAAAACATGTTCGACTTGGGTCATTTTATTTGAATTCATTGTTCATTATACATTTTTTTTTAAATATGCAAAGTGACCATATAAATTTATTATGTAACTTTTCTTTGAATTGGGTGATGCAAAGTCCGTCTTAAGCTGACATTTAAAGCGCCTGTTTTTTATACTCAGTTGAGCAGAGCTCACAGAGTATATTAAGTTTGATTGGATAACGGTTGGTTGTACATATATAAAGGAATCGAGATAGATATAGACTTCCATATATCAAAATAATCAGGATCGAAAAAAAATTTGATTGAGCCATGTCCGTCCGTCCGTCCGTCCGTCCGTCCGTCCGTCCGTCCGTCCGTCCGTCCGTCCGTTAACACGATAACTTGAGTAAATTTTGAGGTATCTTGATGAAATTTGGTATGTAGGTTCCTGAGCACTCATCTCAGATCGCTATTTAAAATGAACGATATCGGACTATAACCACACCCACTTTTTCGATATCGAAAATTTCGAAAAACTGAAAAAGTGCGATAACTCATTACAAAAGACAGATAAAGCGACGAAACTTGGTAGATGGGTTGACGTTATGACGCAGAATAGAAAATTAGTAAGATTTTGGACAATGGGCGTGGCACCGCCCACTTTTACAAGAAGGTAATTTAAAAGTTTTGCAAGCTGTAATTTGGCAGTCGTTGAAGATATCATGATGAAATTTGGCAGGAACGTTACTACTATTACTCTATATGTGCTAAATGAAAATTAGCAAAATTGGATGAAGAACACGCCCACTTTTTAAAAAAAAAATTTTTTAAATTCAAATTTTAACATAAAATTTAATATCTTTACTGTATATAAGTAAATTAAGTCAAAATTCAACTCCAGTAATGATATGATGCAACAAAATACAAAAATAAAATAAAATTTCAAAATGGGCGTGGCTCCGCCCATTTTCATTTAGTTTGCCTAGAATACTTTTATTGCCATAAGTCGAACAAAAATTTACCAATCCTTCTCAAATTTGGTAGGAGCATAGATTCTATGACGGTAACTGTTCTCTGTGAAAATGGGCGAAATCGGTGGAAGCCACGCCCAGTTTTTATACACAGTCCACAGTCTGTCCTTCCGCTCGGCCATTAACACAATAACTTGAGCAAAATCCGATATATCTTTACTAAACTTAGCCCACGTACTTACCTGAGCTCACTTTTTCTTGGTGTAAAAAATGGGCGAAATCTGACCATAACCACGCCCACTTTATCGATATCGAAAATTACGAAAAATGAAAAAAATGCCATAATTCTATACCAAATACGAAAAAAGTGATGAAACATGGTAACTGGATTGGTTTATTGACGCAAAATATAACTTTGGAAAAAACTTTGTAAAATGGGTGTGACACCTACCATATTAAGTAGAAGAAAATGAAAAAGTTCTACAAGGCGAAATCAACAGCCCTTGGAATCTTGGCAGGAATACTGTTAGTGGTATTGCATATATAAATAAATTAGCAGTACCCGACAGATGATTTTCTGGATCACCTGGTCCACATTTTGGTCGATATCGCGAGAACGCCTTCACATATACATCTAAGGGCCACTCGCTTTTAAAACCCTCATTAATACCTTTAATTTGATATCCATATCGTACAAAAACATATCAGAGTCACCCCTGTCCCACCCTAATGGCGATATCTCGAAAAGGCGTCCACCTATAGACCTAATGCCCCCTCCCTCTTAAAATGCTCAGTAACACCTTTCGTTTGATACCCATATCGTACAAACATTCTAGTCACCCCTGGCCCACCCTAATGGCGATATCTCGAAAAGGCGTCCACCTATAGACCTAGTGTCCACTCCCTCTTAAAATGCTCAGTAACACCTTTCGTTTGATACCCATATCGTACAAACATTCTAGAGTCACCCCTGGCCCACCCTAATGGCGATATCTCGAAAAGGCGTCCACCTATAGACCTAATGCCCACTCCCTCTTAAAATGCTCAGTAACAGCTTTCGTTTGATACCCATATCGTACAAACATTCTAGAGTCACACCTGGCCCACCCTAATGGCGATATTTCGAAAAGGCGTCCACCTATAGAACTAAGGATTACTCCCTTTTAAAATACTCATTACCACCTTTCATTTGATACCCATATCGTACAAACACATTCTAGAGTCACCCTGGCCCACCCTAATGGCGATATCTCGAAAAGGCGTCCACCTATAGACCTAATGTCCACTCCCTCTTAAAATGCTCAGTAACACCTTTCGTTTGATACCCATATCGTACAATCATTCTAGAGTCACCCCTGGCCCACCCTAATGGCGATATCTCGAAAAGGCGTCCACCTATAGACCTAATGTCCACTTCCTCTTAAAATGCTCAGTAACACCTTTCGTTTGATACCCATATCGTACAAACATTCTAGAGTCACCCCTGTCCCACCCTAATGGCGATATCTCGAAAAGGCGTCCACCTATAGACCTAATGCCCACTCCCTATAGAACTATGGATTACTCCCTTTTAAAATACTCATTACCACCTTTCATTTGATACCCATATCGTACAAACACATTCTAGAGTCACCCTGGCCCACCCTAATGGCGATATCTCGAAAAGGCGTCCACCTATAGACCTAATGCCCACTCCCTCTTAAAATGCTCAGTAACACCTTTCGTTTGATACCCATACCGTACAAACATTCTAGAGTCACCCTTGGTCCAGCTTTATGGCGATATCTCGAAAAGGCGTCCACCTATAGAACTAAGGATTACTCCCTTTTAAAATACACATTACCACCTTTCATTTGATACCCATATCGTACAAACACATTCTAGAGTCACCCTGGCCCACCCTAATGGCGATATCTCGAAAAGGCGTCCACCTATAGACCTAATGCCCACTCCCTCTTAAAATGCTCAGTAACACCTTTCGTTTGATACCCATATCGTACAAACATTCTAGAGTCACCCCTGGCCCACCCTAATGGCGATATCTCGAAAGGGCGTCCACCTATAGACCTAATGCCCACTCCCTCTTAAAATGCTCAGTAACACCTTTCGTTTGATGCACATATCGTACCAACACATTCTAGAGTCACCCCTGGCCCACCCTAATGACGATATCTCGAAAGGGCGTCCACCTATAGAACTAAGGATTACTCCCTTTTAAAATACTCATTACCACCTTTCATTTGATACCCATATCGTACAAACACATTCTAGAGTCACCCCTGGCCCACCCTAATGGCGATATCTCTAAAAGGCGTCCACCTATAGACCTAATGCCCACTCCCTCTTAAAATGCTCAGTAACACCTTTCGTTTGATACCCATATCGTACAAACATTCTAGAGTCACCCCTGGCCCACCCTAATGGCGATATCTCGATAGGGCGTCCACCTATAGACCTAATGCCCACTCCCTCTTAAAATGCTCAGTAACACCTTTCGTTTGATGCACATATCGTACAAACACATTCTAGAGTCACCCTGGCCCACCCTAATGGCGATATCTCGAAAAGGCGTCCACCTATAGAACTAAGGATTACTCCCTTTTAAAATACTCATTACCACCTTTCATTTGATACCCATATCGTACAAACACATTCTAGAGTCACCCCTGGCCCACCCTAATGGCGATATCTCGAAAAGGCGTCCACCTATAGACCTAATGCCCACTCCCTCTTAAAATGCTCAGTAACACCTTACGTTTGATGCACATATCGTACAAACACATTCTAGAGTCACCCCTGGCCCACCCTAATGACGATATCTCGAAAAGGCGTCCACCTATAGACCTCATGCCCACTCCCTCTTAAAATGCTCAGTAACACCTTTCGTTTGATACCCATACCGTACAAACATTCTAGAGTCACCCCTGGCCCACCCTAATGGCGATATCTCGAAAAGGCGTCCACCTATAGACCTAATGCACACTCCCTCTTAAAATGCTCAGTAACACCTTTCATTTGATTCCCATATCGTACAAACACATTCTAGAGACACCCCTGGTCCACCTTTATGGCGATATCTCGAAACGGCGTCCACCTATGGAACTAAGGATCACTCCTTTTCAAAATACTCATTAACAGCTTTCATTTGATACCCATATCGTACAAACACATTATAGAATCACCCCTGGTCCACCTTAATGGGGACATCTCGAAAAGGCGTCCACCGATAGACCTAAGGCCCACTCCCTCTTAAAATGCTCAGTAACACCTTTCATTTGATACCCATATCGTACAAACAAATTCTAGAGTCAGCCCTGGTCTACCTTTATGGCGATATCCCTAAATGGCGTTCATCCATAGAACTATGGCCTACTCTCTCTTAAAATACTCTTTAATACCTTTCATTTGATACACATGTTATACAACCACATTCCAGGGTTACCCCAGATTGATTTTCCTTATTTTGTCTCCATAGCTCTCAACTGAGTATGTTATGTTCGGTTACACCCGAACTTAGCCTTCCTTACTTGTTTATACTCAGTTGAGCAGAGCTCACAGAGTATATTAAGTTTGATTGGATAACGGTTGGTTGTACATATATAAAGGAATCGAGATAGATATAGACTTCCATATATCAAAATAATCAGGATCGAAAAAAAATTTGATTGAGCCATGTCCGTCCGTCCGTCCGTCCGTCCGTTAACACGATAACTTGAGTAACTTTTGAGGTAACTTGATGAAATTTGGTATGTAGGTTCCTAAGCACTCATCTCAGATCGCTATTTAAAATGAACGATATCGGACTATAACCACGCCCACTTTTTCGATATCGAAAATTTCGTAAAACCGAAAAAGTGCGATAATTCATTACCAAAGACAGATATAGCGACGAAACTTGGTAGATGGGTTGAATTTATGACGCAGAATAGAAAATTAGTAAAATTTTGGACAATGGGCGTGGCACTGCCCACTTTTAAAAGAAGGTAATTTAAAATTTTGCAAGCTGTAATTTGTCAGTCGTTGAAGATATCATGATGAAATTTGGCAGGGACATTACTCCTATTACTATATGTACGCTTAATAAAAATTAGCAAAATCGGAGAAGGACCACGCCCACTTTTAAAAAAAATTTTTTTATACTCAGTTGAGCAGAGCTCACAGAGTATATTAAGTTTGATTGGATAACGGTTGGTTGTACATATATAAAGGAATCGAGATAGATATAGACTTCCATATATCAAAATAATCAGGATCGAAAAAAAATTTGATTGAGCCATGTCCGTCCGTCCGTCCGTCCGTCCGTCCGTCCGTCCGTTAACACGATAACTTGAGTAAATTTTGAGGTATCTTGATGAAATTTGGTATGTAGGTTCCTGAGCACTCATCTCAGATCGCTATTTAAAATGAACGATATCGGACTATAACCACACCCACTTTTTCGATATCGAAAATTTCGAAAAACTGAAAAAGTGCGATAACTCATTACAAAAGACAGATAAAGCGACGAAACTTGGTAGATGGGTTGACGTTATGACGCAGAATAGAAAATTAGTAAGATTTTGGACAATGGGCGTGGCACCGCCCACTTTTACAAGAAGGTAATTTAAAAGTTTTGCAAGCTGTAATTTGGCAGTCGTTGAAGATATCATGATGAAATTTGGCAGGAACGTTACTACTATTACTCTATATGTGCTAAATGAAAATTAGCAAAATTGGATGAAGAACACGCCCACTTTTTAAAAAAAAAATTTTTTAAATTCAAATTTTAACATAAAATTTAATATCTTTACTGTATATAAGTAAATTAAGTCAAAATTCAACTCCAGTAATGATATGATGCAACAAAATACAAAAATAAAATAAAATTTCAAAATGGGCGTGGCTCCGCCCATTTTCATTTAGTTTGCCTAGAATACTTTTATTGCCATAAGTCGAACAAAAATTTACCAATCCTTCTCAAATTTGGTAGGAGCATAGATTCTATGACGGTAACTGTTCTCTGTGAAAATGGGCGAAATCGGTGGAAGCCACGCCCAGTTTTTATACACAGTCCACAGTCTGTCCTTCCGCTCGGCCATTAACACAATAACTTGAGCAAAATCCGATATATCTTTACTAAACTTAGCCCACGTACTTACCTGAGCTCACTTTTTCTTGGTGTAAAAAATGGGCGAAATCTGACCATAACCACGCCCACTTTATCGATATCGAAAATTACGAAAAATGAAAAAAATGCCATAATTCTATACCAAATACGAAAAAAGTGATGAAACATGGTAACTGGATTGGTTTATTGACGCAAAATATAACTTTGGAAAAAACTTTGTAAAATGGGTGTGACACCTACCATATTAAGTAGAAGAAAATGAAAAAGTTCTACAAGGCGAAATCAACAGCCCTTGGAATCTTGGCAGGAATACTGTTAGTGGTATTGCATATATAAATAAATTAGCAGTACCCGACAGATGATTTTCTGGATCACCTGGTCCACATTTTGGTCGATATCGCGAGAACGCCTTCACATATACATCTAAGGGCCACTCGCTTTTAAAACCCTCATTAATACCTTTAATTTGATATCCATATCGTACAAAAACATATCAGAGTCACCCCTGTCCCACCCTAATGGCGATATCTCGAAAAGGCGTCCACCTATAGACCTAATGCCCCCTCCCTCTTAAAATGCTCAGTAACACCTTTCGTTTGATACCCATATCGTACAAACATTCTAGTCACCCCTGGCCCACCCTAATGGCGATATCTCGAAAAGGCGTCCACCTATAGACCTAGTGTCCACTCCCTCTTAAAATGCTCAGTAACACCTTTCGTTTGATACCCATATCGTACAAACATTCTAGAGTCACCCCTGGCCCACCCTAATGGCGATATCTCGAAAAGGCGTCCACCTATAGACCTAATGCCCACTCCCTCTTAAAATGCTCAGTAACAGCTTTCGTTTGATACCCATATCGTACAAACATTCTAGAGTCACACCTGGCCCACCCTAATGGCGATATTTCGAAAAGGCGTCCACCTATAGAACTAAGGATTACTCCCTTTTAAAATACTCATTACCACCTTTCATTTGATACCCATATCGTACAAACACATTCTAGAGTCACCCTGGCCCACCCTAATGGCGATATCTCGAAAAGGCGTCCACCTATAGACCTAATGTCCACTCCCTCTTAAAATGCTCAGTAACACCTTTCGTTTGATACCCATATCGTACAATCATTCTAGAGTCACCCCTGGCCCACCCTAATGGCGATATCTCGAAAAGGCGTCCACCTATAGACCTAATGTCCACTTCCTCTTAAAATGCTCAGTAACACCTTTCGTTTGATACCCATATCGTACAAACATTCTAGAGTCACCCCTGTCCCACCCTAATGGCGATATCTCGAAAAGGCGTCCACCTATAGACCTAATGCCCACTCCCTATAGAACTATGGATTACTCCCTTTTAAAATACTCATTACCACCTTTCATTTGATACCCATATCGTACAAACACATTCTAGAGTCACCCTGGCCCACCCTAATGGCGATATCTCGAAAAGGCGTCCACCTATAGACCTAATGCCCACTCCCTCTTAAAATGCTCAGTAACACCTTTCGTTTGATACCCATACCGTACAAACATTCTAGAGTCACCCTTGGTCCAGCTTTATGGCGATATCTCGAAAAGGCGTCCACCTATAGAACTAAGGATTACTCCCTTTTAAAATACACATTACCACCTTTCATTTGATACCCATATCGTACAAACACATTCTAGAGTCACCCTGGCCCACCCTAATGGCGATATCTCGAAAAGGCGTCCACCTATAGACCTAATGCCCACTCCCTCTTAAAATGCTCAGTAACACCTTTCGTTTGATACCCATATCGTACAAACATTCTAGAGTCACCCCTGGCCCACCCTAATGGCGATATCTCGAAAGGGCGTCCACCTATAGACCTAATGCCCACTCCCTCTTAAAATGCTCAGTAACACCTTTCGTTTGATGCACATATCGTACCAACACATTCTAGAGTCACCCCTGGCCCACCCTAATGACGATATCTCGAAAGGGCGTCCACCTATAGAACTAAGGATTACTCCCTTTTAAAATACTCATTACCACCTTTCATTTGATACCCATATCGTACAAACACATTCTAGAGTCACCCCTGGCCCACCCTAATGGCGATATCTCTAAAAGGCGTCCACCTATAGACCTAATGCCCACTCCCTCTTAAAATGCTCAGTAACACCTTTCGTTTGATACCCATATCGTACAAACATTCTAGAGTCACCCCTGGCCCACCCTAATGGCGATATCTCGATAGGGCGTCCACCTATAGACCTAATGCCCACTCCCTCTTAAAATGCTCAGTAACACCTTTCGTTTGATGCACATATCGTACAAACACATTCTAGAGTCACCCTGGCCCACCCTAATGGCGATATCTCGAAAAGGCGTCCACCTATAGAACTAAGGATTACTCCCTTTTAAAATACTCATTACCACCTTTCATTTGATACCCATATCGTACAAACACATTCTAGAGTCACCCCTGGCCCACCCTAATGGCGATATCTCGAAAAGGCGTCCACCTATAGACCTAATGCCCACTCCCTCTTAAAATGCTCAGTAACACCTTACGTTTGATGCACATATCGTACAAACACATTCTAGAGTCACCCCTGGCCCACCCTAATGACGATATCTCGAAAAGGCGTCCACCTATAGACCTCATGCCCACTCCCTCTTAAAATGCTCAGTAACACCTTTCGTTTGATACCCATACCGTACAAACATTCTAGAGTCACCCCTGGCCCACCCTAATGGCGATATCTCGAAAAGGCGTCCACCTATAGACCTAATGCACACTCCCTCTTAAAATGCTCAGTAACACCTTTCATTTGATTCCCATATCGTACAAACACATTCTAGAGACACCCCTGGTCCACCTTTATGGCGATATCTCGAAACGGCGTCCACCTATGGAACTAAGGATCACTCCTTTTCAAAATACTCATTAACAGCTTTCATTTGATACCCATATCGTACAAACACATTATAGAATCACCCCTGGTCCACCTTAATGGGGACATCTCGAAAAGGCGTCCACCGATAGACCTAAGGCCCACTCCCTCTTAAAATGCTCAGTAACACCTTTCATTTGATACCCATATCGTACAAACAAATTCTAGAGTCAGCCCTGGTCTACCTTTATGGCGATATCCCTAAATGGCGTTCATCCATAGAACTATGGCCTACTCTCTCTTAAAATACTCTTTAATACCTTTCATTTGATACACATGTTATACAACCACATTCCAGGGTTACCCCAGATTGATTTTCCTTATTTTGTCTCCATAGCTCTCAACTGAGTATGTTATGTTCGGTTACACCCGAACTTAGCCTTCCTTACTTGTTTAAAGTTAAATTTTAACAAAAAATTTAATATCTTTACAGTATATAAGTAAATTATGTCAACATTCAACTCCAGTAATGAAATGGTGCAACAAAATACAAAAATAAAAGAAAATTTCAAAATGGGCGTGGCTCCGCCCTTTTTCATTTAATTTGTCTAGGATACTTTTAACGCCATAAGTCGAACAAAAATTAACCAATCCTTTTGAAATTTGGTAGTGGCATACATTTTATGATGCTAACTGTTTTCTATGAAAACGGGCGAAATCGCTTGATGCCACGCCCAGTTTTTATACACAGTCGTCCGTTTGTCCTTCCGCATGGCCCTTAACACGATAACTTGAGTAAATTTTGAGGTAACTTGATGAAATTTGGTATGTAGGTTCCTAAGCACTCATCTCAGATCGCTATTTAAAATGAACGATATCGGACTATAACCACGCCCACTTTTTCGATACCGAAATTTCGTAAAACCGAAAAAGTGCGATAATTCATTACCAAAGACAGATAAAGCGACGAAACTTGGTAGATGAGTTGAATTTATGACGCAGAATAGAAAACTAGTAAAATTTTGGACAATGGGCGTGGCACCGCCCACTTTTAAAAGAAGGTAATTTAAAACTTTTGCAAGCTGTAATTTGTCAGTCGTTGAAGATATCATGATGAAATTTGGCAGGGACGTTACTCCTGTTACTATATGTACGCCTAATAAAAATTAGCAAAATCGGAGAAGGACCACGCCCACTTTTAAAAAAAAATTTTTTCTAAAGTAAAATTTTAACAAAAAATTTAATATATTTACAGTATATAAGTAAATTATGTCAACATTCAACTCCAGTAATGACATGGTGCAACAAAATACAAACTAAAAGAAAATTTCAAAATGGGCGTTACTCCGCCCTTTTTCATTTAATTTGTCTAGGATACTTTTAACGCCATAAGTCGAACAAAAATTAACCAATCCTTTTGAAATTTGGTAGGTGCATAGATTTTATGATGTTAACTGTTTTCTGTGAAAACGGGCGAAATCGGTTGATGCCACGCCCAGTTTTTATACACTGTCGTTCGTCTGTCCTTCCGCATGGCCGTTAAAACGATAACTTGAGCAAAAATCGACATATCTTTAATGAACTTAGTTCACGTACTTACTTCAACTCACTTTATTTTGGTATGAAAAATGAACGAAATCCGACAATGACCACGCCCACTTTTTCGATATCGAAAATTACGAAAAATGAAAAAAATGCCATAATTCTATACCAAATACGAAAAAAGGGATGAAACATGGTGAGGAAATTGGATTGATTTATTGACACGAAATATAACTTTAGAAAAAGCTTTATAAAATGGTTGTGACACCTACCATATTAAGTAGAAGAAAATGAAAAATCTCCGCAGGGCGAAATAAAAAACCCTTAAAATCTTGGCAGGTATTACATATATAAATAAATTAGCGGTATCCAACAGATGATGTTCTGGGTCACCCTGGTCCACATTTTTGTCGCGATCTGGAAAAAGCCTTCACATATACAACTACCACCACTCCCTTTTAAAACTCTCATTAATACCTTTAATTTGATACCCATATCGTACAAACACATTCTAGAGTCACCCCTGGTCCACCTTTATGGCGATATTCGAAACGGCGTCCACCTATAGAACTAAGGCCCACTCCCTTTTAAAATACTCATTAACACCTTTCTTTTGATACCCATATTGTACAAACAAATTCTAGGGTCACCCCTGGTCCACCTTTATGGCGGTATCTCGAAACGGCGTCCACCTATGGAACTAAGGATTACTCCCTTTTAAAATACTCATTAACACCTTTCATTTGATACCCATATCGTACAAACAAATTCTAGGGTCACCCCTGGTCCACCTTTATGGCGATATCTCAAAACTGCGTCCACCTATGGAACTAAGGATTACTCCCTTTTAAAATACGCATTAACACCTTTCATTTGATACCCTTATCGTACAAACGCATTCTAGAGTCACCCCTGGTCCACCTTTATGGCGATATCTCGAAACGGTGTTCACCTCTGGAACTAAGCATCACTCCCTTTTAAAATACTCATTAACACCTTTCTTTTGATACCCATATTGTACAAACAAATTCTAGGGTCACCCCTGGTCCACCTTTATGGCGATATCTCGAAACGGCGTCCACCTATGGAACTAAGGATTACTCCCTTTTAAAATACTCATTAACACCTTTCTTTTGATACCCATATTATACAAACAAATTCTAGGGTCACCCCTGGTCCACCTTTATGGCGATATCTCGAAACGGCGTCCACCTATGGAACTAAGGATTGCTCCCTTTTAAAATACTCATTAACATCTTTCATTTGATACCCATATTGTACAAACGCATTCGAGGGGCACACCTGGTCCACCTTTATGGCGATATCTCGAAACGGCGTCCACATGTGGAACTAAGCATCAATCCCTTTTAAAATACTCATTAACACCTTTCTTTTGATACCAATATTGTACAAACAAATTCTAGGGTCACACCTGGTCCACCTTTGTGGCGATATCTCGAAACGGCGTCTACCTGTGGAACTAAGAATTACTCCCTTTTAAAATACTCATTAACACCTTTCTTTTGATACCCATATTGTACAAACAAATTCTAGGGTCACCCCTGGTCCACCTTTATGGCGATATCTCGAAACGGCGTCCACCTATGGAACTAAGGATTACTCCGTTTTAAAATACTCATTAGCACCTTTCATTTGATACCCAAATCGTACAAACGCATTCTAGAGTCACCCCTGGTCCACCTTTATGGCGATATCCCGAAAAGGCGACCACCTATACAACTACCACCACTCCCTTTTAAAACCCTCCTTAATACCTTTAATTTGATACCCATATCGTACAAACAAATTCTAAGGTCACACCTGGTCCACCTTTATGGCGATATCTCGAAACGGCGTCCACCTGTGGAGCTAAGCATCACTCCCTTTTAAAATACTCATTAACACCTTTCTTTTGATACCCATATTGTACAAACAAATTCTAGGGTCACCCCTGGTCCACCTTTATGGCGATATCTCGAAACGGCGTCCACCTATGGAACTAAGGATTACTCCCTTTTAAAATACTCATTAACACCTTTCTTTTGATACCTATGTTGTACAAACAAATTCTAGGGTCACCCCTGGTCCACCTTTATGGCGGTATCTCGAAACGGCGTCCACCTATGGAACTAAGGATTACTCCCTTTTAAAATACTCATTAACATCTTTCATTTGATACCCATATCGTACAAACGCATTCTAGAGTCAACCCTGATCCACCTTTATGGCTATATCCCTAAATGGCGTCCACCTATAGAACTATGGCCCACTCCCTCATAAAATACTCTTTAACACCTTTCATTTGATACCCATATTGTACAAACAAATTCTAGGGTCACCCCTGGTCCACCTTTATGGCGATATCTCGAAACGGCGTCCACCTATGGAACTAAGGATTACTCCCTTTTAAAATACTCATTAACACCTTTCATTTGATACCCATATCGTACAAACGCATTCTAGAGTCAGCCCTGATCCATCTTTATGGCTATATCCCTAAATGGCGTCCACCTGTAGAACTATGGCCCACTCCCTCATAAAATACTCTTTAATGCCTTTCATTTGATACACATGTCATACAAACACATTCCAGGGTTTCCCTCGGTTCATTTTCCTACATGGTTATTTTCCCTTATGTTGTCACCATAGCTCTCAACTGAGTATGTAATGTTCGGTTACACCCGAACTTAACCTTCCTTACTTGTTTTTCAATAACTTTTGAACAGTTAGAATGAGTTAAATTTCGCGATAAGTTTCTTATAACTGACAGTAATGCGCATCTCTTGATACCACTTTCGACCATATCCAACCAATTTTCGACATGAACAATAAATATATATAGTAACGCGCCGCACGCCGCCGCCGCTGCCGCCGCGCCGATATTTTAGTTCATAAATACAAATTTTTATAAAAAATATTGCTGACATTAAACAATTGTAGCATAATGCGAATGCGCGTTTGTTTTGGAATAATGTTTTTAAAATGCGCAAAATAACAATAGCCTCTTTTTATATTTGCTACTCTGCTTGTTCAGCGACTACCTACCGAAAGAGAATAATAACATATGTATGTGAAATAAGCGCGAATGATTATTTCAGTACCTGGCGACCTCTGGTTTAGAGCGAACGCTGCCAGAGAATAAATAGTCTTCCGATGAGGTGAAACGTAGAAAGTAGAAAACCGATAGCGGGCGGAAACAGTTGAAGGCCGAGTAGCCAAGAGCGCCTGTGAGGATAACGAGTCGCGTACCAACAGCGGAGCAAGAGGGATGTGAGTCTTGGTGATGGAGCTAGAGCTATTAAATTTAAGTTTTGGCGGTGTTTTCTTATTCGGCGATAACCTTCGGCGGTACATTATTACTTCTTTCGTATGCGTTAGTTCAAAGTATCGCAGAGAGGCCCTTTTATGCTGAAAAATCGATCTGCTCTACCTGGCCAGAGAGCGAGGTAGGTTCGCCTGAAGTCGTTATCGTTATGGATTTATATAAGCTGACTATAAAGCTAAAATAGAATACTTCCACTTCGTTGGAGATCGCGGCTCTAGACCTAAAACAAGGCAGCACCCTTACAGCTTAAATTGTCTATCAGGCAATTTGGGAGAAGCTTCTATGCCGAAGCATGGATCCTCTTCCACTTGAACAGTCAGTGAAGTGGTAACGCTAACTTAAAGAGACTGTTGATAATCTTGGCGATTCCCCATCATCATTGATTGACGCATAACTGACTAAGCGACTTTGAATAAATAAATACAAGCCGCTTTTTATCTCTCAGGGGATTTGCGTCGATCTTCCCTTCTAATTAATGTGGTCCTCCTTTTGATTTTTCTTTCAAATTAGTGGGAGGGTATCTACACGTTTAATGCCATTTCTGAGCGGCACATGCAAGCAATTGAATTTTCGCTGGAAAACTTTACTGCCATGAAACACTCGAAGTGGTTGCCAAACCACTGCTGACGGGCGACCTCGCTTAGAGATAAGATATCCAATTGAAATAACTATTTTATTAAGATTTTGATGTTGATTCTAACAGGCCCTGGGTTCAACTTTCGGTGTGATGGGAGGGTACGCTATCAGTACACTAGGGCCGCCGAATCTGTTTTCTTTATAATAGCGTCGATCATAAAATTGTGGAGCAGCGTAGAATTAAATATATGTATTTTTACGAATATTAGCAAAACTGAGGAGTGCTGCCATCTCCAGGCCGATGCTAAGCAGTGACGTGAATTCACATCAATAACTCAATCATTATGTATCTACATAAACGAATCAATAATTGCGTCTACACATATGTACACATTCCGACGAGCAACATTTACATACAAGGCAGCGAGAGATGAGATGTCACACACCGATGAATTTACTTATACGCTTATGTGTGTGCGGGAGACTGTAAACTACAAACTCATGCATATATCTTATCTGAGTTGTCACAAGAGAGAGCAATAATTTGTGCACGTAGTTGTGGCTGGCGATTTTGTAGCCGAAACAACTAGTAAGTTCTGGAAATCGAAGAGCCTAGAAGTATGCAGCGTAAACTATAAAAGCGGGGCAAGCGAGTAAGAAGTAATTCAGTTTGATTTGAGTTGTCAAGCAGTTGCGATTAATACGATATCTAGCGAGCAATAGCAGTATTATTTTGAATAGTAGAGTTTCATTGAGCTATCAATCAGTGTGGTTATTAAGCAAGCTATTCGTTGCACAGTTTGAGTGTATTGTGAAGTACTTTAATAAAGGCCATTTTGCATTATTACAAATTGGAGTTATTTATTCAAGAGTTTGGTGATTCGAACTTAGCAGAGGATTGCAAATAAGAGGATTTGCAAGCAAATTCGTTACAGTATGTATAATTACTTGGATGAGTTGCTATTGGCTATTGATAGTCTGATGATGGATAATCACCTGTTGCCCATTGCTCATCTGATTAATATTTACTGTGTTAGTTTGTAGTAGTGAAATTAAGGCGCATGCGAAGATACATTGGGCCCATACTACTGTAACGCTACATTACACACTATTCCTTCTGCATACCAAGCGAAATGGTAAAATCGATTTGGGACTACTCTCAGAAGCTATGAAATTACTTCCACATAGTTTTGCATGCTAGTCGCGTTAAAGCACCATAAATTATGCTTCTTTTCATACAAAACTATGAAAGGATGTGATTGATCTCCGAAGGAGAATCATTTAAAAAACCGGATGTTTTATTTTAAGGAGTCGAATAAGCTTCAAATACAAGATAAGTATTTTTTTACTTTTTTAAGTTGTATGCGGGACCGATCAGACCAATGCACATGCATTCACATCTGGAATCTTGGTTGAGTGACCCCAAATGCAACTCAAATATTCTGGTAGAGAATTTCGATGAGGCATTCTGTACCCATATAAGGGTTTTCTTGAATCCCTCCGCAACCAAAATATACTTTGCTGATAAAATAACATTTTCCATGCTTAATTCTCAATCGAAACACAAAAACAAACATTGTGCTCCGCTTTTCTGAAAGCAAAGCCAACAAACGTAAAATTATGCACCTCATCCACATTCAAAATATATGCATCATGTTTGCATTCTCTTGCTTACCGCAACTCTTCAAATACTCGTAACTATTGGCACATTTCTGTCACATGAAAACGTTCGCTCACATTAATCGAACTGCAATTGCTGCAAGATAAATGCTGTAACGCTTTTTTTGATGTTGTTTTCATGCAACGATTATAATTTTTTGTTGCTATTGTTGTTGTTCATTGCTGCTTGCTGCATATTTTACTATCATCGTTTATTATTACCGTCAGAAGGGCATTGGTATGATAAATTCTCGTAAGCGCTGCCTTTCCAAGTCCAATGTTTTACAAGTTATTTGCGCACTTTGCTTTTATGCATTTTAAATTAGCAACAAACCACAACGTTCCGTCCGTCCAACCAGTAGTAAGCGTGCTTTCAACTGAAGTGAAAATAGAGGCAGTGAATTGCATCGTTTCAGTGATTTTCATCGATTGTTGAAAAGCGTCATCGTTTAATGCATTCAGAGCGCATCTTTATGCAAAAAGTCAACAAGCCTTTTATTATTTGTTGATTTTGTTACAGACCAACTGTAATCAATTTTTATTCTGAATATGTGTAATCGTTATTACTGTCTGTATAGATATTTGTATTAAATATTTATAGGCAGATGTAAAATGGAGTACTGAGAATATGCGTACGAGGTCTTGGAGAAATATCGGTACTAAATAGCTGCGCCTTAAGAAAATCACACCCACCATCACTCTTCTTCTTGTAGCAGTGCTTCCCCAATCCAAATTAGACGCGATCGCTCAAAATTATCGTCGATATCCTCTAACCCCAGGCAATGTTAAGTTGAACTGACTGGTCCGTGATGACTAAACTGGCTGGTCTACGAGGACCTGACATAGACGATATGATCTTTGTCACCAGGGCTACAGACGGAATGTTCAAAATGGAATATAGAGCAGCCGTTGAGATTGCTTACAGGGCTTCGGTAATGCTTAGCTTTGATAGCATACATACTCCCTCTAATTTTTTCAGGGACGTTTTGAGAGCAAGGACTTCATAGTAAAGGAAACGCTTTACAATCACTGTTAATAACTCACGAGAGACCGAAGGCGGGAAACTATCAGGAAAATGGCAGTTTCGATAAGAATTAACCAGAGAGGTGTTGGTCGTAGAGGTGTTTGTTCCACATTTGCAATTTAAAAGATAATTGGTGAGAACAAATTACATGCAGGGCATACATTGCGCATGGCGGGGTTGATAATGGCTAAGTACGATTTCAAACATATTGGCGTATCTAGACCCAAGTTATACCTGAGTGCCGTAGTTCTTCCTGGGAAATTAATCAGTTATCTGTTAGTATAACCAAAACTGTTTATTCCGCCTTTTCATGAGATTATTCCCGCCTCACTGAGTAGATGATGTTCTGGGGACAATAAGAAAACAACCCCTTACAAACACGGGTTTCTCTTAGGCTCGAAGAACATATTGGAGTCGCCCCAAGTTTGCCCCAAGTGCTACCAGGGAGGAACTTAAGGATTTTAATATGGCTCTGAGTTTAAGATGCCACTGCGATTGCAAGCTCATCGAAATTCAGGTCATTATCAAACGACACTCCCAATATTTGCCAATTATGCCAGAGAATCGGTAAGGTATTTCCATCGAGGTGGAAATTTGTCAACATTTACTGCGAGCATGCGCGTGGAAAATGTGAGAGACTCCTTCGAGTGTTGAACGGAACTTTGATATGTAAAAGTTCAACAGAAGTGGGGATGGGACACCACCCTGCGGCAGCCAATGTTTCATTCGTAGTTGTTTTGATGTTACATCCCTGATTTGAACTAATGCCTACCGACTACTCATCAATTTGCGGTGCACCTTATAAGGCTAGGCGGAATATTCAACCTTTTCAAGCCTTGCAGTATACGTGATAAGATTGATTATGCCAAAAAATTTTGATAAGTTTAGATCTACGAGTACTTCGCTGTGTTTGGTTCTTGGTTCAATACCCAATTTGTTATATTGAAGGCATTCAGCGCGGGGGGTGGCGTATGTAATTTTCGAAAGGCATGCACGTGGATCAAAAGCTAATTTTGCGGTGAAATAAAAGAGTAGAACAGTTTCAAATGCCTTGTCTTCTGCCACCAGGAGAGATATCGGGCGATATGGGTCTCGGTCCCCCACATCCACTTCTACTCGCACTCCCACTCCCATTCCCACTACACCACCACTCCCACACTCGCTCCTAATCCACCCCTTACACCCTCTGCCACTCCCACTTCTGCTACAACTCCAACTGCCAATGCAACTGGGCCACTCCCTGTCCAACTCCATCTCCTATTCCCACTTCCACTCCAACTGCTACTTTTACTTCCACTACCATTAAATCTTTGGACACAAAAATATGGAGATCAATTTTGTTTGGTCATAAAAAGAAGGAATCCGGGAAGTTACTGAAAATTCCGTCAAGACCAGTTGGATACTATGGACGGGACCGCCTTCAGCAAACATTTAGCAAGACTTTCAGGTATATTTTTCCATTTGTAAAGTTCCTAAGCAAAAATTTGTTAACAACTATGTATATATTGTTCAGCGTCAAATGAAAAACGACTTTTTACCTCCTTTGCTTTTATATATTTTTTCTCATTCTCATTATGAATATCATTATAACGATCAGACGTCGGATTAACCTGAGACAACATTGTACCGTCAACTTTTTATGTTCACTTACATACAACTGCTGTTGGCCCTATGATGTTGATATTGCTTTTGTTTTTGTGCAATTCAATACAGCAAATGTTCGATTGATTACAATGCGTATCAGCAAGTGCAGCAACAGCCGCCATCAAGCGCTTGTAACAACCACAGAAATATTCACAAGCTGCGGCTTTACATTGCAGACGCTGTTCTAGTTTTCTTATTTTTTTTTCAACCACTGTAGCAAAAGCAACAACTGCAGCTGCCCCTTACTGGCATATTTTGTTTGTGCTTACTACATTCGGTTAGCGTAGCTCATTTGAAATTCATAATTTCTTTGTTAGCCTTTTGTCATCCACATTCGCATTTTTGTGATTGTTCGTTGTTGGCTTCTATGTTGGTGGTGCTGTCGTTGTTATTCTACTTGCGCCTGCAATACATATTAAATTGTTGGTGCAACCTCTTATCCTTTTCATTCAATGCCTTCATTCCTTGCCCTTTGCTGAGTGAATATTTTGTCTTTTTATACTCAGCGTGCTCTTTGCACACAGAGTATATTAACTTTGATTGGATAACGGTTGGTTGTACAGGTATAAAGGAATCGAGACAAATATAGACTTCCATATATCAAAATCATCAGTATCGAAAAAAAATTTGATTGAGCCATGTCCGTCCCTCCGTCCGTCCGTCTTTCCGTCCGTTAACACGATAACTTGAGTAAATTTTGACGTATCTTGATAAAATTTGGTATGTAGGTTCCTGGGCACTCAGACCGTTATTTAAAATGAACGTTATCGGACTATAACCACGCCCACTTTTTCGATATCGAAAATTTCGAAAAACCGAAAAAATGCGATAATTCATTACCGAGGACGGCTAAAGCGATGAAACTTGGTAAGTGGGTTCACGTTATGACGCAGAATAGAAAATTAGTAAAATTTTGGACAATGGGCGTGGCACCGCCCACTTTTAAAAGAAGGTAATTTAAAAGTTTTGCAAGCTGTAATTTGGCAGTCGTTGAAGATATCATGATGAAATTTGGCAAGAACATTACTCCTAGTACTATATGTATTCTCAATAAAAATTACTAATTCGGATGACGAACACGCCCACTTAAAAAAAAAAAAAATTTTAAGTCAAATTTTAACAAAAAATTTAATATCTTTACAGTATATAAGTAAATTATGCCAACATTTAACTCCAGTAATGATATGGTGCAAGAAAATACAAAAATAAAAGAAAATTTCAAAATGAGCGTGGCTCCACCCTTTTCATTTAATTTGTGAAGAATACTTTTAATGCCATAAGTCGAACACAAATTTACCAATTCTTGTGAAATTTGGTTAGAGCATAGATTCTATGACGATAACTGCTTTCTGTGAAAATGGGCGAAATCGGTTGAAGCCTCGCCCAGTTTTTATACACAGTCGGCCGTCTGTCCTTCCGCTCGGCCGTTAACACGATAACTTGAGCAAAAATCGATATATCTTTGCTAAACTTAGTTCACGTGCTTATATGAACTCACTTTATCTTGGTATAAAAAATGGCCGAAATCTGACTATGACCACGCCCACTTTTTCGATATAGAAAATTACGAAAAATGAAAAAAATGCCATAATTCTATACCAAATACAAAAAAAGTGATGAAACATGGCAATTGGATTGGTTTATTGACGCAAAATGTAACTTTAGAAAAACTTTGTAAAATAGATATCTCGAAAAGGCGTCCACCTATAGAACTAAGGTCCACTCCCTTTTAAAATACCCATTAACACCACTCATTTCATACCCATATCGTACAAACACATTCTAGAGTCACCCCTGGCCCACCTTTATGGCGATATCCTGAAATGGCGTCCACCAATAGAACTATGGCCTTATCCCTTTTAAAATACTCTTTAGTACATTTCATTTGATACCAATGTCATACAAACACATTCCAGGGTTACCATAGTTTCATTTTCCAAAATGGTGATTTTCCCTTATTTTGTCTCCAAAGCTCTCAGCTGAGTATGTAATGTTCGGATACACACGAACTTAGCCTTCCTTACTTGTTTTTTTTTTGTTTTCCAATTTGCTTCTTTTAAAGCCGTACACAGGTTCATAGGTATTCTCGTTATGGATCACGCAAACACGCAGCAGCTTTTTTCTCTAAGGTATTAATGTAGGCAGCACGGTTGCCATTTTGGCACATTTGTTAACCAAAATTGGGCGTTTTTGTTCACATTTGGTTAGTTAGTTTTTTTTTTATAAGTTTCATGAAAATGAAAGTGTATTTCAACTTCTTCACGAATCTCAAAATTGTAAGTCCTTAAAGGAAAATGGATAGACCCACCATTAAGTATACCGAAAATATCAATATGAAGAGCTGAGTTTATTTAGCCATGTCCGCCTGTCCGTCTGTCTGTTTGTATGCAAACTAGTCCCTAAACTTTTGAGATATATTAATAAAATTTCTTGAGCGCGTATATTTGGGTGTCTGATTAAATATTTGTCTGAACCGGTCGGATCGGACCACTATAGCATATATCCCCCATATAACCGATTTTTCAGAAAAGAGGATTTTTGTCATATCTTCCTCAATTTATCAGATTGAAGCTTTAAACTTCACCATATGCTTTCGTATATTGCACACATTATTGTCTGAAAAAATTGATGCAATCTGTCTTATATATAGCATATGTCCCCCACAACCGATTGTTCAGATAAGAAACGTTTCGCAATTTCTACCCCTACAGCTAGAAGCTTCAAATTTCAGCAAATGCGTACATATATGGCATATATTGTTGTTTGGAAATCATAGATATCGGTTTTACATATATTATATACCCCATATAAACTGTAATTTTTACCCTTTTCATATTTTGTACAGCCGATTATTTGGATATTACGAATGGGATAAGATTATTGTTCAGCCCCCTTCATGAAAGGTATGAAGTCTTCGGCACAGCCGAAGACAGTCCCGTCCTTACTTGTTTTATAAAACGTTTATGAAAGTGATACCAAAATTGTTCTAGAAAAGTTTACAAATCGATCCCACAATCCCAAAAATATTGCTAAAATGGGCCTGGGATGTTATGCAAAAGCTCTGAGGTGACCCGAAATAATTCAAAAATAGCCCAGAAGTGATCGTGAAACAAAATCTAAGGGATACTAGCAAGGTCCTGAAAAGATCACCAAATATATCCCGAAACAATCCCAAAAAAGTTTTTGCAGTGGTCTCAAATTAATTTTGAAAACAATCCTGAAAGTCCTGAACATATCACAAATCCCGAAATAGTCCCCAGATAGCTCTGCAATATTCGATGCCCGATTGCAACCCTCCCAGATTTTATACATCTCTACCAAAAGCTTCTTTCATCCCCTTATCCTTACCTTCTGTACAATAAATATCTGTATGAAGTCCGTTTTATGAAAAATACCATGGTCCGTTTGTTGCAAGAACAAGTGCAGAGATTTTGTAGAGCAACCCTTTCAAGGAGTTCGAAAGCGCTTCTCCAACAGAATCGTCAACCTCACCTATCCGTGGTTAATCCTTTTTCTTTATTAAGGCTCTGGCGACCCCAAACTTCTAATGGAAATAGGGTGTAGGTAAATCGAATGTCCCAGAAGATGCAATGTGATCATATTAAATCGTTCGCTATATGGTCGGGCTTGTATCATAAACGTGCTTGCCACCGCAACGTATTGGTTCCACATCTAACAAAGGAACATCAATATCGTTAAGGTTTTGGGGAGTACCTTCGGAGAGTGTCTTTATCGCTACAAGAACAAAAACAATAAAATCGGATGTTTTTGTACTGTATAATTAAATTACATATTTGGTCGTTTATTTTCACAAATTATGGTGCAAAACCACACGATCATATGGCAATAGTGGCAAGCACGTAAAGTGTTATCCTTATTTGTAGATTTCTTTAACTGTGAGTAATATTTTAGATAGTTCTACATTGCATATTTTGCATAATTTAATTGCATTGCAACACAAAAACTTCAACTTTTGGAAAATTATGCGTTGCATTAAAAGTTTATTTCTAAAGAAATTTTACATATTTCAAATTTTGTTTTTTTTTTTTCAGATGGAAAAAATTTCCTTTGTCTGGTCACAAAAAAAAGAAATTCTGAAATTATATTTTTGTATGCATTATTTATTATGGTAACCACTTAATAATTGTAAATAAACTATAAAACAAACAAAACGCGGATACCATTATTGTTTATATATTCTGTACCTATTGTATGCTTTAAAAATTTCCGGGCTGTATTTATTTATTTTTTTTTTGCGAGCTTAATAGTCACAGTAGTTACGGTTATTTTCGATAAGGTTTAACTGGCCGGTCAATAAAGACCTCACATGGCATGCACGTGTCCAAAGTATTAGCAGAATTTGTTTGTCGACCAAACGGAAAACCCCAATTAGGTACCTGGACTTATATAGTTGAATAATTCCGTCCTCTTCGCAAATACTAGATGGTTTCGAGGACCTGGCTAAATAGCTTAGTCGAGATCTGGCAACTCTACCGTCCGTATTATCTGAGGTCTTGACCACGCGATCCCAGGACACGAACACAGAACGTGCTAAACCGTTCCTTCCTGCAGCTCGCACTTTCTACATCTGCTGTCACTGACGAGGCTTCAGTTATAAGCATGTATACTCTAAGAATTTACGGAACGATTGCAGCTTCTGTCCCTTTTTTGATTTCTCCCGACCATCAACGTCTAACATCGCTTTTGTTCCCTTCTATCATTTAATAACCGGAAACCCAGTATAGATGTATTACCTGACCAGAGCGAAGACCCTTCAATGCATCTTTGCATTTCAGGGCACTTCTTCATGAAGAACTGTGTGAGATTATTGCCTTAAGCACCGCCTGATTATCAATATGTATTGACGCGACTGCAGCTTAAGCACACTTCCTTCAGAATTTCTGCTGTTTTCTTCATGGCTACAGTTACCGTCTCACAGACTCGGCAGTAATCTGACAAATTTTGTTTTTGTGTATCGTAAGAATGTTATTGGAACTCTCTCCTCATAATTCTACCTAACGGATATGCGACTAAAAAAATTTAACTGCCAAGGAAAAAGGAAGTGCAACCCGAATTTTAAGCACCGATAAGAGGGATACAATTACTACTGATAAATCCGGAGTTAAAAACGGAGCCGCATGGCAAAGAAAAAACCGCTAAGTACCAGTGTTCATCGGAGGAGGTAACCGCAAAGCCTCCGAAGGAGGCCGAAATACAAGGGGCCTGGAAGCGGTCTAGAGAGGCTAGATGCAGGAGTGAGACGCAGTATAGTGGTAGCCATAGCATGCTCACTGGTCGCCCACATTGATGTTTGACTGGAGCTGTGAGTGAAGTTTCCCTCGAAAAGGGACTTAACAGGCACAAGTCAACATTGAACTCTAGCATTGGGGCAGGCGTCTTATCTGAACAGGCAACCAGTAAAGTAAGAACACTACAGAGATAATCACAGTGCATTGTCCGCTTAAACATAATAGGTATAAGAAAACCGCCCTACGAAATACGATACCTGTCAGATTATCAAACAAATGTGACCTGCAGGCGACGAGAATAGAACAAGGAGTTTACTTTATAGGAAAGAAATGAAATATTTAGAACAAAAGCCACAGTAACAGGGTACTGGCTGTTGTCTTGCCTGGAAAAATAATGGCAGTCTCATTCAGTGATGCGCGAAGGGGCTGAGGCTAAGAGTATTGGCAAGCATAGAACACTTCCTCTTCGAGAGTTGAGCCCTAGCGACTTTAAAGCCGCGACAGAAGCTTCTATGAATGACATCAGGAGGTTTATTGACCATACCAAATGGAGACTTACAGGTCTCAACAGTTTGATCTGTAATTGGCTGCAGAAGAAATAACATTAAAATGTAGTTTTGTTAGGTCAGCACAGAAATTAATCAACTAAAAAATTGTTGGTATATCTTACATTGCCTGGGCTGCAATGTATGCCATTTTGCACATTCCACCTGTACACCTGGTGGCGAAGAGCATTAATAACTGGGAGGATACTCACTTACTTGGGGCAGCTTTGGCGAAGACTTAACGGCCGTAGTAGTAAATCGTGTTTAAATTCTGTAAAACCAGACTACCTCATTCCGTGAGTGCACTTCTAAGGGGCTCTCAAAGCCATAATAAAGGTGATTGATTGGTGCAAGTGTGCCCAAATTGCAGATGAGCCCAGCGCGGGACTGTAAAGTGTCGAAGATCAAATACTGGTCTTACGACCTTAGATCTACATTTAGAAAAGAGGACTGTGGGCTCATGACGGGTATTTTGACTGAGCCTTGCTTTTCGCGGGGCCACATGTATTTAAAAAATGCATAACCGGTGATAGTAGATGTGGGAAGTGCGTGTCGAAGTAGAAAATGATCGACCACATTTTTTGATCGCACCGTGTGCTCGTCGGGCTAAAACCCTAGCTTTGAGGAGCGATACAGATCTAAAAGCAGCAAGTGACAAAGGTCTTTGAAAGCTTCTAGCATTTGCCAAGTTGGCGGAGTTATTTTATAATATAGGTTCTGGTTCTTGGCAGGTTTTTATAGATTGGTCGTTAAACAAACTTCTCACTCAGCCCGTTTAAGTTTACCTGTCTGCCATAACTGGGCAAATACTTGTTGGGGGTGAAGGAAACTAATCGGCACGATAAATCCTTTCGTTTTTATAAAAACCTCTCTACCTATCCTTGAAATTTTTGATACTGATTTCAGTACGTGAAACCTATTCTTTCGTCCCCATCGCTAACTCCCTTGACATTGTGCAATTTGATATGATTGTCATTTGACAACATGTACATCATAGAGACATACGCCGCCGATAAACGTCACCGCCGCCGCCGATTTTCGTCGTTTTGCACACGCCGCCGCCGATTGTCGAAAATATCGGCGCGGCTGTGGCGGCGGCGTCGTTCGGCGCGTTACTATGTTTTCTACTCGTTTAAGACTGTCACCATTTATTGTTCATGTCGAAAATTGGTCCGATATGGTCGAAAGGGGTATCAACGGATGCGCATCCCTGCCAGTTATAAGAATCCAATTGCGAAATTTAACTCTTTCCACTCATTCAAAAGTTATTTAAAAAACAGTCGTTTTCGATGTCAGCTTAACACGGACTTTGCATCACCAAATTCACCAAGTTATTAAAACATAGCACTAAAAGAAACGTTATATAAAAAATTTAAATGCTCACTTTGCATAAATTTTTCAAAAAATTAGTAAAGAACAATGAGTTCAAATAAAATGACCCAAGTCGAACATGTTTTCAAATTGTCCTCAAGTTTAAAAAAAAAACAAGTTGCCCGAAAAAGGTGGAGATAAAAAAAAAACCTATACCCCGGTTGGAGGAAAGAATAAGCGAAATCAAGGATGCAAAATCTTTTAGATGGTTCCAGGGGTTTAAATACTCCTTTGAAATGATTCTCAGCCAAGACTTAAGTTGATGATATATGCACGTATGAGAAGGGTTTGAAAAATCACTTTGCACATATGCATATTAACCAGGTGAGGCTTTGTCCTTCGCAGGAAGAATCAAATTGGTGAAGCAAAAGCTTTCCCAAGACAGTCGAACAAATGACCGGGTGTTTTACTACCCTAACGTAGCGACAGTCGAACTAGGCCGAAAACTGAAGCTACGCGGTTATTTACAATGAATTCTTGTATAAAAAGGCATGAAAACAACAGTTTGGACTGAGCTTAACATTAACATCTTTCAACTTAAAATCGGTCGACTTTCATTCTTAAATACCGTTTTGATTTAACAAATTTTGGTCCACATTTAAAAAAAAATAGCCAAGGTCTTTTTAAAATTTATTATGTAGGATTATACTATTTTCACCTATAAGGTACGCAATAATAACCACTTGGACTGCTTATGATTTCGAGGGCGGCATCCTTGGTGGAATATTTTAAGGTGTTTCTCTGGTAGTGCTCGGCAGCATAAATAAATAAATGTAAGGCGCGATAACCTCCGAGAGATTTTAGGCCAATTTGCGTCGTGCTCCTTTTTCTTACAAATTGTTTTATGCTGACTCCGAACGGCATCTGATTTGCCCGGCTCGTGAACCCACGATCTTCGGTGTGGTAGTAGGAGCATGCTACCATCACACCACCTCGGCAGAATAGCGGGACAAAGAAAGTCTTCGGTGTTACACCTAGGGCTTCTAGGAAAGTGGCGTCGACGAAGGTATGAGTTCGAAGTCGTAGTCCTATATCTTCTGTGCTGGCATGTAATGTGAGGACCAGAAGGCGTGGTAGTGACTGGTGGTAGACAGGATTACTACTGTTCGCACATCGGGAGTTATAGCTTTTAAAACAGCCGAAAAAACTAGAGGCGCACTTTGCCGCCATCAACAATAGGTCAGCGTTGGTGTTAATCGTTAGAACTGTGCCACGAGAGCCATGAGTATTAAAAAGCCGTTAATAGCAACCGTAAGCCACCTTTGTGCGTGACCAGCAAGGGCCACAAATAATTTAAAGAAATCGTGTCTACATCGAGTATTAGGAGTTAGACCAGAACATCTCCTTCGGTGAAACTACGCTTTGTACGAGACATACAGACAAAAGTGTAATCATTTTAAGTACTCACATTTTTTCGGCCTACGCAGCAGTACCATTCCCTTAGATCAGGTTAGGTTCCTCCCTGAGGTAAGTGAGGGCAGGACAGTCCCTCCGCAAGGAGCTGAATGATCGGCGAGACTTTGAGGCAAACCCCGGCACCTTTCCGAAATGGCCAAGACGTTGATTTCCTTAAATACATACAAACAAAACCTTTCCTAAATATTATTTTTTAAGTAATAATAAGACCGGCGTAAGCCGACGCTCCGCCCATGCCGCCGCCGCCGGTATATAAAAGTGCCTACGCCGCCGCCGCCGATATAGTTATCGGCGTAAACTTCTAGTACATCATATAAGCAAAAAAAGGTTTTGTGTGTTTGTCAATCTACAACTGAAAATGTTTCGCCTTACTGCGCGCAATTATTCTAAGTAAAAAAATACAAAACTAAAATGTTAGAACACAAAAATCGGAAAAACAAAATAAACATGAACATATGAGCCGTTTATTTTGAAAATGGCATAAGTCATTTCATGTCGTTTAGGTTCAGTGATAAATTGTTTGTATCTCTCCTCGCCTCCAGTTTGTTAGAGTCCAATATCCAAAAAACGCAATTCTTGTTATTATTTTATAATTGTAGAACCATCTATATATGCATTCGTTCAAAAATAACAATGCATTTAAGACCATGAGTTGGAAATGACTTATGCCACTTTCAAAATAAACGGCTCATATGTAGTATATCCAGAGTTAACCGAAATGAAACAATGTGAAAAAGTGGCGGTTGTGCTATCATTTGAATTTAATTCCCAAAACCACTTTATGCAAACCTTAGCTTTCATAAAAGCTGCCAAGCGCGGATGCCACAATTTTGATGGTGTAAAGCCTTTCAATTTCTACATTTCTTGGTTAATTTATCCATCTCACATAGTCATGTTTGTTGTTATTATACTAAACAAGATTCGAAGATACATGTTTGTATATATTTTGTGTTTATGTCGATTTCAAATCACTCGCATATAAAAATTATTTCAAATGTTTCATAGCACTACACTCTTACAAAAAAATATCCGCTAGTTTATGGTTTTTTGCTATTCATCTGCATTCTGACATTACCGGATAACAGCGAAGGGAAAGTACTCGGTTTTTAGAGAGATAAAGTAAAGGTTTGTGTGGCAATATTGTTGACCTCTACCTTCTTCGAGGGGATTATACTTCGGTCTTTTTATGATAAAATCCGTTTTTGTTATGTGTCGCCGCATCAATGAACCACTCAGAAGCGGAAAAATATAGATATGAGAATAGCAAAACCTATTTCTTCCATATTTTTTGTGGCTGGCTTTTTGAATGGAATGGAAAAGTTGTTCCAATTTCACTGTTTGGTACATAGTCTGCAGGAAAAATAGAAGAAATTGTATTTACTGCTGTTAGTAGACATTTCTTAATGGTTTTATACCGATTCCACACAGAGGGTTTTCATTTCACATTAAGGTTATTCTTGAACACAATATTTCTTACAAAATACAAACTATGTGAATATTGCTTTATTAAATGCCCAACATATCTCAAAATTTATTCGGCTTTGCTTCATATTTGGCATTTTGTTATCAACTAGAGTAGTTGGTGGACTTATCTCCCTCCCATTCCACTCCCTTTCCGACTTCCATTCCCACTTTCACTTTCAATCCCTATCACATGCCCACTTTCAATCGAATTCCTACTCAGTCCTACCACTCCCTCTCCTAGATCCACCCCAACTCCCTTACCCAGTCCCACTCCCATTCCCCCTCTCACTTCAATTTCCTTAAATTTGTGGTTTCTATACCAAATATGGAATACCTGCTTCAGCTGACGGACCGATTTTAATCTCTTTGCTTCTATAAACCTCTAAAAATCTTTATAAAACTCACACAGGTACATTTTAAAACCACCGGCTGTTGCTAAAACCTTATATAACCATATTGGGAAAACACATTTTGGAGTCACTCTGGTCTATATCTCAGAAATATGTTCTAAAGCTAAAACCCAATAACAAACCATCTACGAAACAGTACACCATTAACGCTGCTATAGTTTTTAAAAATTGGTTTATCGGATTTTGAGCTATAAAGTCAATAACCGATTTTGCATTCGTTTTCCATATCAGATTAACCTATTTAAAAGGCCGCCTAAATATTAAATTTCAAGCAAATCGCACCAAAAATAGGATTTTTTTAAAAGGTAGGCCTGTGGTTCACTACCGGACGGTGCAGGTGATAAATGTCAAGAAAATCGCTACTTAAAAAAAATAGTCCACTTCCTCGAACAAAGAATTATTGGCGCAATTTACTTCCGAGGATATTGAGGCTGAGCTTCTCTCTTCCAATTTGAGTCATCCCAGTTTTGGTTTTTCCAAAAAATTTGCCTAACGGGACCTATACATTTTATACCGATTCCCAACGGCAGCTGCAAGGTAAATTCAGAAGCCTTTCATTGGCGAAAGTAAACTTGGTGTGGTTTCCAAATAACTGCCGAGAGCCGATCCGCTTAGAAAAACTGTTTTATAAATTTTTGATGTTATTTTGCCCGGGACTTAAACCCAGAACCTTTGGTGTTGTGAGCGGAGCACACTACCACTACACCACGACGGGCACCGATGACAGCGGCGAAAAAATGCCCCCACCGCTTAGGAAAGAATAAGTGGAGAATAACTTGCTCTCCAGAAGTTTGTCGAAAGTGACGTTATTTACCTCAAAACTTAAATGATGAGAAGAAGAAGATAATATTCATTCACAATAAGAATGTATTTACTAACCTTTGCTGAGTTGGACTCTAGGATTTCATGTTTTCTTCCTGTTTCGCCCAAATGATGAAAAGTGTGTTAAAAGAAATACTATGGGCACAATTATTCTATGTGAGGCCCTCACGGAACGGCCAGTTCAACCTGCAGCTATTGCGAATAGTATCACAATTGTGACCCTATTTCGGTACCTCTTAGTAAAGATAAAATTCCTCGACATTTGTCATCACTAATAAACATCCGCTTAGAAAATCAAGCATATTGGTAACGCAAAAACACCCAAACATATCTATTTATGTATTTGTCTACATGCTTTGATGCACTTCTGTGCCCCTTAGTCAATTTTGAAAAGATTTTGGCCAGACCGAAATCTGTAAAGGAATCAACCGAAATATTCTACAAAAATACATAAATACGATGAGTGCTTTCGATGAAGCTTAAACAAACATCATCGTTAGCAACACAAAACAAAGCGAATCCTTGGGGACATGTTGCAGTCGAATAACAAAAGCAAAACTTGCAATAATATACGGAATCTTTTGGCAGGCTACCTACTTTTCTTTTTAGATATGTATGCACAAATGAATTTAATACATGAATATGTATGTGTATGTATTACCTTTTGTTGTTGATTTGTACAGGTTTCATATTGGTGTTGCTTATGCCGATTTTGTTATTGTTGCTGTTATGCTTGCATTTGTACTTATTTGTTATAATTTTAGGCAGCTTCCTTGCCTAATATATTTAACTTGTTATGGCCTAAGTGGATGTTATTTTAGTTGTTTTTCTTTTGTGTTTTTGTTGTAGTTGTCATTCTCATTTGTTTACTTTGCTTATTCATTCGGCAACATGAAATCAAATATTCTGTCTTTCGCTAGAAGATATACTACAAACATCAGTGGCGTAGATAGGGGTGATCAAGGGGGTCAATCCCCCCATTTGAACTTGAATATATAATTTTTGAAAAATTGTACTTATACATTAGGGCGGGTCGAATTGTATGGGAGAAAAAACTTCAAGTGCACATCCAGTTTCTGAATCTATGGGTCATACTTAGTAATATTGTCCATGGAACCATAGGTCTGAAATGAATTTCTATCCTCCCTAATTTTGTTAGAAAATTTTATATCCCAGTCCGAATAGCGGCTCGAACAAATAAAATACATGAAAATAAATGTCAAATTCGGATTCGGATTGGGATATAAAATTTTCTAACAAAATTAGGGAGGCTGGAAATTCATTTCCGTCTCATGGACAATATTACTCAGTATTACCCATAGATTCGGAAACTTGATGTGCACCTGAAGTTTTTTTCCCTATACAATTTGACCCGCCCTATTATACATATTCATATTAGAGATATACGCCACCGATTTCAGTCGTTTTTCGCACGCCGCCGCGGAATGTCAAAAATATCGGTGCGGCGGCGGCGGCGTCCGGCGCGTTACTATATTTTCTACACATTTAAGACTGTTTAGGCCATTTATTGTTCATGTCGAAAATTGGTCGGATATGGTCGAAAATGGTATCAACGGATGCGCATCACTGCCAGTTATAGGAAACTAATTACGAAATTTAACTCTTTCTAACTGTTCAAAAGTTATCAAAAAAAAGGCGCTTTCGATGTCAGCTTAACACGGACTTTGATCACCCAATTCACCAAGTTATTAAAACAAAACATTAAAAGAAAAGTTTTATAATACATTTATATGCTGACTTTGCATATTTTTTTTTCAAAAATTAATAATGAACCATGAATTCAAATAAAATGACCCAAGGCGAACATGTTTTCAAATTGTCCTCAAGTTGTTAAAAAAAAGCAAATTACCCAAAAAAGGTACCGATTTAAAAAAAAATTTGCATTGCGATTGGCTGAAGGAATAAGCGAAATCAGTGATGCAAACTCCTTTAGTAGGTTCCAGGAGCACAAACACTCCTTTGAAATGATTCTTACCTCTTACTTAATTTGAGGATATATGTACGTATGAGAAGGATTTGAAAAATTACTTGGGCTGACATTTAAACATCTTTTGTTTATATGCAAAACTATACAATAGCGCCTGAAATGGTAATTTTGATTTTCGCACTTCATCCTTCAACACCCAAGTCTCCCGGTTTGGCATTTCCTAAAGTTGGTGGCCCCATCCAAAACTAGTCCCTTGGAGTGAATCACAATGTTTATAGCCTATCAACCAAGTTTCAATATCACCTACACGTTACGGCTGCTTTTACAAATGTGAATGGCACATATATTTACCAGGTGAGGCTTTGTCCTTCGCAACAACACTCAAAGTGGTGAAGCAAAAGCTTTCTCAAGACAGTCGAAGAAATGACCGGGTGTTCTACTACCCTAACGTAGTGGACAGTCGAACTAGGCTGAAAACTGAAGTTACGCGGTCATCCATTCTAAAATATTGTTTTGATTTTACGAATACTATTGAAATCAATGTTGTGAACACAAACATCTGCAAACTTTGGTCTACATTTTAAAAATTGTATCCAGGGTCCTTGTAACATTTTAATTATGTAGATGCGCCGAGGTTATGAGATTTTCACACATGAGTTACGCAATGACATCCACTTAGACTGCTTATGATTTCGAGGGCGGCATCCTTAGCCGAATAGTCGCTCCCTAACCTTTCAAGGTGTTTCTCTGGTGTAGCTCGGCTGCATAGCGCGACAAAAACATCCGTTAGAAAGTCTTCGGAGCTACACCTAGAGCTTCTGGGAAGGTGACGTCAACGATGGTACATATGAGTTCGAAGTCGCAGTCCTATAGCTTCTGTGCTAGCATATAATTTGAGGATCAGGAGGCGTGGTAGCGCCTGGTGGTCGAGATTGCTATTGTTCGCACATCGGGAATTGTAGCTCTTAATCAATGGGAATTGTAGCTCGAAAAAACTGAATGCGCCCTGTGCCACAACAGTCATGAGTATTAGTAGACCATTAATAGCAACCGTAAGTCGCCTTTTTACGTGACAGCCAAGGAGCCACAAATGATTTAAAAGAATTGTGTTCGCGACGGTTATTAGGAGTTAACCCCAGGTGAAACTACGCTTTGCACGAGATATACAGACAAAAGTGTGACCATTTTACGTATCTCTATTTTTTTTCAGCAGACGCAGCAGTACCAATTCCAAAGACCGGGGTTGAGTTCGAAGCCCCCCTGGAGTAAGTGAACGAAGGAAATCCCTCCACAAAGAGCTAGTCCTGAAAATGTTTGAACAATCTGCGAGTAATTGAGGCAAAAACCCCGGATCTTTCCGAAATGGCCAAAACGTTGATTTCCTTAAATACATGCAAATAAAACCTTTCCTAAATATAATTTTTTTAAACAGAAAAAATCAAGCTTTTTACAGTAAGAACACCGGCGTACGCCGGCGCGCCGCCCAATACGCTGCAGCCGATAAAGTGATCGGCGTAAACCTCTAACTCATGTATGCATTCATTTCTCGAAATGTCATTAGCCTTCTTGCAGTATTAAATCATTTACATCACTCTGAAGTTAGAAACAAAACAATATTTTCATGATAGTTATGAACTTGTGTCACGACGTCACCCGATTACATTAATGCACACAAAGTTCGGTCGACCTCGTTGCGCTTCTCCGAATCGCACTCATGAACGAAGGAGAATAGTCTGGCTAACGTTTACAATTTTGTAGTATTCCTTATGAAAACATAAAATGTGACTACTATAATCAGCTGACTCGGTGGAATATGTAAAAAATTTTCTCTGCCCAGTAACGGTATCGCGAATATGTGTTCCAAATATGAGCACAATCGGACCACAAATACGATTTTTGTGAATATCTCGATACCTGCGCCACATATCGGAGTTTTTTTTATCTTATTATTGCATTGTCATCGGGTTCTGAACTATATTCCAAGTTTCATGCTTGTAGCTTATCGGGAAGTTACTTAAATTTAATTACAAAATTCTTTAACAAAGGCCGGCCGGCAGGTCAAGTCAGTCCAACGCTTTTATTTAATTGTCTGATCAACGCCCTAGATTGGTGAGGAGTGTGATGACTAGTACCTAGGACCTATCTAATTATTTTCTAGCTTTTAGTATTATTATTACTTAACGTAATTATTGTTTTCAATAAAACCGTTTAACTTAAAAATTTTGTTTTAATTTTTTATAGATGCGTTTTACTCAATCTTTTACTCAATCTTTTCCATTATGATTAGGTTACACGTATTTTTATGGAGAACGATAGATTGAGCAACACTGGCGCCATCTGATATGAAAAAGTAGCCAACTTGCTACTTTTGTTGCAAGCAAAGCATAAGAAGAAGAATTTGACATTTGCTTTGGGTAAGGGTGCTGGCACACTTTGCAAGTGAAATAATTTTTCCCACTCGTTGGTAACTTTTCTAACATTTTTCGCAATGAATACGACACAAAATATGTTAGTAAGTATTTTTGTTGTATAGGGAGAAATTTTGTACGTGAATGGGCAAGGCGAAATAAACATCAATTTCGAAGTCTGAAGTTCCTTCTTATTTATAAACGCCACATCTTGGGTGATTGTGGCGATGTTACTTTAATGCATATATATGAATAATTGCATTGTGCCGCGGCCTTTCACTTTACTTATGTTCGTTAAACAAAAAGCACGCCTAGAGGCCAGTGACAAATCTATTTTATAATCACGTTCGCATTGTTGTTTACGTTGCTATCTAATCATGAAAAGATTGTTAGTTGCTAGAACACCCTGTGCTAAGAATAGGGAAAATGAAAAAAAAAAAAAATTCAGAATTATCAACTTCGAAGAGACTTCGTTGGGAAAAGTCAAGCGGCAGTGAAAATACAGTCAACCGAATTTCACTCGAGGAAAGTGAAGAGAGTGTTGAAAAAATCACCCCTCAAGAAGTTGTTCATAGAAATCACATCCGAAAATTTTGTCGACACACGTTTAAGTGAATCCCAAAGCTTAATTTTTTAGCTTGGGTGCATCTAAAGATTATGCGTTTCCGTTGCTGTAAAAGTTCCAAGCTCGAGGATTAAAGTTTTGTTATAAATAGCTGAAAGAATTTTCCTGGCTTGCCTACTCAGAATTGCAACAGGGTACAGTTTGTATTTCATGTGTAGCATTCGCTAAAGGTGGTGACAAAGGGATCACAAGCTTTGGGTCAATTAGTAAAAACGTAATTCGACAATTGGAAAGAAGTAAGTTTTGAGCATTTTTTATTCAATATATGATGTCTTTTGAATCATTAATCATTGATAAATTTATCTAGATTGTTCAATATTCTTATATCATATATGCACAAGAAGACCCGCAGACGTTGTCCTGCCCTAAATTTGGCCTATCTGCATACATTTTAATAAGCTTTTTCCGTCTGACTCTGCCCTCCGCCCTCTTCACTTTTTCCTAATCCTTTTATTCACTCCTCCCTCCGTTTTTTCGCTTCATCTATCTCCATCTTCGTCCAATTCTATCTCTTTCTCAATCTACTTCTCCTTCTCTCTTTTCTCTTCTCTCAATTTCTTCTCATTCTTCTGCATCCCCTATTGCCGGCCCAGAGGGTGGTATGTATTTTATTCCAGTCCCAGTCCCAGTCCCACTCCGAGTCTCAGTCCCAGTCCTAGTCTTAATCCCAGTCCCAGTCCGTATCTGGATAACATATTACTCTGTACTAAAGCACTCATCAACAGCTTTGATATCCATATTTTATAAACACTGTCTAGGCATTCACTGGGCCACGTGTTGGCCTATATCTCGATACCCTAGTCGCCCAGGAATATGAAAATTACCCTCTACACAACCAAAGACTCTCCTGAATTTAAATAAATGTCATAGTACACTCTAAATCGAGGGCTCCCTCAGAAACCGCCCCCACCCTCTCGGCAGGCCTGGTGATGTGATATACTTGATATCATTCGCTATAATATTTTTTACTTTTTAATTAAACACCAAGCAATTACACGGAAGTATATCTGCACCATCTGAAAATATGATTGCCACTGCGTATACGTAACATTTTATTATTAGGTATAAACAAATAAAAAAATTTGCAATAAAATAATATTGCGACCATAAAGTGAGATATAACCTATCCTATCTCTCAAGTTAAATCAAACTACACACGGTGTGCAAAACAAATTCAAAATCGTTTCAGTAGTTTAGGAGTCCATCGCGCCCGAAAATGTTGTGACACGTGTTTTTTATATATTAAGGTGTAATTCGTATCGATATCACTTCATTTATAAAAACCATATTATTCCATTAGTAGGCCATTAGAATGGTACTTTGAGTTTGCGTTTCCATGCACAAATTTAGTATTCTACGAAATTCGATAGGGAACCACAGGAAGATGTTAAATTCAAATTTGCAGCACCGTAATGTATCCCTATTTTTTGTTTGTTGTTTTTTTTTTACAATATAATAATGAGAATCACTTTTACAAAAATTATTACATTATTACAAAAAAGAACTATTAAAAATAACTTGAAAGTTAAAAAAAAAATTGTAAATTAAATGCCCCCATCACAAAAAGCCATCTACGCCACTGGCATACATACGTGCTACTTATGTGGGCTTGTAATATCAAAAGGCGGATGTATATTTTTATGCGCTTAACAAGTATTTAGATTAATACCAATAAACAATTTCATGTTATTTAAATTTAAGAAATATTTGGGAAAGAACCACCATCTTCAACGGCAGTCTTCAAATGCATAGCATTCTAAAAAAAAGCATATTTTTACAATGGATTTGTGTTAGTTCTAATTGAGTAGTGGGTATTATATAAAAATGCCGATATGCCTTTTTCAAATTCATCTCAAGTTATACTTTTGAAAACAAAATGTTGATAAAACTCTCCTACCACTTTTAATGTCTAAATAAAGACTTATATTGTCTCAAACATTTAGGATTTTATGTCTGTTGTTAAATGGGAAAACGTCTGTATATCTGATTATATTGCTTTTGTTTGTATTAGCAAGCATTTTTGCATATATGATTTAAACCAATTTTCAAGGGAAATGAGTCACTAAGCACATATTCAATTAAGAGGCCGATAGGGATTGATAGTACTTCAAGAGTTATCTGTTTAATTCCATTAAATACGTGTTTAGAAAGGCTTGGTGTTTCTGTGCTAACTTAAAGGAGCACATAACGTACATATCCGACTAATTCATAATAAATTTACTTTTCTTTTTCGCTCCAATCAGGTTATAAAATTGTGTATTGAAGTAAAACACCTAAATCAAAACGGCATTCAACTCAAAGAATCACAATGTTCAGTAAAGTCAAAACCCGCATTGGCCTCACCATATGTTCCAATACATTTTTAGTTTCTAACACCCCTTTTTTGGATAGGTAGTGGTACTAATATTTAGTTGATAAAACAGATCGTTGGGTTAATAATGACAGTAAACTAAACAAAATTAGGTAAATTTAAGTTAAACTGTCCGGTTTACCAAGACCCTATATAGACTGAATGAGTCCATAGTGTTAACATAAGTTTATTTAACGACCAAATTGAAAAGCATAAAGAAAAATCAGGATCTATATTATAAAGTAACACCGTCCTCTTTGCAAATATTTGCAATTTTATGGGCTCTATGTTACTTGTTGCTGATAGATCTGATACTTTTATAACTCCTAATGGTTGGAGGCTTAGCCTGGCAAGCGCAGGGCACCAACACAAAACATGCTTGATCGTTTCCTTCTCCAACCCGCACTTTTACATCTGTTTTCAGCGACTAGGCATTATTTAAAAGCATGTGGCGCCAGAAAGCAGTGACCAGTCAGTTCTCGTATACCCGTCATTAACCTTTCTTTTTAATGATACGAGTAACTATGTTAGTCTAAGGTTGTAAGACTTACACATGATCTTTGGAACACTACAGCCCAGCACCTGGGTACACGCCTTTCCCGCTTGGTAGATCATGCGCAACTCTCCCCGCCTCTTAATTCCGCTCACTCTTATTGAGACATCTACGGTGCAAGCTTCGAGGGATGCGCCCGTTTCAGCAAGCTCATCCGCTTTTTAATTCCCTTCTATTCCAAAATGCCCTGGGACCCGATAAACATCTTTCCAATGATCGCTTACACTCTAACACACTTCAAGATGATGTGCTATGTGAGATTGCCTTAACTAGTATGAAGTATGATTGTTGGAGATTTCGAGTTCAATACTTAGCTCCCGAGAAGCTAGCTGATAAAGAAGTGAAATTCAGAAACACGTCCTAGTAACCATCGCCGTTTTTAAACTTTGTAATAACTTTTTCCTAATATCAATAACAAGAACAATTGTACAAAGCAATGTGAGTATGTCACGCTAATTAAATACAGATTATAATATTGATATAATAGTGAACAGCGGAAGTACTACTTATAAAAGCACTGCTATAAACCCAATGTTACTAAGCACTTGGAACGCGCCTATAATCATTCCTCACGATTAGGATTAAAAAGCATATATAATTAGTATGTACCTAAATGGTGAATAAAGAATAGCAACAAAAAGGCGACACTTAGATACCTAAGTGAGCAGCGGGGCATATATATGGCTGAGTGGATAAAGGCATCGACCATTACACTTAGTACTTAGCTCACTAGAAGCTATCTGATGAAGAAGTGAATTTCAGAAACATGTCTTAGTAACTATACCTGTTTGTAAACTTTGTAATTTTTCTCTAATATCAATAAAATAAAATAAAATAGAATAGAATAGAATAAAATAAAATAAAATAAAATAAGGTAAAATAAAATAAAATAAAATAAAATAAATAAAATAGAATAGAATAGAATAGAATAGAATAGAATATAATAGAATAGAATAGAATAGCATAGAATAGAATAGAATAGAATAGAATATAATAGAATAGAATAGAATAGAATAGAATAGAATAGAATAGAATAGAATAGAATAGAATAGAATAGAATAGAATAGAATAGAATAGCATAGAATAGAATAGAATAGAATAGAATAGAATAGAATAGAATAGAATAGAATAGAATAGAATAGAATAGAATAAAATAAAATAAGGTAAAATAAAATAAAATAAAATAATATAAAATGGATCAAATAAAATAAAATAAAATAAAATAAAATAAAACAAATAAAATAAAATAAAAGAAAATAAAATAAAATGAAATGAAATAAAATAAATCATTTGGAATTGATAAATGCCGTAGACTGAGTGTAAAAAACGGGAGACCTGTACTGCGAAACTTTCAGCTATGCGATAGCCAGACGATAAATGGCATGTCTGAGAGCGAATGTTACAGATACCTTGGGTTGCTTCAGGCCGGAAGGATTCAGCACAGTGAATATTGCTGAACACAACAAATGAATACTTGGATAGGGTCAAGAGCTTACTTAAGTCATGCTTAAATGGAAACAACGTTTTTAAAGCCATTAATACATACGCGATCCCCGTACTTACATACACTTTCGGAACAATCAAATGGTCGGACACAGAGTTGGAGACCGCGAAAAGAGCAACAAGGAAGCTGCTAACAAAACTTGGTGCATATCACCCTAAATCTGCGATAGAACGCCTCTAATTGCCACGCCAGGATGGTGGCCGAGGCATGGTAAATATAAAACATCTGCACAAGAAATGTGTTCATAAGCTACGCATATACTTCCAAAACCAACACGGCCCCCTCTTAGAAACGATATGCAAGGCGGATTTGAAGTATTCTCCACTAAACCTGCATGATGTTACGACGCACGAGCTCCCCTCCGAACGAGAGCACATACAGTCTCTGATACAAGAGTGGAAAATGAAAGCTATTCACGAAAGACACGCATATGCTCTGGAACATGCAGAAGTTGACAAATCAGCATCCAATGAGTGGTTAAGTCACTCTGATATTTATGCTGGCCATCCAAGACCAGGTTATTGCAACAAGGAACCACTGCAAATATGTAATGCGAGCGCCTATTGAAAATGATAATTGCAGACGATGCCAAAGACATCCCGAAACAATTCACCACATAACCGGTGCATGTGTTACATTGGCGGCTACCGAATATCTAACAAGGCATAACCAGGTAGCAAAGATCGTTCATCAAACACTAGATCTGCGTTATGATCTAATTACAGCGGAATTCCCATACTACACATATACCCCAGAGGCAACGCTAGAAAACAGCGCTTTCAAAATGTATTGGGACCGGTCTATTCTAACAGATCGAGCCATACCACATAACCGACCTGATATAACGATCGTAAATAAGCAGGAGAATCAGGCTAACGTAATAGATATAGGTGTTCCAAATACACACAACCTACAGTAGTGCTATGCGGAGAAGCTCAGAAAATATCAAAGTCTGGCACACGAAATTAAGGAGATGTGGAAACTGCACAGAGTTGACATAATTCCCATTATAATATCCTCAACAGGAGTTATCCCAAAATCACTAAACTGTAGTCTTGAGAAATTTCAACTCACCGAAAAGTGACGAGCGATACAGAAGGCTGCGATTTTATCGACAAGCTCTATAGTTAGGAAATTCTTAAGCATACACTAATCTACGATGAATTATATAAATTTAAAAACCTGATACATACATATGTAGTTATTTATAGAAAATCTTACCAATAGCTGTATAACCAAACCAATGTAACTAGTTAATAGAATTAAATAGCACTAAGTATCTTCTTGTTTATAACCGATATTTAATGTAAACCCTCAAAGGAGAACATTCTAAGGAAAAAAAAAAAATAAAATAAAATAAAATAAAGTAAAATAAAAAAAAAAAATTTAATAAAACAGAAACATTCCAGGTAGAAAGATTCTGGAAGTCAATCTGGGCTGAAAGTGTGAGGCATAATGAAAATGCTCCATGGATTGGGAAAGAATACCAAAAGGCGAACAAATTTGAAGTTATGGAAAACGTAACCGTAAGTGAGAGGAATGTAAGTAAAGCAATCAAAAACACCCATAACTGGAAGGCCACAGGCCCCGATAACATCCATAACTTCTGGATTAAGAAGTTCACATGTACGCATATATATATAGCGCAATTTGATACATTGTTTTTACAAAATAATACTTTGATACCTGGTTTTCTAACAAAAGGTCAAACATATCTGTTGCCAAAAGATAAGGATGATACTAAGGACCCTGCGAAATATCGACCAATAACATGCTTGTGTACGCTTTACAAATTGTTAACAGCATGCATTGCTAATAAGATTTACCACCATTTAAAGAAGCAAAATATCCTTGCTATTGAACAGAAAGGTTGTGTAAAAAATTCCCAAGGATGCAAAGAGCAGCTTCTTATAGACGCCATTGTAATGGAACGAGCATACCACAAACAAGGAAATATATATACGGCATATATCGACTAGAAGAAAGCATATGAGAGTGTACCCCACTCATGGTTAACTGAGGTACTAAAAGTGTATAAACTAGCCCCGCACATAATAACTACTCATGAACATCTTTCGAATACATGGGAGATAACACTTAATCTAAAAACAAAAAAATGGACTCAAAAGTATTTCCACGATACCCATTAGAAGAGGCATACTACAAGGAGATAGCTTAAGTCCTCCTTGGTTCTGCCTCGCGCTTAATCCACTATCGACCTTGATTAATTATACAAAAATGGTCTTAACATAAAAGGAAGAGAAGGTGCATGGTATAAGGTCTCACACCTCCTCTACATGGACAATATTAAGTTATACGCAGGGTCCGAGCGGCACATGAATGAGCTCCTTCAAATAACCGAAGATTTCTCACGAGATATTTGTGTGACATTTGGGCTAGGTAAATGTAAAAGACTGAGTGATCAGCACGGAAATGTAGTAGTGCATAATTTTCCCTTAGCGAGTAATGAAAAAATAGATGCATTAGAAGCAGATGTGTCCTATATATCTATATATATATATATATATATATATATATATATGCAGGCCGGAAGGATACATCATAATGTCATGATACAGAACATCACTGACTGCTTACTAGATAGAACAAGATCATTTCTTAAATCCGGTCTTAATGGCAGGAATTTATTTAAGGCTATAAACACGTTTGCGATACCAGTGCTAACGTATAGTTTCGGGGTATTAAAATGGTCTGACACGCATTTGGAAGGTGTTAAAAGAGCGACTCGAACATTGCTCACAAAATAAGGAGCACATCACCCGAATTCTGCAGTGGAGAGAATAAACTTATCTAGAAGTCTAGGAGGGCGTGGCCTGATAGATATCCAACAACCTTGTAAAAAACAGATCGCAAACCTACGCCAGTATTTCTTAGGGCAGAACACAACACTACACCAAGCTGCATGCGGAGCGGATAAAAACTATACACCTTTAAACCGGTTTAATCTCGACATACAGAATCAAGAAAGCGATTATATTCATACAGCACGGCTCATTGATGAACGGAAAATGAAAACACCCCATGGCAGACACCCCCATTCATTAAGCCAACCAGAGATCCATCCCGTTGCTTCAAACCTATGACTGAAAAATTCAGGAATCTTTATGGAAACTGAGGGCCCCATTATAGCAATACAGGACCAAGTCATCGCCACAAAAATTACTTAAAATACATTGTACGCGCTGAAATAGACAGTGACAAATGCAGGAAGTGCCAACAGTAGTCGGAAACAATACAGCGCATAACAGGAGCTTGCGTTATGCTCGCAGCAACAGACTATTTAGCACGACATAACAACGTAGCGAAAATCGTTCACCAGCGCTTGGCAATTCGTACGAATCTGCTTACAGAAGAGGTCCCGTATTATAAATATACTCCATCGGCAGTGCTAGAAATTAGCGAATATCAACTATACTGGGACCGCACTATACTTACAGATAGAAGTATACCCCATAACAGGCCGGATATATTCCTATTAGAAAAGAAAGAAAGGAGCGCGTATTTAATTGATATTGGGGTTCCCAATACGCACAACTTGAAAGACGTGCACACAGAAAAGAAAAGAAAGTACATAGGACTTGCTCAGGAAATGAAGTTTTTATGGCACCTTGATAAAATAAGCATAGAGCCAGTAATCATTTCATCAACAGGCGTGGTACCCAAAACCCTTATGACGACCCTGGAGAAACTAAAATAAGAAGATAAGCTTCTACCTATTCAAAAGGCAGTAGTTCTATCAACAACATCCATTGTTCGTTCGTTTTTAGACATTGACATGTTATTTACAGATTATTATGAATTTACCTATGTATATTTACTAGAAATAGCTTTATATGTCTTGTTGTGTACAACCCATGTATAATGTATAGCCCAAGGTGGAGCTCAAGGAAGAAATAAAATAAAATAAAATAAAATAAAATTAAATAAAATAATAAAAATAAAATGAAATGAAATGAAATAAAATTAAATTAAATAAAATTAAAAAAAATGTAATTAAATAAAGTAGAAAAGAATAAAATAAAATAAAATTGAATAAAATAAAATAAAATAAAATAAAATGAAATACTCCTAAAACACATGAAATTCAGGTGCAGTGTAAAATGATATATAACCCCAATATTTTGGAAGGAACAAAAGAATTCTCTAAGCAACTACATTGATGAAAAAACGACATACAGTTGATTCCTGTTTTTAGATTTTTATCACACACCCTTAATTATTAATTTCTTTTTAATCCCTGTAGCATACAAACAAAAAAACGAGCATCCAGAAATCTTAATCGCTTTGCCTGCAATCTTGGGTATTGACAAAAAAAGTACATCAGAAGAGTGTATTGCTTCTTCTCAAAGTTGCTTCCCCTAATCGAAGAAGCATCGATTTTAATTGGCATAGTATTCATAAAATTTTTAAAAACCCAATAAAAGTTTTGCATTCGCACGACTTTCTAATTTTGCTGCACTTATAAAAAAAAAGAATACTTTATATTCAAAAGTTCATAATGCCAATAAAGGCTAACGTAAGATAAACGTGCATACATTCTACGTGCAGCATTCTAATAAATAATTTTCCATATAAGTATTTATAACAAACAAAAACGAATGGCATCTGATAACAGCCGCACAACACGAAGACCTAGTCAATTTGAGCTGTCAGTAGCTGGAGCAGCAGCAGCCACCGCCAACAATTGCTCAGCTGGTTCTACAACTTTCAGCGATATTCGACAGTCATTTGAGCTTATCTCTGACTTACCGCGGCTACCAGCTAAACAACGGAAAGACGAGAGAGAAAGAGCTCTAGATTACCCATATCCCACATGAATTTGGCAAGGCCATATAATGCACAAGCATCCGATGCTTGCTTCTGCACCATTTGCGCTTCCGTTGAAATTGAGTATGCCGTACCAACTAAACAATCTGTTTTTGCAGCAAACTCATAAATTTCCTGCCACCGACAACATCACACAACACAACAACAACAGCAACCACGGTTAGTTAGACAATGTATATATGTATGTTTATATTGCTGTGCAGTGTTCCAACTTTGAATTAAGACTGCTGCGCTGCTGCTGACCTCATCGGCCTGACATGGTATGGCAGTATAGGTATACGCACACGTGTGTTTGTTGTATGAACAACCGTTAAAATGATGCGAACATGTTTCAAATCCTTATTGTTGTGTCTGTCATTTAATTGATGGTGGTGGTTATGGTGGCGGTATAGTTGCTCCTGCTGCCGCTGCTGCAAACTCGTAATTCCAGACTCAAGTTTTGTAACTGAAGCCATACAATAACAACTGTGTCGTGTTCTGCTTGGCTTCCTGCATCGGAAAGTGTGGTAAATGATGGCAACAAATCGGATTCACGCACGGCCTTTTAGCCCAAAACGACGGAAAAATTGTTGCGTACATTTGATTGGAAAGCTGTGGCAAGCTATGCGTGCAACAGTGCAACAAACGCAATGAACAACAGCTTCTGCAGCCAGGCGTACATTTTTTTTATGTTGGTAACTTAAACTGCTTCTTATTTCTTTAGTTTGCCACATTTAAATTTTTTATCTGCTTTATTATTATAAATAAATATATTTCTTTGAAATATTTATCATTCCTAACAATTTATGACCCTCATACGCATGCATCGCTTTCAATGTGACTATCCACTTTACATTAAAGCTAGGAAGGCCTTCTTCTGCAGCTTACGCATACATTTAAATATTTAAGCTTTAGCTTATATGCACTCACAAATTGTTTAGTTGTTCATATTAAATGTTCAGCCATAATGGCTACTGACCAACCAATTAAAGCAAAACCTGGTTTCGTTGGTTTTAAATTTTAACCAATGTCTATCAGCCTGGTTTTTGTTTTGCGATACCTTCAAATAGTACTAAAAAGAGCTGGAGGAAGAATTTCTTTCCCCATTGGTCAGCGCCAGTCAATTCTTTGTTGGGGTAACTGGTGCCACTGGTCACACGAAGGAAATTTAAATTGTTTTCCACCTGGTCCTTTCAGTGAAGTGGGCCACTCTCTTCCTCTGCTTCCATGGATGGGTTCCAATAAGAATACTTTTTTGTTGGAGCATCGTCTTTCATGACCTAGCCAGCGTGACCCTTGTGTTTTAATTCGCGTATAGGCCAATAAATCTCTCAAAGAACTTTTCTGTATAACTTTCTCAGAGCCGCCTCATCTAATGTTGTCATGGTTCATACTTCTGCACTATACAGTAGGACGGGTAGAGAATGATTTTCGTTTACCTGGAGAGAACTTTACTTTTCTATTGCCTACTTGGTCCAGAGTAGCATTTTTTGACAAAAGTGACTCCTCGATGTATTTCTTGACTAACGTTGTTGTTTGTGTTAATGTTGTTTCCCAAATAAATGAAGTCCTTTACGATTTCGAAATTATGGCTGCCAATGCGCAAATGCGCTGACTTTTTGCTTCATGACAGCAGCTACTTCGTTTTGTCCTCATTCACCATCAAACCCACATTATTCCGACATAGCATCATATAGCGGCAGTTCCTTTTCGTACTGCGGTTTTGAAATCGTCGAAGAGGTGAGGTTGAACTGGTTGGTCCGCGAGGAGCTCAAATAGGCCGAATGAGTTCATAGTGCCCATAGAGGATGTGATTTTTCAAGGGTATTTTCCAAGATTTTGCGCACAGAGAAAATCTGGTAGATGGTAGATTTACCAAGCCGCACTGATAAGATTCAATCAACCTACTCACAGTGGGTTTCAATCATTCGCATAATACGCTTGACTGTACCTTATAAACAATATTAAGAAGTTTGATTGTGTGATAGTTGGCGCAGTTTGCAGGATCCCCCTTCTTTTAGACTAGGCAAAGAATACTGCCTGTAGCCTTATTTTTCGGTAAACTTCACGGCCGTTATTCTTGGTGGCTGACTGCTTAAGCTTCTCACACTTACGCCTTTCGCCTCTGCTTTTTACCTCCTGTAGAGGTCTTGCTCTCCTTTTCAGTTCGCGGTAGCATTCACTCTTCTTATTAAATTCGCTGTTAACGTAAACCTGTTGGCAGCGTCTTGCCAATCAACTGCAATTCGACATTCTTCACCGTACCAGTTATTTTTCCGTGGTCGCCCGTAATCAATTTTTTCCTCGGCGGCGGTACAAAGTGCCTTAGAGATATGATGCCACAGCTCCTGCATACCGTCGGGTTGACTTGTATTCTCAGAGACCAGGTTTGAGAGCCGAGTTTCGAAATCATTGGCAGAGTGTTGCGATTGTAGCCATTCGACGTCTAACTTTCCCTAGGTGCAAAGTAGGAAAACATAAAAAAATTGTTCTTGGTCCTGGTCCTCTTCTCTCACTTATACTCTTCATAGAACTTTTAAAACCAAAGTCAAATAAAAAAACAAGTTTTAACAATTTTTGGTAAGAACATTGTTTCTATGATAATAACTATAGCTTCTGCAATATCAGATCTATAAGGTTGGATTTACATAGTACACTTTACCTAGAGCCTCGACCATATATTAAATTTACTTTCAAAAATAATTTTTTGCCTCGCTTTACGTTCCAGAAACTCTGTGTGGCAAGTCCGTATATAACTTTTCAACTCATATCCCATTTGGCTCCATTTTTAGGTTAAATAGTTCAATTTAATATACTTAATATGCACGAATTGCAGATGAAGATATAAAAAAAATATACATACGTACACACGAACATTAGAGTGCCTCTTCAAATCCTACTATGCTTTTGCCAAGACAAATTTCTTACTTCAGCTTCATAGAAAATGATGAGGTCAAATGCCCTCCCATCCATACACAAATAAAATGTGAACTGAATCAAGAACCCCACCACTAATCTTTGCAATTCCGTCGCCTTGCGAAACCTGGCACTATCACCGTCCAAATCCCCACAACCTTTTTTAAAACGTGGCCCATATTGGACATCCACGCCAATGTCGTTACACAACCGACTATTCTACACCCAAAACTACTGAGTGTGTCATTCGATCAGGATCTACATTTTGGCGAGCATGCAACCATAATTTTACCCAAAGTCAAGAGTCGTAACAAAATCCTCAAGCCTCAAGTAATACTTCCGGCAGCACTTGGTGCAAAAATAAAAGAACGCTCATCGCCGCTTATACAGTATTGGGCAGGCGGCTTGTATATTTCAAGTCCCTTATATTGTCGCCAAGCCCAAAAGAAATACCCAGGTGTGAATTGCAGTCATCATCCACAAGGTGTGGTGAAAATGGGGAGAAATGAAATGATTAACAAACATGTGCGTACCAAAAGATATCTTATTGAAGAGGCTCCGCGGAACCTAAGAAGTCATCTCCTTAGGCACTATGAATAAATCCGGTACTTAGGAATTCAGCTGTATGAGGACATGGAGCATAAAAGGGCCCTCAGAGACATGCACAAAAAGTCTTTGAACTATTACTGCAGATATTTTCTGGTGAGCCCCATTCCCAAAGACAAATACCCGGAACTTGCAGTAGAGGAAAGCAAAGCCCGCGGGGAGGTGCGCGTCACTCTTGCTCAACTTCGATCCCTATATTGTAATAGGTTAAACTCTTACTTATCCAGAATTAATCCTTACATACCTGATGTATGTTCTGCTTGCAACGTGCTTCCACTTGAAAACTACCATCTTTTCAACTGCAATATAGAACCAAGGCCTCTAACACCCTTAACTCCAAACCTTTAGAATAGCAAGTTGATTCATGCTTTCATTAGAGGATTTTGATGACAACTTGTGCGAGAGCGGAACTATTTTATGGGGCGAAACACTGCTAAATTAACGACAAAACAAGGTTTACTTAAGAATACGGCCATAAAATAACGAACATTTCTTTACGAGATCCTCCCAAAATAATGTATTGCCTGTCTTTTCAAATTTCTTTGTTTCATATGAAGACCGATCCAGCCTAGTACACCTTCCTGTCATTGCTTGCAGATATCCTTTCAATATAAGAACTCCACGCTCTCCATGTTGATTACATCAGCTTTGACAAACATTGGAATCAAATGTTCAATTTGTAATTGATGTAATACTTCAAGGTTCATACATATAAAACATACATATACATACTTACATACACTAAATATTCTTGGTATTATAATCACATATTGAGTCGTATCACATGTTATATGCTCCTTTATGTAGCGTCGTCCTACATCAAAATGTACTTACCAATGTACGTATGTATCTACTCAACGTTCGATTGTATGCAATATGCAATGAGCACAATGTTATTGAATGGCGTCCTCTAACATGACAATGCAAGTTCAAATTCTCCCAATCAGATGTACAATGAGTACGTCTTTGATGATTTATTTATTTATGGATGAATAGGAAACTAAATGGTCGAACAGTTCTAGTGTATCCCAGTGATAGAAGCAACAACAACAAGCTAACTAAATAAAGCAATATAACAATTGCAGCAAATTGTTACATTAATATACATACGTTCACATACACAGGCGAGGGTGGCGGCCTAATTTGTTACACCAGGTTACCTCGTAGTTGTACTCAACGAGCCACATTCTCTGCAATTGCATTGTCCGTATTCCATATTCTTCGATTTTCCTCAGAAGAGAGCTGTGCGCCTCTCTTTTTCACTTTAACGAAAATTTTTCTATGTGGGGTCGCCCCTCGGCAGTGTTTGGCAAGCACTCCGAATGTATTTCTGCAATGAAAAGCTCACAGTGAAAACTTATCTGATTTGCAGATGCCGTTCGGAGTCGGCATAAAACTAGTAGGTCCCGTCCCGCCAATTTGTGGAAGAAATTACAAAAATAAGGACGACGCAAATTGGAAGAGAAGCTCACTCCCAAATCTCTTCGGAAGTTATCGCGCCTTACATTTATTTATTTTTAAACTGAATGGCTAATCCGATATGCATATTATGCAGAAAATTGCGTTGTCTGTTGAGTCGACCAGTCTCTCCAGTGTTTTAACAATAAAGGAGGAAAGGTTATTGGCATGTATTCCTTGTGTTTCGAGTGGCTTAGTTTCTCTGCTTTAGGAATGACATCATCCGTACAGTTCTCCAGAGTTCTCCCTACAGCAGCGAGAATGATTACCTACCACTTTAACCTTTGTATATGTGTCGCTTTTACGGCGCTGGTCTTTGGAACCGCCTCGTTGAAACGAGTTTCTAGGAGAGAAACATTAAATCCTCGGATGAGAACTTTTTGCTACGATGCCAGCCATGGCAAACGTATTAAGGACTACTTATTATTTGAAAAAAATAAATACCTCCGAGGAGATTTAGCCCGAGGTTCTCTAACGATTTGCGTTGTGATCCATTTTAATACTTCCCAAAGATTGGAGAAACGGAATCTACATATGTGTTTTATGTTGACTCCCACCGATAGCTGCAAGCAGATGAATTTTCACTGAGAAATTTTTCATGGTAGAAACACATTCGGAATAATTACCAAATTACTGCCGTATGGCGACACCGTTTATAAAAAGCTTTTGTTTTTTTTTTTGGAAAACAATTTTTTATTAAATTTTGGATGTTGCCTAGAGCTTCGATGTGAAAGACGAAGCACGCTATCGCTACACCTCGGCGGCCGAAATGGATAACGCATTCTTGTATAATCTTAATATATAACAAGTAAGGAAGGCTAAGTTCGGGTGTAACCGAACATTACATACTCAGCTGAGAGCTTTTTGGAGACAAAATTAGGGAAAATCACCATTTAGCAAAATGAAACTAATGAACCTCGAATATGTTTGTATCACACGGGTTTCAAATGGAAGGTTTTAAAGAGTATTTTAAAAGGTAGTGGGCCATAATTCTATAGGTGGACGCCATTTCGGGATATCGCCATAAAGGTGGACTAGGAGTGACTCTAGAATGTGTCTTGTACGATATGGGTATCAAATTAAAGGTATTAATAAGGGGTTTAAAAGGGAGTGGCCCTTAGTTGTAAATTTGAAGGCGTTTTCGAGATATCGACCAAAATGTGCACCAGGGGACACAGAACATCATCTGTCGGGTGCCGCAAATTTATTTATATATGTAATACCACGAAGGGTATTCCTGTCAAGATTCCAAGGGCTTTTGATTTCGCCCTGCAGAACTTTTACATTTTCTTCTATTCTTCCTACCATATAGGTGTCACACCTATTTTACAACGTTTTTTCCAAAGTTATATTTTGCGTCAATAAACCAATCCAATTACGATGTTTCATCTCTTTTTTCATATTTGGTATAGAATTATGGAATTTTTTAAATTTTTCGTAATTTTCGATGTTCAAAAAGTGGGCGTGGTCATAGTCTGATTTCGGCCATTTTTTACACCAATACAAAGTGAGTTCAGATAAGTACGTGAACTGAGTTTAGTAAAGATATATCGACTATTGCTCAAGTTATCGTGTTAATGGCCGAGCGGAAGGACAAACGGTCGACTGTGTATAAAAACTGGTCGTGGCTTCAACCAATTTCGCCCAGTTTCGCAGGAAACAATTATCGTCATAGAACCTATGCTCCTACCAAATTTCACAAGGATTTGTTAATTTTTGTTCGACTTATGGCATTTAAAGTATTCTAGACGAATTAAACGAAAAAGGGCGGAGCCACGCCCATTATGAAATTTTCTTTTATTTTTGCGTTTTGTTGCACCATATCATTACTGGAGTTGAATGTTGACATAATTTACTTATATACTGGAAAGGTATTAAATTTTTTGTTAAAATTTGACTTTAAAAAATTTTTTTTTTAAAGTTGCCGTGTTCATCATCCGATTTGGCTAATTTTTATTTAGCACATATATAGTAATAGGAGTAACGTGCCTGCCCAAATTCGTCTTTATATCTTCAACGACTGCCAAATTACAGTTTGCAAAACTTTTTAATTACCTTTGGGCGGTGCCACGCCCATTGTCCAAAATTTTACTAATTGTCTATTTTGCGTCATAAGGTCAACGCACCTACCAAGTTTCATCGCTTTATCCGACTTTGGTAATGAATTATCGCACTTTTTCGGTTGCTCGAAACTTTCGATATCGAAAAAGTGGGCGTGGTTGTAGTCCGATTTCGTTCCTTTTAAATAACGACCTGAGATGAGCGCCCAGGAACCTACATACCAAATTTCATCAAGAGACCTCAAAATTTACTCAAGTTATCGTGTTTACGTACGGACGCACAGACGGACGGACGGACATGGCTAAATGAATTTCGTTTTTCGCCCAGATAATTTTGATATATAGAAGTCTATATCTATCTCGATTAGTTTATGCCGTTACGGATTACCGTTATGCGAACAAAGTTAATATACTCTGTGAGCTTTGCTTAGCTGAGTATAAAAAACAAGTGTCACAACAATTTCGGCCGCGATGGACTCCTAAACTACTAAACCGATTTTGAATTTGTTTTGCACCCCGTGTGTAGTTTGATCTATCTTGAGAGATACGATAGGTTATATCTCACTTTATGGTCGCAATATTATTTTATTGCAATTTTTTTTATTTGTTTATACGTAATAATAAAATGTTACGTATACGCAGTGGCACTCATATTTTCAGGTGGTGCGGATATACTTCCGTGTAATTGCTTGGTGTTTAATTAAACAACGTGCTTATCAATAAAAAATATTATAGCGAATTATATCAAGTATAGCACATCACCAGGCCCGCCGATTGGGTGGGGGGGGGGGGGGGGGGGAGGCTTTCTGAGGGGGCCCGCGATTGAGAGGTACTATGACATTTTTTTTAATTCAGGAGAGTCTTTAGTTGTGTAGAGGGTAATTTCCATACCCCTGGGTGACTAGGGTCTCGAGATATAGGCCAAAACGTGGGCCAGTGAATGCCTAGACAGTGTTTATACAATATGGATATCAAATGAAAGCTGTTGATGAGTGCTTTAGTAAAGAGTAATATATTATCCAGAGACGGACTGGGACTGAGATTAGGACTAGGACTGGGACTGTGATAGGGACTTGGAGTGGGACTGGGACTTGGACTGGAATAAAATACATACCACCCTCTGGAACAGGCAATAAGGGATGCAGAAGAATGAGAAGAAATTGAGAGAAGAGAAAAGAGAGAAGGATATTGAGAAAGAGATAGAATGAGACGAAGATGGAGATAGATGAAGCGAAAAAGACGGCGGGAGTAGTGAATAAAAGGATTAGGAAAGAGTGAAGAGTGGGGGAGGGCAGAGTCAGACGGAAAAATCTTATTAAAATGTATGCAGATAGGCCAAATTTAGGGCAGGACAACTTCTGCCGGGTCTTCTTGTACAAAATAAAACATATATGATCACTGCCCTTCCATATTACCCAGGACATTCTGCATGACTTAAACTCCAACGTGAGCGAAGGAGGAGTATTTCGACTCTAGTCGGATAATACAGTATCCATGATGTAACATCTCTCAAACGCTCTAATGTTGGTTCTCCTCTCCGCCGCTCGAAGTATGACAAGTTCCAGCAAAGAAAAATCCACCAAGGATGTTTCTTAATGGAGGTACCCTGACCACGGAAAGCTTATCAAATTCAATGGAAATATCCTGGATAAGAGCAATCTATGAGGTCCAAACATCGATTTGTTGATTGAGAGGGACAGAGAGGCTAGGGGGAGAAGTAGAAGAAAAGGTTTGAGGTGGAGGGTGAATTAGAAAATTAAATGGCTGGTTAGGGAAAAGAGAAGGTAGAGAGAAAAAGGAAGCAGGGCGATAAGGATATAGAGAGGGGAACGGTAACAAAAATAAATAATAAAAAAGTATAAAGATAAAGATGAACATGGAAGGAGAGAGAACAAAGGATAAGGAGACGGAGTCGAAAGAAGTATGGAAGAGGGTAGAAGTGGGATAAATCAGCTATTTTTTTAAATTTAGGAGCTAGTAACCCATTACATCAATACGTCGTCAGCTGATGGGGCTTTGTGTTTACTGATATAGAAATGAAGGTATAAATAAATCAAATAAACTCATAAAAATCAACCAGTCATGACATCAGTAATGGACAAAAACAATTTGTACTGATTGTTAGAGCATTTCGTTTGTCAAAAGTGTCAAGATGAACTGACAATGTCGCCAAGATTGCGAAAGTGGAAGTTCTTTTGCAATCATTGCAATTGCAGACTTCATTATACACAAGTCATACACACATACATACATATGCATATATAAATACCCCGCAAAAAATGCGATTAGTTTAGGATGAATTCGGTATGAGTCGCAAAAGTATATGCGATAATAATTTTGAGCTCTTTATATGTGCTGGAGTGATCCCTTTTGTAGCCCTGCGGGCACTGTCGGACAGGACCGTTTTCTACTCTCGTTACGGGTACTGTTCGACAGGTTCTCTTTGTATACCTTCGGATACTACCGGACAGATCCCTTTCGTAGCCCTACAGATACTGTCGGGCGTGCCTCCTTCTTCACCTACGGGTTTAGTTCCGAAAAATCCTCTTTCTACCCTTGTGGGAATTCTTACCAATCTAATATATTTTAAGCTCTAACACATACTCTAAAAATGTGAGCACCTGGGCACTTTTAATATTAAAATATTCAAAATTTACCACATAACTAAATCGAAACTCTCAATGTACTTAAACTCCAAATGTCAATCGCAGATCCCTCTTTTTAGGGACCAATCGCTCGATTTTTGGCAGGGATTCTATAAAAGCGTGCGCTATCTGGCAATGACGAGAAAACACAATAAAAATCATGATGATGATGATCACAATGATTCTAACACAGATGTTGGCAATCCTGGCATTGGTAACAGAAACAAAAGCATGCATTAGACTGGGTCGATTTATTAACAGATATCGCTTTTTCGATAGGATTTGGGCTGAGAGAAAAAAAGTTCCACTACGCATACCCAAAAAAATAATTTTCGAGCCTGCGAAATTTCATCGATTTTTTTCGATTTTTTTCATTTTCAAGGCTCCAAATCATTTTTTATGTATTTTTTTTCGTGTGAATTGGCAAATGCAAAATTGGGAAATGCAGTTTTTTGAAAAAAATTTCTTTTATGGAGATTTTGAAAATTTTTTAGTCGAAAAATCGACTTTTTTCGCAGACTCATAATTTATCTTTTTTTTTGGGTATGCGTAGTGGAACTTTTTTTCCTGCGCTTAAATCCTATCGAAAAATCGATGGCGCGATATCGGTTAACTTTCGTCCATGCAAATCGACCCAACCCAATGTACATACATACGAATTAAATAGCACACCGTAATATTACTCATGTTAATGGTGATGTTGGCCTTGATATGAGTTCCAATATGAAGAAACTGCCTGAATATATTGTTTGCGAGCCAAAGAAATGTTGAAGAAATGATCATAGTGACGTTGATGTTACATCAAATCATGCACTAGTACAGTGGAATAAGAAGGCTAGAGAGGATGACGGACATAAGATGCAATACCAGTGATAGTGTGTGTTTGTGATGTACATACATAATTTTCAACAACTTATTATATCAATCGGCAAATGCTAAATAAATGTACAAATTGTGTTGGCAACACAGTTGAAGTGGTTGAGTGAATAGTTGATGGATGAGGTGCATACTTCATTGAGTTTCAGATTCTGACAACGCCAACCAGATGAGTGAAATGAGTATCAATAACAATTAGCCGATAAATGTATTAACGCAAATCAACTAGCCATTAAAAATGATATTTAGCAGATGAGTTTACAGTATTCTTGAATCGCATCAGTGAGTTGAACTCATTACAGTCCCACCCAATCAATGGCGGATACAGGGGGTGCGATGGGGCGATCTCCCCCCCCCCCCCCTGACCTACCTGAATAAATATTGGGCGTGCTTAATGAAGAAAGAAAAGATACCATCATGCTCAAAATCAAATTTGGGCATTTCAGAATAACTTTGGGGTATTTTACATGGTAAAGGTTTAACTTATAATTTTCACCGAAAACTTACTCAAGATTGTCAAATGGGATATCAAAAAACTCGAATTTTTGTCAGGATTACAAATCCGAAGAAAAAATAACTATTTTTCACCCGTGGAAAATTTATCAGTGACAACACCTTTCATCAAAGGGCTGCACACGAAACGGGTTTTGATAGCAGCTTTCGATTGGAGAAAAAGTCAGCTTCTTAGTCTTCGCATTGATCTAAGTGGATGCATAAAGGCCAGGTTTTTGTGGAGCGTTGCAACATTCCATTTTTGACAGCTGAGATAAATTGTAGGTATACGTATAGGTTAACGCAACATGTTTAATTAATAGCTTTTTGCGGACGACAACGCAGATGCTTCACCAAGTGATATAATTTCCTAATTTCTTATACATTTTTTGCATTTTTTATTGTATGTGGATATACATATGTATGCACATAAACGTTTTGGTCGCATCAAAGTGAAAAAAGGGACTAGCCGCTTATTGTTATCTTATGGCGGTGCCAGAGCAACAAAGCAAAGCAACGCAATCGAAATATATTATTTCATATTTTTTCACTTATTTACCACAAAATATTTCTACAAAACTTTGCCTTTTTTATAAATTTTAATAAGTTTTTATCACCTTGCTGATTTTTTTCAAAATAATGAAACCGAACGGATTTCTTGGAGTTTTTTTTTTTTGGGTAGTTTAGGCAACTCTATAGCCATCTGATGTTCTGGGAAACGAATGAACTTTTGTTTACAATCGAATGAACTTCAAGACCCATTCCTGGAAACGAATTGAGAGAGAATAAAGGCTCCATTACTGATACTTAGCATAGATTTGACTTGGCTTGCGAACTGTCACTTACAGTTCTGTTAAATGAACATTGCATGTTACTGATTACTCAAAACTTAACTTGACTTAGAAGTCTGTTGAATTTTGATTTTCTATGTAAGTTCTAAGTGACGTTTACATTTTGAGATGCCATTTGTTTGTTTCCATTTCATTTTGACATTTTGTCATACAAATTGACATTTATTTAAAAATAAATTTCAACGCTGATTATGATGCCAGGTTGTATGCGCCAAGTGGAGTATAATCGTGGCTAAGTGGCCAAGTTTACGCCAAGTCAAGTCAAGTCTATGCTAAGTATCAGTAATGGGGGCTTAAATGTTTCGTATCATGTCATCAGTGGTTTCTATGCTACACACAAATATATGTACATATATACGCAATGTATGACAACAATGCTGCATACACAACTATACATACGTTTGCACTTGTTAAGCCAACAGTAAAATAGATTTTTGAATTTTGATTGGCAGTTGTCTTTCGTCCGCGTCCTGGCGCAGTTGAAATAAAGGGAAACTTGGTTTTAAATCGCCTACTAACACTTTTATTTGTATTACAGTCGTTCCGAAATGGTATGTTTGATTGTTCCTATATATTCAATTCACAGAGATTTTCATAGCCAATTTGGGTTTATTTTCTAACACCCAATTTGGGTTTGCCAGTATGTCAAATTAGGTCAAGTCTTCAAAAAAACCTAATTTGGTTTCAAGAACTGTGGAAATTCAGATTTGAATTGGGCGTTCGAATATAAACCAAAATGAGAATTTTTTTCGTGAGGGCAGGCTCAAAAATTATTAAGATATCAAATATTGAGGGAATTAACTAGATAAATGATATGTATGAAAACCATTCGGCATGTTTTGTTTTTAGGATGATGATTCAGTGAAAAGGAACAACAAAAGAACAGCTGCAAGAAGTATTGAATCGTATTTTTTAAGCTTCCAAATTTGCAAAATGCAGTTAAAGAAGAAACTAATGTCACGGCAGAAGCAATTAGTTTTGTTAAAGGCGATTGTGTTAATAATAACGCAGTCATCGACGTACAGCCTTCGGCAACTCTAACAATTGCATCAGGTCAACACTAAGTTCAGAATAAATTCGATATAGGTTTTTTTGTAGAGAACAAACATTTGATGGATGATTATACAAAATTCAAATTACTGAAAGAACCATGGTCACCACCGCATGATTACGTATTTACTTTTTCAAATCATAATAAGGAAGAAAAAATTGAAAAACGATACTTTCGACGTCACTATTTGATCGAAAACGAGTGGTTGGTTTACTCGGACATTTCGAAAGGCTGTTTTTGTAAGTATTGCTTCATATTTGCAAGTGACACTGGGAATCCGCGATCTAATATGTCTCTGAATAAACTTGTAAAGTTACCGTTGTTTTCATTTGCTAATTTATCTGGTAAAGATGGTGCTATAGCGTGCCACGCATCTAATAAATATCACATCGAAGTCGTTCTTGCTGCTTCTGATTTTATTAAGTCATATGAAAATCCCGAAAAAGATATTTCAAATATACTTAACTCTCATCGCGTTGCTCAAATTGAAAAGAACAGAAACTTATTGCGTGTTATGATCCAGAATGTAATATTTTTGGGGAGTCAAAATCTTGCATTCAGAGGTCATCGAGATGATGGTCCACTGGATCCTCATGAATCTTCAGTGAATCAGGGTAATTTTCGCGCTCTTCTTCAGTACCGAGTCGCTGCTGGTGATACTGTATTAGAAAATCATTTACAAACTGCATCTTCTAAAGCCACGTATATTAGCAAAACCACGCAAAATGAGTTAATAAACTGTTGCAAAGAAGAAATTCAAGATATTTTGATAGACAGGCTAAGGAATGCAGACCGTTATGCAATTGAATTTCATGAGACAACAGATTCAGGACATATTGAACAACTCAGCCTTTGTTTGCGTTATATTCATGAAGGTAGAATTCGGGAAGATTTTTTAACAATCGTGGACGCTTTTGATTCAATCTGTCAAGAAGATGTTCATAATGAAGAGAAACGGCTCACAGGAATAGCATTAGGTCATATAGTTGTTGATATTCTGAAAAAATTCGGGCTCGATTTCCTTAAGTGCGTTGGCATCGGAACAGATAGCTGTTCAGTCATGGTTTCAGAAATAAAAGGAGCTGTTCAAGAAATTGTTAAATTTTGTTTATACGCTAGATCTTGTCCGTGTTTCAATCATGCACTCAATAACTCACTTGCAAAAACCTCAAATGTTCCCCAAACAAAAGATTGCATGGCTTTGATGAAAAAAATTATAAGTTTTGCTAATTCTTCAGGTAAACGTCACCTGGTTTTCAAAAAGCATCTCAATGAATCTTTGGGTGACTGTGTGGACCCGTTGGTCAGAAAGACATGATGGTGTTATACAATTTGAAGACAGTATCACAGAAATTGTAAATGCTTTGAAGGAATTCACAACATGGCAGGACTCGAAAACGACTTCAGAAGCTCGTTCGTTGATAAAGGCAATTTGTGACACAGAATTCATAATATCAATGATTTGTTTGAGCAATGTTCTTTCAGTAACGCGACCATTGAGTCTACTTTTACAATCTCCTTCTATTGATTTGAATCATGCTACTGAAGCTTTGAATAGCACACTCAATGTACTCCAGAATTATAGAGCGAATGCAGATGGTAAGTTTTCGGAATTGTTTAAAAAAATTACGAGTTTGGCTGATCAATTAGATTTTGAGATTCATATTCCGCGTCTAATAAGTAAACAAATATATCGCTCGAACTTTACCGCATCTACTGCCGAAGAGTATTATCGAAAAGCGATTTTTATTCCTTTATTAGACCAATTATACCTTCAAGAAAGATTGCCAGAAGAAACGTTGGACGTTTTTAATTTGAATTTACTTCTGCCGTCGAAAAAAAAAAAAATGCTTTGAAACTGGTGAAATCTATAGGCGAACGATACTCATATTTCTTGAAGAAAAACGAAAAAAATACCGTCCATTTGACAGGAGAGTATGAAGTTTGGTCCGAACTCTGGACAAAAAAGCTCGAGCAAAAATCGATACCAAAATCGGCAGTAGAAGTTCTAGATCACTGCGACGAAAATGCTTTTCCACTTCCTCCTGAAAGAAGCTTTTCTACCCTTCGGCGATTAAAAACATGGTTACGAACAACTATGACTGAAGATAGGCTCACTGGCTTAACACTTTTACACGTACATTATGATATTAAAATCGACGTTGAAAACATAATAGAAAGATACGCAAAAAAAGGGAAGCAAAAAATTGATTTTATTATATAGAACTGTTTCATAACAGCTTGACGTTAATTTATGAAAAATAATAATGTATACCGTTTCAAAAACATCTTTGCAACAAAGCTACATATTTATTCTGTCGACGAATATATTGAAATAAACTTAATATTGTAACGAATTTGCTTGTAAATCCTCTTATTTGTAATCCTCTGCTAAGTTCGAATCACTAAACTGTTGAATAAATAACTCCAATTTGTAATAATGCAAAATGGCCTTTATTAAAGTACTTCACAATAACAAACTGTGCAACGAATAGCTTGCTTAATAACCACACTGATTGATAGCTCAATGAAACTCTACTATTCAAAATAGCACTGCTATTGCTCGCTAGATATCGTCTTAATCAAACTGCTTGACAACTCAAATCAAACTGAATTACTTCTTACTCGCTGGCGCCGCTTTTATAGTTTACGCTGCATACTTCTAGGCTCTTCGATTTCCAGGAGTTACTAGTTGTTTCGGCTACAAAATCGCCAGCCACAACTACGTGCACAAATTATTGCTCTCTCTTGTGACAACTCAGATAAGGTATATGCATGTGTTTGTAGTTTACAGTCTCCCGCACACACATAAGCGTATAAGTAAATTCATCGGTGTGTGACATCTCATCTCTTGCTGCCTTGTATGTAAATGTTGCTCGTCGGAATGTGTACATATGTGTAGACGCAATTATTTATTCGTTTATGTAGATACATAATGATTGAATTATTGATGTGCATTCACGTCACTGCTTAGATCGGCTTAGAGCTGGCAGCACTCCTTAGTTTTGCTAATATTCGTAACACTGCCCTCCACCTAAGTCTGATCGTCCCGATCAGACAAATCTCTCTATCTAAACGCTGCTAGCATCGCCAAATGTACCACTCTTCTACTCCGTGGTTTCTCAATGCTTTGTATGCGGTAGATGGTATCACTGAGCTTCTTCACAATCTTGTACGGGCCTTCCCAACTGCACCGAAATTGGGCTGGGACACCTTTCCGCCGGTGAGGGTTGTTTAACAGTACCAAATCTCCATTCCGGAAACCTTCCGAATTATTTTCCCTGTCGTACCTGTGTTCCATCTTACTACTCATTATTCTGGATCGTTCTCTCGCACTCTGTTGCTTGGCCAATGAAGAACTACTTTGTAGAGCTTGTTCTTGACGGATTGGCTTCACATACTCAGTATCGTTCCGACGTTTCCCAACAAAAGTGCGCGCTGGCTTGAAATCATCCTTGCATTCTTTCTGAAAAATTCTTTCAGTGAATTTAGTGCGTCCATTAGGGTTTGTTGATGCCGGTCTTTTCCTCGCAGGTACTTTTAATTTCGCTTTATTTGGCACATTCGATCCATCAACCTTTGCTCGATCTACTTTCCTTGACTTTCGTGGTCTCTGTCGAATCTCCTCGACCAGCACTCGCTTACTGCTGAACCCTTTTTCCAAACTGAAGTTAAGTGGCACATCTTGGTTCTCATAATGCATCACCCTTCTCTGCATATCGATCTTGATGTCATGGTCAACCAAGAAATCCACTCCCAATATAACTTCATCAACGATCTCCGCCACAACGAATTTGTGTAGAACCATGACCTTCCCAATTAGGACTTCACATATTACTTCTCCCTGAACTTGGTTATATTCGCCTGTGACCGTACGCAACCTCGCTCCAGGTAATGACTTTATTCCCCTGTAGACCAAATCAGATCGAATCAAGGAATGAGATGCCCCCGTATCTACAGTCAGTACACGCTCTTTACCATCCACATTCCCTCTGATGGTAAGACTGCTTGATTTCCTTCCAATCTGCGACACAGATATCACAGGACATTCAACAACCGGGGCAAGTTTTCGTTCTTTACTTTCGACACGCTCTTGCTCATTTCCGCCAGCTTTGCGTTTACGGCCACCCACATTGTTGGAACTATTAGGACCAAGATCGCAATGACGTGCAATGTGACCTGGGTTGCCGCACTTGAAACATTTAATAACTCCGGCATTCTTCTGTTGAGATCCCCTTAGTGCTTCCAAAATTGTGTCTACCCACTCCGGCTTTTCTACTTCCACACGATGAGCTTTGTATGCTGGTTTACTCAATAATAACGCCGTTTCCTGAGTCAATGCATGGGATACCGTTTCAGAAAATGTTTGCTTTGGGTTCGCGTATGTGGCTCGCTTCGTTTCGACGTCCCGTATGCCATTTATAAAGCTTTGGATCTTCACTCTTTCCGTGTATTCCACGGGTGCGTCCGCATTTGCAAGATGAGCCAATCTTTCAATATCTGAAGCAAACTCCTGCAATGTCTCATTTGCTTTTTGGTAGCGGTTTTTCAACTCAATTTGGAATATCTGTTTCCTATGCTCGCTTCCATAACGTCGTTCTACAGCAGCCATCAATGTTTCATAACTGTTCCGTTCGTACTCTGGAATAGTCTGTAAGATTTCGGCAGCTGGTCCTTTCAATGCTACGAAGAGCGCGGCAACTTTATCTTCCACATTCCAGTTGTTCACTGCTGCGGTCTTCTCAAACTGTAGCTTAAAGACCTGGAAAGGAACAGAACCGTCAAAGGATGGTGTTTTTACCTTTGGATTACTCGCTGAAACTGCTGGACGATTTAATTGTAACTGCTCCATACGACCCTTCAAATCATCGACTTCTGCCTGAAATTGAGCGATTTTTGCATCCTGCGCTTCCAGCTTTGATGTTACCCTTGCTTCCTGTGCTTCTAACTGTGAAGACATTTGTGCCACCTGTAATGATAAGCGCTCTTCTTGTTCTTCCATCTTTGATGTTATGCGTGTCTCCTGCGATTCCAGTTGGGATGCCATATATGTCTTCTGTTCGTCCAATTGCGTTTCCATCTTGGATGTTATACGGGTTTCCTGCGACTCCAGTTGGGATACCATATACGTCTTCTGTTCTTCAAGTTGTGCTTCAATCTTCGATGTTAGTCGGTTCTCCTGCGATTCCATATATGTTTGCTGTTCTGCCAGTTGAGATGACACTGTCGATGTTTGAGCAGATATTGCAGCTAAAATCATGTTCAAGTCTGTACTGGTAACCGTCTGCGATGTTTCGTTTTTCTCTTCAATTTTTGTTGTCTCCTCGCTATCAAGATGAAAGACATGCTCTTCCACATCAATTCCTTCTGCTTCCATTGCCTCTCGTAGCCGGGCCTGAAGTTCAAGTTTAACGCCGCTTGTATTCAATCCACGGGTCTCCAACTCCTTCTTTAGTTGCTGGATCTTCAATTCACCGAACTTTGCCATGTCCTTGTTGTCCTTTGGAATTTATTCAACAATTCCTCTTCTGACACCAATTGTAACGAATTTGCTTGTAAATCCTCTTATTTGTAATCCTCTGCTAAGTTCGAATCACTAAACTGTTGAATAAATAACTCCAATTTGTAATAATGCAAAATGGCCTTTATTAAAGTACTTCACAATAACAAACTGTGCAACGAATAGCTTGCTTAATAACCACACTGATTGATAGCTCAATGAAACTCTACTATTCAAAATAGCACTGCTATTGCTCGCTAGATATCGTCTTAATCAAACTGCTTGACAACTCAAATCAAACTGAATTACTTCTTACTCGCTGGCGCCGCTTTTATAGTTTACGCTGCATACTTCTAGGCTCTTCGATTTCCAGAAGTTACTAGTTGTTTCGGCTACAAAATCGCCAGCCACAACTACGTGCACAAATTATTGCTCTCTCTTGTGACAACTCAGATAAGGTATATGCATGTGTTTGTAGTTTACAGTCTCCCGCACACACATAAGCGTATAAGTAAATTCATCGGTGTGTGACATCTCATCTCTTGCTGCCTTGTATGTAAATGTTGCTCGTCGGAATGTGTACATATGTGTAGACGCAATTATTTATTCGTTTATGTAGATACATAATGATTGAATTATTGATGTGCATTCACGTCACTGCTTAGATCGGCTTAGAGCTGGCAGCACTCCTTAGTTTTGCTAATATTCGTAACACTGCCCTCCACCTAAGTCTGATCGTCCCGATCAGACAAATCTCTCTATCTAAACGCTGCTAGCATCGCCAAATGTACCACTCTTCTACTCCGTGGTTTCTCAATGCTTTGTATGCGGTAGATGGTATCACTGAGCTTCTTCACAATCTTGTACGGGCCTTCCCAACTGCACCGAAATTGGGCTGGGACACCTTTCCGCCGGTGAGGGTTGTTTAACAGTACCAAATCTCCATTCCGGAAACCTTCCGAATTATTTTCCCTGTCGTACCTGTGTTCCATCTTACTACTCATTATTCTGGATCGTTCTCTCGCACTCTGTTGCTTGGCCAATGAAGAACTACTTTGTAGAGCTTGTTCTTGACGGATTGGCTTCACATACTCAGTATCGTTCCGACGTTTCCCAACAAAAGTGCGCGCTGGCTTGAAATCATCCTTGCATTCTTTCTGAAAAATTCTTTCAGTGAATTTAGTGCGTCCATTAGGGTTTGTTGATGCCGGTCTTTTCCTCGCAGGTACTTTTAATTTCGCTTTATTTGGCACATTCGATCCATCAACCTTTGCTCGATCTACTTTCCTTGACTTTCGTGGTCTCTGTCGAATCTCCTCGACCAGCACTCGCTTACTGCTGAACCCTTTTTCCAAACTGAAGTTAAGTGGCACATCTTGGTTCTCATAATGCATCACCCTTCTCTGCATATCGATCTTGATGTCATGGTCAACCAAGAAATCCACTCCCAATATAACTTCATCAACGATCTCCGCCACAACGAATTTGTGTAGAACCATGACCTTCCCAATTAGGACTTCACATATTACTTCTCCCTGAACTTGGTTATATTCGCCTGTGACCGTACGCAACCTCGCTCCAGGTAATGACTTTATTCCCCTGTAGACCAAATCAGATCGAATCAAGGAATGAGATGCCCCCGTATCTACAGTCAGTACACGCTCTTTACCATCCACATTCCCTCTGATGGTAAGACTGCTTGATTTCCTTCCAATCTGCGACACAGATATCACAGGACATTCAACAACCGGGGCAAGTTTTCGTTCTTTACTTTCGACACGCTCTTGCTCATTTCCGCCAGCTTTGCGTTTACGGCCACCCACATTGTTGGAACTATTAGGACCAAGATCGCAATGACGTGCAATGTGACCTGGGTTGCCGCACTTGAAACATTTAATAACTCCGGCATTCTTCTGTTGAGATCCCCTTAGTGCTTCCAAAATTGTGTCTACCCACTCCGGCTTTTCTACTTCCACACGATGAGCTTTGTATGCTGGTTTACTCAATAATAACGCCGTTTCCTGAGTCAATGCATGGGATACCGTTTCAGAAAATGTTTGCTTTGGGTTCGCGTATGTGGCTCGCTTCGTTTCGACGTCCCGTATGCCATTTATAAAGCTTTGGATCTTCACTCTTTCCGTGTATTCCACGGGTGCGTCCGCATTTGCAAGATGAGCCAATCTTTCAATATCTGAAGCAAACTCCTGCAATGTCTCATTTGCTTTTTGGTAGCGGTTTTTCAACTCAATTTGGAATATCTGTTTCCTATGCTCGCTTCCATAACGTCGTTCTACAGCAGCCATCAATGTTTCATAACTGTTCCGTTCGTACTCTGGAATAGTCTGTAAGATTTCGGCAGCTGGTCCTTTCAATGCTACGAAGAGCGCGGCAACTTTATCTTCCACATTCCAGTTGTTCACTGCTGCGGTCTTCTCAAACTGTAGCTTAAAGACCTGGAAAGGAACAGAACCGTCAAAGGATGGTGTTTTTACCTTTGGATTACTCGCTGAAACTGCTGGACGATTTAATTGTAACTGCTCCATACGACCCTTCAAATCATCGACTTCTGCCTGAAATTGAGCGATTTTTGCATCCTGCGCTTCCAGCTTTGATGTTACCCTTGCTTCCTGTGCTTCTAACTGTGAAGACATTTGTGCCACCTGTAATGATAAGCGCTCTTCTTGTTCTTCCATCTTTGATGTTATGCGTGTCTCCTGCGATTCCAGTTGGGATGCCATATATGTCTTCTGTTCGTCCAATTGCGTTTCCATCTTGGATGTTATACGGGTTTCCTGCGACTCCAGTTGGGATACCATATACGTCTTCTGTTCTTCAAGTTGTGCTTCAATCTTCGATGTTAGTCGGTTCTCCTGCGATTCCATATATGTTTGCTGTTCTGCCAGTTGAGATGACACTGTCGATGTTTGAGCAGATATTGCAGCTAAAATCATGTTCAAGTCTGTACTGGTAACCGTCTGCGATGTTTCGTTTTTCTCTTCAATTTTTGTTGTCTCCTCGCTATCAAGATGAAAGACATGCTCTTCCACATCAATTCCTTCTGCTTCCATTGCCTCTCGTAGCCGGGCCTGAAGTTCAAGTTTAACGCCGCTTGTATTCAATCCACGGGTCTCCAACTCCTTCTTTAGTTGCTGGATCTTCAATTCACCGAACTTTGCCATGTCCTTGTTGTCCTTTGGAATTTATTCAACAATTCCTCTTCTGACACCAATTGTAACGAATTTGCTTGTAAATCCTCTTATTTGTAATCCTCTGCTAAGTTCGAATCACTAAACTGTTGAATAAATAACTCCAATTTGTAATAATGCAAAATGGCCTTTATTAAAGTACTTCACAATAACAAACTGTGCAACGAATAGCTTGCTTAATAACCACACTGATTGATAGCTCAATGAAACTCTACTATTCAAAATAGCACTGCTATTGCTCGCTAGATATCGTCTTAATCAAACTGCTTGACAACTCAAATCAAACTGAATTACTTCTTACTCGCTGGCGCCGCTTTTATAGTTTACGCTGCATACTTCTAGGCTCTTCGATTTCCAGAAGTTACTAGTTGTTTCGGCTACAAAATCGCCAGCCACAACTACGTGCACAAATTATTGCTCTCTCTTGTGACAACTCAGATAAGGTATATGCATGTGTTTGTAGTTTACAGTCTCCCGCACACACATAAGCGTATAAGTAAATTCATCGGTGTGTGACATCTCATCTCTTGCTGCCTTGTATGTAAATGTTGCTCGTCGGAATGTGTACATATGTGTAGACGCAATTATTTATTCGTTTATGTAGATACATAAGGATTGAATTATTGATGTGCATTCACGTCACTGCTTAGATCGGCTTAGAGCTGGCAGCACTCCTTAGTTTTGCTAATATTCGTAACACTGCCCTCCACCTAAGTCTGATCGTCCCGATCAGACAAATCTCTCGATCTAAACGCTGCTAGCATCGCCAAATGTACCACTCTTCTACTCCGTGGTTTCTCAATGCTTTGTATGCGGTAGATGGTATCACTGAGCTTCTTCACAATCTTGTACGGGCCTTCCCAACTGCACCGAAATTGGGCTGGGACACCTTTCCGCCGGTGAGGGTTGTTTAACAGTACCAAATCTCCATTCCGGAAACCTTCCGAATTATTTTCCCTGTCGTACCTGTGTTCCATCTTACTACTCATTATTCTGGATCGTTCTCTCGCACTCTGTTGCTTGGCCAATGAAGAACTACTTTGTAGAGCTTGTTCTTGACGGATTGGCTTCACATACTCAGTATCGTTCCGACGTTTCCCAACAAAAGTGCGCGCTGGCTTGAAATCATCCTTGCATTCTTTCTGAAAAATTCTTTCAGTGAATTTAGTGCGTCCATTAGGGTTTGTTGATGCCGGTCTTTTCCTCGCAGGTACTTTTAATTTCGCTTTATTTGGCACATTCGATCCATCAACCTTTGCTCGATCTACTTTCCTTGACTTTCGTGGTCTCTGTCGAATCTCCTCGACCAGCACTCGCTTACTGCTGCACCCTTTTTCCAAACTGAAGTTAAGTGGCACATCTTGGTTCTCATAATGCATCACCCATCTCTGCATATCGATCTTGATGTCATGGTCAACCAAGAAATCCACTCCCAATATAACTTCATCAACGATCTCCGCCACAACGAATTTGTGTAGAACCATGACCTTCCCAATTAGGACTTCACATATTACTTCTCCCTGAACTTGGTTATATTCGCCTGTGACCGTACGCAACCTCGCTCCAGGTAATGACTTTATTCCCCTGTAGACCAAATCAGATCGAATCAAGGAATGAGATGCCCCCGTATCTACAGTCAGTACACGCTCTTTACCATCCACATTCCCTCTGATGGTAAGACTGCTTGATTTCCTTCCAATCTGCGACACAGATATCACAGGACATTCAACAGCCGGGGCAAGTTTTCGTTCTTTACTTTCGACACGCTCTTGCTCATTTCCGCCAGCTTTGCGTTTACGGCCACCCACATTGTTGGAACTATTAGGACCAAGAACGCAATGACGTGCAATGTGACCTGGGTTGCCGCACTTGAAACATTTAATAACTCCGGCATTCTTCTGTTGAGATCCCCTTAGTGCTTCCAAAATTGTGTCTACCCACTCCGGCTTTTCTACTTCCACACGATGAGCTTTGTATGCTGGTTTACTCAATAATGACGCCGTTTCCTGAGTCAATGCATGGGATACCGTTTCAGAAAATGTTTGCTTTGGGTTCGCGTATGTGGCTCGCTTCATTTCGACGTCCCGTATGCCATTTATAAAGCTTTGAATCTTCACTCTTTCCGTGTATTCCACGGGTGCGTCCGCATTTGCAAGATGAGCCAATCTTTCAATATCTGAAGCAAACTCCTGCAATGTCTCATTTGCTTTTTGGTAGCGGTTTTTCAACTCAATTTGGAATATCTGTTTCCTATGCTCGCTTCCATAACGTCGTTCTACAGCAGCCATCAATGTTTCATAACTGTTCCGTTCGTACTCTGGAATAGTCTGTAAGATTTCGGCAGCTGGTCCTTTCAATGCTACGAAGAGCGCGGCAACTTTATCTTCCACATTCCAGTTGTTCACTGCTGCGGTCTTCTCAAACTGTAGCTTAAAGACCTGGAAAGGAACAGAACCGTCAAAGGATGGTGTTTTTACCTTTGGATTACTCGCTGAAACTGCTGGACGATTTAATTGTAACTGCTCCATACGACCCTTCAAATCATCGACTTCTGCCTGAAATTGAGCGATTTTTGCATCCTGCGCTTCCAGCTTTGATGTTACCCTTGCTTCCTGTGCTTCTAACTGTGAAGACATTTGTGCCACCTGTAATGATAAGCGCTCTTCTTGTTCTTCCATCTTTTATGTTATGCGTGTCTCCTGCGATTCCAGTTGGGATGCCATATATGTCTTCTGTTCGTCCAATTGCGTTTCCATCTTGGATGTTATACGGGTTTCCTGCGACTCCAGTTGGGATACCATATACGTCTTCTGTTCTTCAAGTTGTGCTTCAATCTTCGATGTTAGTCGGTTCTCCTGCGATTCCATATATGTTTGCTGTTCTGCCAGTTGAGATGACACTGTCGATGTTTGAGCAGATATTGCAGCTAAAATCATGTTCAAGTCTGTACTGGTAACCGTCTGCGATGTTTCGTTTTTCTCTTCAATTTTTGTTGTCTCCTCGCTATCAAGATGAAAGACATGCTCTTCCACATCAATTCCTTCTGCTTCCATTGCCTCTCGTAGCCGGGCCTGAAGTTCAAGTTTAACGCCGCTTGTATTCAATCCACGGGTCTCCAACTCCTTCTTTAGTTGCTGGATCTTCAATTCACCGAACTTTGCCATGTCCTTGTTGTCCTTTGGAATTTATTCAACAATTCCTCTTCTGACACCAATTGTAACGAATTTGCTTGTAAATCCTCTTATTTGTAATCCTCTGCTAAGTTCGAATCACTAAACTGTTGAATAAATAACTCCAATTTGTAATAATGCAAAATGGCCTTTATTAAAGTACTTCACAATAACAAACTGTGCAACGAATAGCTTGCTTAATAACCACACTGATTGATAGCTCAATGAAACTCTACTATTCAAAATAGCACTGCTATTGCTCGCTAGATATCGTCTTAATCAAACTGCTTGACAACTCAAATCAAACTGAATTACTTCTTACTCGCTGGCGCCGCTTTTATAGTTTACGCTGCATACTTCTAGGCTCTTCGATTTCCAGAAGTTACTAGTTGTTTCGGCTACAAAATCGCCAGCCACAACTACGTGCACAAATTATTGCTCTCTCTTGTGACAACTCAGATAAGGTATATGCATGTGTTTGTAGTTTACAGTCTCCCGCACACACATAAGCGTATAAGTAAATTCATCGGTGTGTGACATCTCATCTCTTGCTGCCTTGTATGTAAATGTTGCTCGTCGGAATGTGTACATATGTGTAGACGCAATTATTTATTCGTTTATGTAGATACATAATGATTGAATTATTGATGTGCATTCACGTCACTGCTTAGATCGGCTTAGAGCTGGCAGCACTCCTTAGTTTTGCTAATATTCGTAACAATATCAATAAACAAAATTTTTCATCTGTTTTTTTCCTTTTTTGATCGCTGCAATAGATACAGATTCAAAATAACTCCACTTAGTTAAAGCCACAAGTGAAACTCTCTTATCAGAAAGAACTAGCTTCTACCTTTGAGCTGTATAAAATCATTTCTTGATTGTTTTTTGTTCGAATTCTTTCAATTAGTTGAGCTAATTTGAGTGCTTAAAGATAAATTCGATACGTTTATTTGTAATTATGTCAAAATGGTGTTCTGAAGTTAATCATTAATTTATATTACTGACTTCCATGGCAAAAATGGATTTTGAGCTTTCGGCCATGATCGCCCCCCTCATCTGGAGACCTGTATCCGCCCCTGCACCCAATAAAAACACAATGCGGCAGTTTTCTGTTAAGATTGTCTTTGCATATATTTGCATATACAAATTGTATGAGAGTAACCCAAAATGAATTTACTGCGTAAAAACAAGGCGAATTCAGTACCATCAGCTGATTGCTTCTTCTTGACAAAACAACGCGGCCAATCCATGCCAGGTGGTGGCAAAGTGAATTCAACCAATTCTTCGTGCAGAAGAATGTGAAGTCAAAAGAAAATTTTGATTGATTTCGATTAACTGACATATTAAAGTATAAGGCGCTGTATGGAAAATAGCCAAAAAGCAGCGATAAAATAAAATAAAAAAAAAATTTAATATATTAAATAAACTTAAAAAAAAAAAAACAAATAAATGAAATAAAAAAATTGGATATAGTATATTAAAATAAAATTAAATCAAAACATAAAAAAATGTAAGGCGCGATAATCTCCGAAGAGAAGTCGTGCTCCACTTGATTTTTCCTGCAAATTCGCGGGACGGGACCTACTTGTTTTATGCTGACTCTGAACTGCATCTGTAAGGCAGATGAGCTTTCAGTGAGAGCTTTTCGTGGCAGAAATACATTCGGAGTGCTTGCGAAACACTGCCGAGGGGCGACCCTGCTTAGAAAATTGTATTTTAATTGAAAAAAATTGTGTCTAAAATTTTGATGTTGCTTTGCCCGGGGCGTGAACTAGAGCTGCAAAAGTATCGATATAAATATCGATACATCGATACCAGGTACGTGGTGCGATTATCGATGTTTTTTTCTAAATATCGAGTACTGTATTCCCATTTCTTATTCCTTTTTCTAGAGGCAGAATTAACAGCTACTAAAACTTTAGCAAGACAAATAAAACATGAATAAATAAAATTACATACATTATGTCAGATTTGTGTTTATTTTAGATGAATACCTAATAAGTTGGTGGCTCTGAATATTGAAACATTTTTACAAAAGTTCAATGAGAAAATTACGTTATTTTTTTCATACATGTATTCGTATATGTAGAAATACATGCAACAGAAAACATCATTGAGTTTGAAGACGAAAATTGTGTTGCCAAAAAGCTGCGAAGTACAAAGTCAAGCATTTGGGCCCATTTTGACAAAATCAGTTATACTATTGCAAAGAATGTTATACAACTAGTGGTAATACGTCCAATTTGTTTCACCATCTAGAACGATCGCATACAACTGCAAATTTAGATTCACATAGCTCGCCAAATAAGATACATTTTTATATGAAAACACATATGAAGATGCATCATCACGTAAAAGGCTTTTTCCAGCACCCTACTGGGGTTTAGCCACCGCAGACGTTCAACCTTTTCACATAGTGAATGGCAAAGGGTGTCGTAACTTTGTATATACCCTGGCTTCGCTGTATAAACTACCATCGCGGACAACTTTGCAGAATGTGTTTTATGATCGTTTCGAAGTTATGAAGCCAATATTACATATACATATATATACGTGTATATATTATATTTACATAAATGTTGGATATATGCCTGATATTGCTTTTAAATTGAGTAAGCGCTTTTCACTATAACAAATAGTTCGATATATATCGCGATATATCGATACCCTCCCTCTTAAATATCGAAAATATCGAGTATGCCGAATAGCGGAGCACGCTACCATCACACCACGGCGAGCGCTAACAAAACATAAAGTGAAATAAAATAAAATAAAATAATTAGTTTGGCGACCTTTCTATTTCATAAATTTTATTTGCCGGCTTGAGGTCTGATGTTTTGAAAAATAAAACACAGATGTTTTAAATTTTTTACCAATATATTTCGGTTATGCACGATAGCCGTCCTCAAGGTGAACTATAAACAAACAGAACATAAAATAACATATAATTTACATCAAACAACAATTAACAATTAATAACAAAACTTCTTAAACATTGAAAACATACATTTTTGACACGCCTTTCCCTTTGTACGTGGAGTTGTTAACTATTTTGGTTTTTTATTAGATGCCTATAGGAGAGCGCGGTGTTTGCTACATCTGTTTTGTAGTTAATTCTTGTGTTAGTTGGTGTGTTTAGTATATGTAGCATTTCCAGTGTGAATCTCTTTCCATATTGTTGTTCTTGTTGAAGTACTATTGTTTTTTCGAAATTCGGGCAGTGCTTTCTCGTTGCACAATGGGTCATAAATGCGGTTTTTTGGTTATTTATTTTTAAATCATTACAATATTTAAAATCTGATTTATGTTGTGCTAATCGAGTCTTTAATTTAGATTTAGTTGTTCTAACATATACTTTGTTGCATAATTCTTTGTCGTTTCCGTTACACGGGATTTGATAAATTATGTTGCTTTTTTCCATTTGCGGTATTTTCGATTTCGTTTGGTTAAACATACTTTTTAAAGTGCTCATAGGCTTGTGTGCTATTTTAATATCTTCTTTATTATAGATGTCAGATGTTGATAGGCGCTCAGATAATTTAGGTACATAAGTTAACGACTTGAATATTTTCGGGTTTTCCTCTCTACGTTGACTATTTGGTGATTTATATCTTTTTAAAAGAGTTTTTATAATTTTATCAGGAAAATCATTGGCTTTTAACAATATCTTTATTTCATTTTCTATGTCCTTATGGTAAGTGTCATCTGTAATATTCATCATTCGCCTTATACAGCCCATTGCCGTATTTATGATCATGTTTTTGGGATGTTTAGAATAATAATTTATAATTCTACCCGATGTTATGGACTTCTTATACCACATTAACTTCAGTTGATTTCCTCGTCGTATTACTATTGAATCTAGATAGGGTAATTTTCCGTCGTCCTCGAGTTCCGTAGTGAATTTAATATTTTTGTCAAAAGAATTTAGTGCGTCAAGTATGTTTTGTACCTCGTTTTCATTGATTATTGCAAAAAGATCGTCCACGTATTTAGTTAATAATCTTGGTTTTCGTGCTAATTTGTTCATCGCATTGTCCAACTGTTCTTCCATTACAATATCTGCAATTATTGGGGAGGTTGGTGATCCCATCGGTAATCCTTTTAGTTGTGTATATATTGTTTCATTATATTTAAAATACCGATTATCTTTAATGCAGAACTTTAATATTTCTATGAACATTTTCTTAGGTATTTTCGTATATTTTTCTATTGTTGTCCACTTATTTCTTATTATGTCAAGTGCTCGATGTGTCGGTATACTAGGGAACAATGAAACTGCGTCAAAGGATATCATCTTTTCATCGTCATAAATATAAGAGTTATTGATCTTTTCTTTAAAGTCTTGCGTGTTCTTTATATTATATAATGAACTGGTGGTGACGTTTTTTAAAATATCTGCAACGTATTTGCATAGTGCGTGTGCTGGTGATCCCGTGATCTGTGTTTTATTTTTCAAAACATCAGACCTCAAGCCGGCAAATAAAATTTATAAAATAAAATAAAATTAAATTAAATTAAAAAAAAATAATTAAAAAAATTAAATAAAATAAAATAAGATAAAATAAATTAAAATAAAATAAAATAAAACAACATCAAATAAAATAAAATATAAATAAAATAAACTTAAAAATAAAGTTAGATTAGTTAAATTTAAACTTTAAAGTAAAACAAATTAAATTAAATGAAAATAATCTAACTCGACTTTTAATCGATGAGTTATCCGTTTTTTATCGAAAAATTTTGATTTTCTATTATAGAAAAATAGGCTTGTTATTATGCACATACCTACAAAACGGTAATATAAAGTCGATGGCAAATGTGTAATCCTTGTTTCCTCTTTGTTTCTGGTAAAGTTGCCTTTGTTGTGGGTTAATTTGAACCCCTGGGTGAGCTCTACGTAGTTGACTTAAAAAAAAATCCAGTGATTTAGTTTTTTTTCATAATTTAGATAAAAATTTAGTCAAACTCGCACAAAGCCTAAGTCGTCCATAAATACGTCCATGTACATATGTATCTCTCTTGGCTGTAAAATTTAATTATTTTGCAATGCCTAATTGTAAGGTCGTAACATTGGTTAAACGCATTTGCTGGTAAAAGTCGCATCAATTTTATTATGTAGCACATTTCGCTCTAACCAATATTTACTATTTTTATAAGCTCATACATATGTACGACTACATACATATATACATTTATAGCTTTCAACGATGGTCAATGATGCTATTTCCCACAGCAACACATTAACTTTTGGCGACCTCCAGGGTTGTGCTGCTGGCTACGAAAACTATTGAATATGTCTCCTGCCAATTGTTAAGCGATTGTTGAAACAATAAACGTAGCAAGAACGTCACCACCTTCTCAACCCCTGATCTTGCCCGTTTTGCTTACAAATAGCTAGATATATATGTAGGTATGTTGTTGGGCCTTCTAAGCAAACTCAAAACATGCTAGTACATATCGCCATGCCACAGCGTGCCAATAATACTGCAGCCGCCGCAGCAGGCATCGTTGACAAAATGTGGCAAGCAGCGGTGTTTTCTTTGTTTCAAAGATTCGCAATATAACAAGCACGCATATTTGTACGCATGCGCGAGGCTTCAACGAACGCAACAAGATCGCTTTGCAGCTCAAATGTAACGAATACAAGTTTTTTATAAAATCGTAATATTGCACTGTGGATGCGTAGCCATAAAAAAGTTATGCAGTTTGTACTTAGAGCTTAGAGCGCTTTGTATTTGTACTCACACTCACTCGATCATGGGTCGTGTGGACACAATCAGAGCTCTAGCATACTTCGACGCTTTACTTACTTGCAACATCACAGCTGCAGAGATGTATCGCAATATTACATATGCATACTACTTTTTATACTCAGCTGGTGGTATAGTTCTCTCGGCTCTACTTATTGCACTATAAAAAGGTAAATTTCAACGAACTGTATTTCTTAAATACTGTGACGAATATTTGTGGCACTAAGTGATACTCACATCACTAATCTGCTACTAAGTAAATAAAGCCACAACAACAATAAAACAAGCAGTCACTTATATCTACATCAACAAATCAATCATTATGTCTATACATGTGTCCATACAAGCAGCGGAGAGCAACGTAAAAATACATGCATTATCTGAGATACTCCAAAAAGTAGGCAATCATCTGTAGAAGTATCACTCACACATACACGCGCATGGGCTATGCGAGAAGCTATAATCATCGTGCATCTGTAGTTATAGCTGAGAAATTTATAGCTGGTAAACGAGTAGTAAATTCTAGAAATAGAAACGCCTAGAAGTATGCGAACGAGTCATTACAGAGTATAAAAGGAGGTAAAGCTGAGAAGCAGTATTCAGTTTGATTTAAGCACGCTATCTGTCGAGAAGTAGAAGAGTTATTGTGAAAGTAGTCTAATATAGACCATTTTGCATTATTGAATATTGGAGTTATTTATTCAACAGTTTAGTGGTTCGGACGTTAGCAGAAGGTTGCAAATAAGAGGAATTGCACTAATTTCGTTACAATATCTACCAAAGTGGTCAAATGAATGTGTTTGCAACTTCGTCTACTATAGTTCAAGGGGCTCAATATATATGGCCAAACGAGCCAACGTCAACAAAACTTAGAACAACTGCCTTCTCGGAATAAAAAATGTCTACGGTCAGTCAAAGTTAAGGAATAGAATGAGAGAGAAAGTTATAGAACTCAACTTCACCACAGATTCTCCCACAAGCAGAATTGATAGCTGGAGAGTATCAGACACGTTTTCCTTCTCGAATTCAAATATATAAACATTTGTTCATTTCATTTTTTCACAGACCAAGATTTAACGTAATTTTCACTTGATTCCACAGCAAGCGCTCGTGCAGCGATTGGCCGCGAAGAGGAATCTACGACTAAGAGAATCCAACATGTGAAAACCAAAGACACGAGGAGACGATTAAATGGAATTAACATTGACCTAACCAGTTTCCAAACACAAGAAGGAAAGAAGAATGAAAGAAAGGCCTTGAGAGTACTAGGGGCATTCCGATCAAAACCGACAGCTGTAAAATGACGAGTGTACTTAAGGCATCTGCAGGTTAATCAATCGCACCAACCTAACTCATGCAGTGTTTTCCAGGCGGAGGTCTATGCCATGGAGAGAACAGCCAGACTGCTCTAGGGAAGTACGGTCCCAGACACCAACGTAACAATCTTTGGTGACAGCCAGCCCACCTTAAAGTCATTAGATTCCAACGTGCTAAAGGCGAATATCCTGCGGTGATGTCGAGCTCTAACGGTTTCCATAAGGTATCTCAACATCTCCTTTGCTGGGTCCCTTGGTCACAGCTACAGTTAGAATATTTAACTGTGTCATTACAGGTCATTAAGCTATTGCACTAATGCTCCGACAGTGGCGCACACCAACGAGCTCCCTTTGCAAAAGCTGTCACGAATAAGGAGAAAATGGCGTAGAATAATCGCTTTGGCTGCCTATATTGAAAAAAAAAAAACAAGTAAGGAAGGCTAAGTTCGGGTGTAACCGAACATTACATACTCAGTGGAGAGCTATGGAGACAAAATAAGGGGAAATCACCATGTAGGAAAATGAACCTAAGGTAACCCTGTAATGCGTTGTTTGTACGATACGGGTATCAAATGAAAGGTGTTAATGAATATTTTAAAAGGGCGTGGGCCTTAGTTCTATAGGTGGACGGCTTTTCGAGATATCGCCATAAAGGTGGACCAGGGGTCACACTAGAATTTATTTGTACGATATGGGTATCAAGAGAAAGGTGTTAATGAGTTTTTTAAAAGGGCGTTGGTCTCAATTCTATAGGTGGACGCCTTTTCGAGATATCGCCATAAAGGTGGACCAGGGGTGACTGTAGAATTTGTTTGTACGATATGGGTATCAAATGAAAGGTGTTAATGAGCATTTTAAAAGGTAGTGGGCCTTAGTTCTATAGGCGGACGGCTTTTAGAGATATCGCCATAAAGGTGGACCAGGGTGACTCTAGAATTTGTTTGTACGATATGGGTATCAAATGAAAGGTGCTAATGACCATTTTAAAAGCGAGTGAGCCTTAGTTCTATGGGTGGACTCCTTTTCGATATATCGCCATAAAGGTGGACAAGGGGTGACTCTAGAATTTGTTTGTACGATATGGGTATCAAATGAAAGGTGCTAATGAGTATTTTAAAAGGGAGTTGGCCTTAGTTTTATAGGTGGACGACTTTTCGAGATATCGCCATAAAGGTGGACAAGGGGTGACTCTAGAATTTGTTTGTACGATATGGGTATCAAATGAAAGGTGCTAATGAGTATTTTAAAAGGGAGTGGGCCTTAGTTCTATAGGCGGACGGCTTTTAGAGATATCGTTATAAAGGTGGACCAGGAGTGACTCTAGAGTGGGCCTTAGTTCTATGGGTGGACGCCTTTTCGAGATATAGCCATAAAGGTGGACCAGGGGTGACTCTAGAATTTGTTTGTACGATATGGGTATCAAATGAAAGGTGTTAATGAGCATTTTAAAAGCGAGTGAGCCTTAGTTCTATGGGTGGACTCCTTTTCGATATATCGCCATAAAGGTGGACAAGGGGTGACTCTAGAATTTGTTTGTACGATATGGGTATCAAATGAAAGGTGCTAATGAGTATTTTAAAAGGGAATTGGCCTTAGTTTTATAGGTGGACGACTTTTCGAGATATCGCCATAAAGGTGGACCAGGGATGACTCTAGAATGTGTTTATACAATATGGATATCAAACGAAAGGTGTTAATGAGTATTTTAAAAGGGAGAGGGCCTTAGTTCTATAGGTGGACGCCTTTTCGAAATATCGATATAAAGGTGAACCAGGGGTGAATTTAGAATTTGTTTGTACGATATGGGTATCAAATGAAAGGTGTTAATGAGTATTTTAGAAGGGAGTGGGCCTTAGTTCTATAGGTGGACGCCTTTTCGAGATATCGCCATAAAGGTGGACCAGGGGTGACTTTAGAATTTATTTACGATATGGGTATCAAATGAAAGGTGTTAATGAGAATTTAAAAAGGGAGTGTTCCTTAGTTCTATGGGTGGACGCCTTTTCGAAATATCGATAAAAAGGTGGACCAGGGGTGACTCTAGAATTTGTTTGTATGATATGGGTATCAAATTAAAGGTGTTAATGAGTATTTTAAAAGGGAGTGGGCCTTAGTTCTATAGGTGGACGCCTTTTCGAGATATCGCCATAAAGGTGGACCAGGGATGACTCTAAAATGCGTTTATACAATATGGGTATCAAACGAAAGGTGTTAATGAGTATTATAAAAAGGAGTGGGCCTTAGTTCTATGGGTGGAATCCTTTTCGAAATATCGATATAAAGGTGGACCAGGGGTGACTCTAGAATTTGTTTGTACGATATGGGTATCAAATTAAAGGTGTTAATGAGTATTTTAAAAGAGAGTGGGCCTTAGTTCTATTGGTGGACGCCTTTTCGAGACATCGCCATAAAGGTGGACCAGGGATGACTCTAAAATGCGTTTATACAATATGGGTATCAAATGAAATGTGTTAATGAGTATTTTAAAAGGGAGTGGGCCTTAGTTCTATAGGTGGACGCCTTTTCGAGATATCGTTATAAAGGTGGACCAGGGTTGAGTCTAGAATGCGTTTGTACATTATGAGTATCAAACGAAAGGTGATAATGAGTATTTTAAAAGGGAGTGGGCCTTAGTTCTATAGGTGGAAGCCTTTTCGATATATCGCCATAAAGGTGGACCAGGGGTGACTATAATGTGTTTGTACAATATGGGTGTTAAATTAAAGGTATTATTAACAATTTTAAAAGAGAGTGGTGGTAGTTGTATATGTGAAAGCGTTTTCGAGATTTCGACCAAAATGTGGAACAGGGTGACCCAGAACATCATCTGTCGGGTACACCTAATTTATTTATATATGTAATACCACGAACAGTATTCCTGCCAGGATCCCAAGGGCTTTCGACTTAGCCCTGCAAAACCTTTTCATTTTCTTCTACTTAATAATGGTAGGTGTCACACCCATTTTACAAAGTTTTTTCTGAAGTTATATTTTGCGTCAATAAACCAATGAAATTACCATGTTTCATCCCTTTTTTCGTATTTGGTATAGAATTATGGCATTTTTTTCATTTTTCGTAATTTTCGAAATCGAAAAAGTGGGCGTGGTCATAGTCGGATTTCGGGCATTTTTTGTACCAATACAAAGTGTGTTCAGGCAATTATGTGAACTGAGTTTAGTAAAGATATATCGATTTTTGCTCAAGTTATCGTGTTAACGGCCGAGCGGAAGGACAGACGATCTACTGTGTATAAAAACTGGGCATGGCTTCAACCGATTTCGCCCTTTTTCACAGAAAACAGTTATCGTCCAAGAATCTAAGCGCCTACCAAATTTCACAAGGATTGGTAAATATTTGTTCGACTTATGGCATCAAATGTATCCTAGACAAATCAAATGAAAAAGGACGGAGCGACGCCCATTTTGAAATTTTCTTTTGTTTTTGTATTTTGTTGCACCATATCATTACTGGAGTTGAATGTTGACATAATTTACTTATATACTGTAAAGATATTAAAGTTTTTGTAAAAATTTCACTTTAAAAAATTTTTTTTAAAAAGTGGGCGTGGTCGTTCTCCGATTTTGCTAATTTTTACTAAGCATACATATAGTAATACAAGCAATGTTCCTGCCAAATTTCATCATGATATCTTCAACCACTGCCAAATTACAGCTTGCAAAACTTCTAAATTACCTTCTTTTAAAAGTGGGCGGTGCCACGCCCATTGTCCAAAATTTTACCTATTTTCTATTCTGCGTCATAAGTTAGACCCACCTACCAAGTTTCATCACTTTATCCATCTTTGGTAATGAATTATCGCACTTTTTCGATTTTTCGAAATTCTCGATATCGAAAAAGTGGGCGTGGTTATAGTCCGATATAGTTCATTTTAAACAGCGATCTGAGATGAGTACCCAGAAACCTACATACCGAATTTCGTCAAGATACCTCAAAATTTACTCAAGTTATCGTGTTAACGGACGCTCGGACGGACGGACGGACATGGCTCAATCAAATTTTTTTTCGATACTGATGATTTTGATATATGGAAGTCTATATCTATCTCGATTCCTTTATACCTGTACAACCAACCGTTATCCAATCAAAGTTAATATACTCTGTGAGCTCTGCTCAACTGAGTATCTTCTATGTCTCTTTTCAATGCTAATGAGAATAAGCAAGAAGTCTAAATTCGGGGGAAGCCGAACATTTTATATCCAGCGTGTACCCTCATACTTATATCAAGGACGATTCAGGTTTCGGAAAAGGACATTGGTGCGTGGAGGACCACTAAGAAATAATCTGGTTGAACGAATGTGCCGCCACCGGCAATAACTTAGGGCACTCAAAATGGACCAAACTGTCACCAAGAGGAAGTTAGGGAAACACACACGCTCCTAACCTTACTTGTCCACATCTAATAAAGCCTATTCGCTTGTGACTCGTCTCCCCAAAAACTCCAACTGACGGTGCCAAACAACACTAACATCATAAACTTTAGTGGTCCAACTAGTACCATCTCTTTGATGTGAACTAATGATATTTGCGATAAGAGTCCTATAGATCCAGGGCCACCCGCAGATGCAGAGAGTGCTTTCGACCTTTTTGGAATAAATTCTTTCTTCCTAAGGTTCATTGACGGGCTCTTTCAGGATCATATTCAGGATAATTTCGAAATTATTTTCGTGATCATTTTGTTATAATTTGGAGACAATTTCGGGACAATTTTCAGTTAATAATTTCAGCTGGCTTTCAGGAGAATATCGGCGTTGTTTTTGTGAGCACTTCTTGGCTATTTCAGGATCGTTACACATCTTTAAATAAATCATATCTTTTCAGAACCATCTAGAAACTTTTATGAGCCATATCGGGATTATTTTCGAACATTTTCGGGATTGTGCTCGCATGATCTATAGTAACCACTTCGGGACTTTGTCCGGCTCGTACGAAGCCGTCTTAGGACTATTTTAGGAATTGTTTCGAGATAATTTCAGACTATTTCGAGGTAATTTTAGGTAATTTTAGATGGATCATATCGGGATATTTTAAAATGGATTACTTTGTTATTTCCCAAATATTGCGCGACCGTTTCTACCCTAAGGAAAAAACACTTACTTAAACGGAGGCAAACATTTCCTAAAGAAAATTTCTTCAAATAGAGGAAATATTCAATTTACTGAGGAAAACTTTATAATTTTATTAAAAGGCATGCAATAAGTTCGATGCTCTCAAAACCCCCAGCTAGGTATATAATAGTCGCTAAGTAACCCTAACTAAACCGTCTCCAATTTTTGTTATTTTTCATTCGAGACATGTTACTGCCATCTATATACTGTTGTTTCCCTTGTCATATCGACGTACGCAATACTTTATCCATTGACACATCCGGTATTTAAGTGCCAACTCGTTTCCATTAGGGTCGTCGCATCTCAACGCGCTATTTGGCTGCATTTCAAGCGCTTGTAAAGTTATGGAATTTCTGTCTCCTTCTAAGTTCAGTTGTTTGTTATTTTATCTCCGATTTGGTTTGTTCGCAGGCTAGTTATTCGTTTTAGCTTACTTATTTAGATTTTTCGGCGTACTTCAGGGTTCTCAACATTTCACATTTGTGTATGTCTTGTATGCTGTCCGCTGCGGTATGTTTACCAACTTTTGTTTTAATTTTTGTGGTTTGTTTTCATTCGCTTAGTATCGGCGTTTTGTAGGAGATTTCTTCCAATCATACAAGCATGACTTTAAAGTGCTTCTCACTGCAGATCAGATTTCTTAGTTTAATATTTAATATATTTGCATACAAATCGGTAAGCTAAGCAAATGGTAATAATTTTTTATATAAATATATATCTGCATTTGTAAATAATATAATATGAAGCTGTTTAAGTGCAGATGGCAGCTCTCGTTCTTAGCTCACAAAAATATAATATTTGATGGGGCACGCTCAGATCTCGTGATAGTACGAATAATGCTGACATTGATGAATATCACTAGAATTGGATTATCATGGTTCTGCCGAATTTTTCTTAGACTATCCTTATTTTTAAGCTGGCAAAGGTCGGGGAAGATAAGCGTGCAGGGACGAGTATAGGGATTTGTTGAGAACCTGCAAGAGTAAAATTTCCAGGGCGAAGAGAGTTCAATGGAAGAATTTATATGCAGACACGGATCACATGCAAGGAAAGGGCGAATGAGGAAAGTCATAGCAAGGGGAAATAAGTCCAGGAACTAATAAAGAAAGAGAACGTGGAAAGGTCGCATAGTAGTGAAGAGTTTCTTAAGGTACTTTTCGACTTATATTTATCATCGGCAGATGACTCCAAAGGGCCAGCAGATAGCACTAACATTTCGATCACGGAGCGGGTAGTGACGGGCTTGGTGACTTGTATAAAATCAAATGTTCGGTGATGACATTCTAGGGTTTTAAATAACCCGGCCCACAAACTACACATCACTTGCCGGATTCGTTCCGGTAACAAGCACCATTATGGTAGAAGTCCGACCTTTTCTGGAACGATTTGATATGACTACATTGAACCCTTTAGGCCCTCCCGCCTCCACCCTCAAGTTCTATGAAGAAATTGGGGTTGCCAGAAACCCGCCTGCTACGCAACCCAATCATTTAGGTATTTTAGTCGTCTCTTGTGAAAAGCATACCTACCGCGGTTATATTCTAAGCACCTTACCCACTGGGGATGAACCATGGAAGTTTACGGTTGGCGCAAGGGAGCCGAAAAGGTAGACGAGGTGATACACATGCGTCTCGATGGATCCAAAGTAAAACAAGTAGTAGGGTCTGCGGTATGCCGCACAGATCTGGAAGTAAACAAATTGTATAAGCCTCCAGATATCTCTACTGTTTATCAGACGGAATTGGTATCCGCAAAATAAGTTGTGGAAACACTGGAAGAAAATACATAACTTAAATTTCAGCCGCATCAACTTTTATATTGATAGCGAAGCAGTAATTGAGGCAACAATCTCACATAACACAGCATCTTAAAGTGTGTTAAAGTGCAAGCAATCCCCGGAAGGAGGCAGGATATGGAGAAGCATACATCTATATTTGGTCCCCGGGCATATGGAAATAGATGGGATTGAGAAGCGGATGCGCTAGTTAAGAAGGACGCATCGCTCGAAACTTGCGCCGTAGACATCCCAATCAGATTGGGCGGGATTAAGAGAAGGCGAGACTTGGGCATGATGGAGCAAGCGAGAAAGGCATGGCACCAATTGCGGCGCTGCAAATTGTTTTTAATAAAGTGCAGGTCTTAAAACCTTATACTAACAAAGTTACTCCTATCATTAGAAGGAGAGGACTTTAGACTCATGACCGCCATTCTGACTGGACACTGCCTTTTGGTGTAACATGCCTTTAAATTAGGCTTAGGCAGTTTTAGCAGACGTAGGAAGTGCGGTTTGGAGGAGGAAACGATCAAGCTTGTGCTCTACCCTCGCAAGACTAAGCTGAGGCACAGGTCCGAGAGAGCTTCTGTTTCAAATCACAGGTCATGATTTTTGGTGGGGCTTTTTAATTTTGGTTTGAGCAACCTTCTGGTAACACTATGGAGTCATTCAGTCTACGGACTCTTGCAGTATGTATGCACACGATTAGATGATTTAATTTTTCCTACTACATATAGTTGCGTTTGATTTTGAAGCAGAAAAATTATATCGGAGCGGAAAAAAATGTACATAAGCACTTCCATACCTGGTAAAAATATAAAAACTATGGTTGTTAAAATTAATGCAGAAGCAACTGTGTGAGTCTCTGTTTTCTTTAACAACAATTGGCATAACATATTTGAACAGATCAATTTCAAGTGTTGTGATGTGATTAAACACCAAAGGAGATGGGATGAAAACGAAAATAATAATTTCGGTGACCAAAATGTACTAAAGCAAATTAGTGATGAGTAGAACTGAGAATCTGGAACCGCGTTAACGGGTTATTCCAAAATCAAGTTAATTAAGGTTTAAAAGAGATCACAAAATGTGGGCATTAAAAGTAAATCCCGACTTCTTAAGAGCTAAGTTTTTGCAAAAAAAAAACTTACTCAGGGAATTCAGCAGAAAATATTGTTTCAAAATGCATAAAGCATTTTTCAGAGACTCAAGAAGATCGAAAAGCGTAAAACGCCGAAAGAAAAGCAGAAAATAAAAAAATATTCCCAAAGACTTCAATACTTATTATTGAAAGAGAAAGTTCCGCCTATCTTTCCAAAACGGTCTTACCAAAACAGGTTTTTTGAAAACCCTGAAAACCTTATCACTTAGAGTTTCTATACTCAGCGTGCTTTGCACACAGAGTATATTAACTTTGATTGGATAATGGTTGGTTGTACAGGAATAAAGGAATCGAGATAGATATAGACTTCCATATATCAAAATCATCAGGATCGAAAAAAAATTTGATTGAGCCATGTCCGTCCGTCCGTCGGTCCGTCCGTCCGTCCGTTAACACGATAACTTGAGTAAATTTTGAGGTATCTTGATGAAATTTCATATGTAGGTTCCTGAGCACTCATCTCAGATCGCTATTTAAAATAAACGATATCGGACTATAACCACGCCCACTATTTCGATATCGAAAATTTCGAAAAACCGAAAAAGTGCGATAATTCATTACCTAAGACAGATAAAGCGATGAAACTTGGTAGGTGGGTTGAACTTATGACGTATAATAGAAAACTAGTACAATTTTGGACAACGGGCGTGGCACATCCCACTTTTAAAAGAAGGTAATTTAAAAGTTTTACAAGCCATAATTTGGCAGTCGTTGAAGATATCATGATGAAATTTGGCAGGAACGTTACTCCTATTACTATATGTACGCTTAATAAAAATTTGCAAAATCGGAGAAGGACCACGCCCACTTTAAAAAAAAATTTTTTTAAAGTAAAATTTTAACAAAAAATTTAATATCTTTGCCGTATATAAGTAAATTATGTCAACATTCAACTCCAGTAATGATATGGTGCAACAAAATACAAAAATAAAAGAAAATTTCAAAATGGGCGTGGCTCCTCCCTTTTTCATTTAATTTGTCTAGGATACTTTTAATGCCATAAGTCGAACAAAAATTTACCAATACTTTTGAAATTTGGTAGGGGCATAGATTTTATGACGCTAACTGTTTTCTGTGAAAATGGGCGAAATCGGTTGAAGCCACGCCCAGTTTTTATACACAGTCGTCCATCTGTCCTTCCGCATGGCCCTTAACACGATAACTTGAGCAAAAATCGCCGTATCTTTACTGAACTTAGTTCACGTACTTATCTGAACTCACTTTATCTTGGCATAAAAAATGAACGAAATCCGACTATGACCACGCCCACTTTTTCGATATCGAAAATTACGAAAAATGAAAAAAAAGCCATAATTCTATACCAAATACGAAAAAAGGGATGAAACATGATAATTGTATTGGTCTATTGACGCAAAATATAACTTTAGAAAAAACTTTGTAAAATGGTTGTGACACCTACCATATTAAGTAGAAGAAAATGAAAAAGTTCTGCAGTGCGAAATAAAAAACCATTGAAATCTTGGCAGGTATTACATATATAAATAAATTAGCGGTATCCAACAGATGATGTTCTGGGTCACCCTGGTTCACATTTTGGTCGATATCTGGAAAACGCCTTCTCATATACAACTACCACCACTCCCTTTTAAAACTCTCATTAATACCTTTAATTTGATACAAATATCGTACAAACACATTCTAGAGTCACCGCTGGTCCACCTTTATGGCGCTATCTCGAAAAGGCGCCCACCTATAGAACTAAGCCCCACTCCCTTTAAAAACCCTCATTAATACCTTTAATTTTATACCCATATTGTACAAACGCATTCTAGAGTCACCCCTGGTCCACTTTTATGGCGATATTTCGAAAAGGCGACCACCTATACAACTACCACCACTCCCTTTAAAAACCCTCATTAATACTTTTAATTTTATACCCATATCGTGCAAACAAATTCTAGAGTCAACCCAGATCCACCTTTATGGCGATATCCCTAAATGGCGTCCACCTATAGAACTATGGCCCACTCCCTCATAAAATACTCATTAACACCTTTCCTTTGATACCCATATCGTACAAACAAAGTCTAGAGTCACCCCTGGTCCACCTTTATTGCGATACCTCGAAAATGCGTCCACCTATAGAACTAAGGCCCACTCCCTTTTAAAATACTCATTAACACCTTTCGTTTGATGCCCATATTGTGCAAACAAATTCTAGGGTCACCCCTGGTCCACCTTTATGGCGATATCTCGAAACGGCGTCCACCTATGGAACTAAGGATTACTCCCTTTTAAAATGCTCATTAACACCTTTCATTTATACCCATATCGTACAAACGCATTCTAAAGTCACCCCTGGTCCATCTTTACGGCGATATCTCGAAAAGGCGTCCATCTATAGAACTTAGGTCCACGCCCTTTTAAAATACTCATTAATACCTTTTATTTGATACCCATATCGTACAAACGCATTCTAGAGTCAACCCTGATCCACCTTTGTGGCTATATCCCTAAATGGCGTCCACCTATAGAACTATGGCCCACTCCCTCATAAAATACTCTTTCATACCTTCCATTTGATACACATGTCATACAAACACATTCCAGGGTTTCCCTCGGTTCATTTTCCTACATGGTTATTTTCCCTTATGTTGTCACCATAGCTCTCAACTGAGTATGTAATGTTCCGTTACACCCGAAGTTAACCTTCCTTATTTGTTATATATATATATAGCATTTTGGAAAACACAAAAAACCTGATTATTTAGTAAATAATACACCTAGAATGTTGAAATTTGACTTGTGGACTGATATTGAGACTCTTGATAAAGATTTGAAAATGTTTTTTAAAATGGGCGTGGCACGGCCCACTTGTGATAAAATCTACTTTACAAATAATATTAATCAATCAAAAATCGTTAAACTTATCGTAACAAAATTCGGCAGAGATGTTTCCCTTACTATAGGGAATGCTTTGAAGAAAAATTAACGAAATCGGTTTATATAAAAGATTTTTAAAAGGGTGATGGACGAAAATAATAGGCTATATCTTAACGAAAAAGTGCTTTGTATCAATAGAATTTTACTTTCTTTAATACATTAAATTAGAAAACACTAAAATTTTTGATAATGGGTGTGGTACCGCCCCTCTTATGACTAAACAATATTCTATTTTTCGGGAGCCATAACTCGAAGAAAAATTAACATATCGTAATGAAATTGTGTACACATTTTTTCCTTATAGTAGAAAATATTTCTAGTAAAAATGGACGGGATCGGTTAAAGACCACGGCAACTTAGAAATGAAGGAAATTTAAAAGGGTCGTAGACTAGAATAATAAGCTATAACTTAAAATAAATAAACGGCTACCTCCCTGATCTCTCCAGTTTTTTCGCCTCGCGAAACCTGGCATTATCACCGACTAAATCTTCCGCGACCTTATTTACAACATGGACGTCCCAAATTTCCACCATTTTGAACATCCACTTCGATGACACTATGCTGCCGACTGTCCTACACCCCAAAATCTTGGGTGTGACGTTTGATCAGGATCTACATTTTGGTGAGCACGCAGCCGAAATTGTTTCGAGAATTCAGGGCCGTAACAAAATCCTCAATTCCCTCGCTGGCAGTACTTGGGGAAAAGATAAAGAAACGCTCATGACTACATACAAAGCAATTAGCCAGCCGATTACGTGCTACGCGTCACCCATATGGTCGCCAAGCCTAAAAATCACCCACTGGAAGAAACTACAGGCCTGCCAAAATACTGCTCTCAGAATCGCCACGGGCTGTCTTCTTATGTCCCCAGAACACCATCTGCATAATGAGGCGAAAATAATCCCCATCAGGGAGAGAAATGAGATGCTGACCAAACAGTTCCTGTTGAATACCCAGAAACCTGGGCATCCCAACAGACATCTGATTGATGAACCAGCACCGCCTAGGGGCTTAAGGAGTCATCTCCGTAAGCAGTTTGAGGAAATACGGCACCTGAGAACCCAGCCGTATGAAGTGAAAAAACACAAGCAGGTCCTTGGTGAACTCCATAAACAGGCGTCGGACCTTTATGCCGCGAATTGCCCGGTGAATCCAGTGCTTAACGAAAATTATCCAAAACTCGCGGAAGAGGAACGCATACTCCCCAGGGAAACGCGTGTCACTCTTGCTCAACTTCGTTCTGGATACTGTAACAGGTTAAACTCTTACCTATCCACAACCCCGACATACAAAATGTATGCCCCACTTGCAATGTGTCCCCACATGACACCAACCATCTCTTCAATTGTAATGTGGAACCAACGCCTCTAACACCCCTTTCCTTATGGTCCACCCCTGTTGAAACGGCAAGTTTCCTTGGACTCCCGTTAGAGGATATTGATGACAATTTGTGATCGGTCGCGGCTATTAGGTGGGGCGAGCATTGCTACAACAACAACAACTTAGCAAAAAATAGTTTTGAATCAATGATATTTCACTTATCAAGTTTTATTGTAAGAGAAAATGGGGAGACTTTTTTTAAAGGGCAGTACCACGCGTTATGTAGAAAAGTAATTTATCTGAAATGAGATGTACAATTGAAGCGTACGCTGAGTATATAATATTCGGTTACACCCAAACTTAGACAGCTTTACTTGTTTTTATATGAAACGAATTTCGGTTCAGTTCATAGGTACGCAAGTGGTATGCGCAACCTTAATCCGTTGCTTAATCAAACCCGAATTCTGCCTTACTGCGCTAAATTATCACACATTCCATGCAATTTAAAATGGATTGATATGCGTAACGTAATTTGCGCATTTCGTGCCAGGCCAAGATATGTAACAGCCGGATATTCTGTACAATCGAAATATGTAGGTATGTGCACACTTATTTGCTCAAAAGCTTATGTGCAAGAGATGTGTGAGCACATCCCTGAAGGCGCGTATTTTTAACAATGAGCCCAGCAAACTCAGCCTTTGACTTCAGGCAACAGCTTAGACTTAGCTCCAGCCATGCAACAATACATTTCTAAGCCTTATCGCCTTTTCTCCCTTTAACTTTTGTTATTGTTTAACTTGTGTATATGTGTGTGTGTGTGATTAAGCTACAAAGTGCTTCAAGTGCAAGTGAGCGTGCATTGAGCAATAAATATCGAAAATTATACGTGAAATTCTGCAGCTTTCGACACGCATTTTAAGTGACGGCCAATACGTTTTTTCGCTATATTGTGGCTGCCTTGAAACTTGACGAACTTGCTGATCCACTGAGCCGCTGGGCTGCTGGGTTCTTCTTATTGGCACTGCTGCGAGTGACGACGGCGTCAACTTCTGGCTGGCGTTGTAAAAAGCCAAATATTTTACGGGGCTCCCGTTTGGCATCAGGCCACGGAGTATAAATCATACTTCCGCGGGGTAAAGTCGACTTACCGCCTGTGTGCACTACGCGTCTGTAGCGCCTTTAAAACTGTCTCTGATGACGCAGCACTAATCATCGCAGGAATGTGTCCTATAGACATATTAGCAAAAGAAGCAGCGACGATTTATCGGGATCAAAGCTCACGTAACGGAGCACGAGAGCGAAGCGTGCAGAACTGGCAGCTCAGGTGGAATGCCTCAACAAATGGTCGCTGGACACACCGATGTATCCCAGATATTAATATATGGATATCTAGAAAGCACGGCGAGGTGGATTTCTACCTCACACAGTTTCTGAGTGGTCACGGATGCTTTAAGGAATATTTGCACCGATTCAATCACGAGCCTAACAACATATGCGATCACTGCGGCGGCGATACAGTAGAAGATGTTTACCATGTATTTTCGAGTGTCCTAGGTTCTATAGCTCGAGATGCAAACAGTGCAGAATATTTGGAGAGGATTACACTCCTGAAACAATTGTTGGATGCATGCTACAAAGCAAGGTAAAATGGTCAGCGGCGTGCGATTTAATAGCGGAAATAATGAAGTGTCTACGAAGTCTTGAAAGGCTACGGCGCAGCAGCGAACATTGAACAGTCGAGTTGTATGGGTGGATAACAAATTGCTAAGGTGGAGGGGATCGAGCTGAGCACGTATTGGATGCAAGGCCTCCGTACAATTAGCGGCGTGAGAATGATAAAATAAGAAAATACCGTAATATATGTAGGTAATGTAATAGCAAACCAGGCGACGGATTGGAGACAAGGCCTCTTCAACCGTTAGAATACTGCCTCAGGTGAAGGAATAAAGCACGGATTGGAGACACGGCCTCTTCAACCGTCCGACCAAAAGCAGTCAACATACACGCAACGACAAACCTACGGATTGGAGACAAGGCCTCTCCAACCGTAGAAAGAACGAGTATGAGGGTAAACGTCTCACATGTAATCAGAGTTTATACTCGGATTGGAGAGAAGACCTCTCCAACCGGTGGAAGTACGAGGAAAGCCCCGTTACGTATTGTGGAAAAAAAAAAAAATTTTATGAAAAACCGAAAAAAAAAATAAAAAAAAAAAAATAATAATTTATTTACACATATATACATATATAAAAGACAAAACCCTAAAATACAAGTAGTCGAACGCACAAGCATGCCACAAGCACTATATGCAAAGTGTTTAAGGTAGACTTGCTAATATTCGTAGAAGAGGTATGCGTCAAGCACATTCAGGTAGTAAGCAGGGCGTGTCAGTCCCAGCGTTAACCATACCGCGGCACTATCTAAGTACAGCAACGTGACCCCGACAGACGTAGAGCTTAGTGCTCAACCTACCTCCCGACGGAATACTTGACGGTAGTACCGGGGGGTAAATGGTACTCAGACGGTAGGAGGTTTAGTGCGGTTAAAGTCCCACACTGACTATGAGGCTTTCGATGCTTCCTCCTCGTAAAAAAAAAAAAAAAAAAAAAAAAAAAAAAAAAAAAAAAACACCCTTGTGGCAGAAGTTGCAAGCAGCCGTAGACAACGTTGGTAGATAGTCGAGGAAGTGCACAAATGTTACCGTACAATGTGTATGCGCTATGTATGTGTAGGTATAGTAGTGCTAAGCAAAAATAACGAAGTCATTTAAGTTCACAGCTTGATTATGAAAATCAACTTTTTCTTCAATTTTGTTGCTTTTTTTAACTTTGGCGGATTATTATATTATGGGGTGCAGTCGACTTTTTTTTTGCACAAAGTGCTTGAAACAAATTCAAGCAATTACACGCACTGACAAACAGACAGACAAACAAATGTATGTGAAAGGATTGTAATATCTGTATATTTTTAACTAACGAACTAATTCGATATGTGGCATGCCACATAAAAAGTTTTTTCACAACAGCACAAACAAATGTAGGTATGTATTTGTATGAAATGGCCATATGGTTTGGTTATCACAAGAGCGTTGAACGCACAGCTGCTCCTCTAAGCTGCCTGCACAAAATCAAAAATAATTTTGAAAAAAGCATTGGATGTGTTGTTATAAAGATTCGAAATTTCAAAAAATATGAAATTTACTTATTTACTTCATTAGCGCTTAACTGTTTAAACGGTTATGGCCGTCCGACACGGCGCACCAGTCGCTTCTTCATTGGGCTAACTGGCGTCAATTGGCCACACCGCAGGATTTAAATCTTTTTCCACCAGGTCATTCCAGCGGAGTGGGGACCGCCATCCTCTTCGGCTTCCGAAAGGCGGCTCCGATAAAAATACTTTCTTGGCCGGTGCGTCATCTTTCAATCCTAGCCTAGCATATTGGTTCAAAATCGCTGGACTATGTTGATGTGTGCGTAAGGTTCGTACAGCTCATCGCCGTCCGCAACGCGTAGAGATCCATAAATCTTTCGTAGAAATTTTTTGTCGGGCATAACCAAAGCTACTTCATCTGATGTTGTCATGCTTCATGTCTCTGCACCATATAGTTAAATGCTTATTGTGAGTGAGTTGTAAAACATGATTTTCATTTGCCGAGAGAGGACTTTACTTTTCAATCGCCTAGCTAGTCCAAAGTAGCATTTATTGGCAAGAGTGATACTTCGCTAGATTGCAAATAAAGGAAATCTTTTAAACAAAATATATAATAAACACAATGCAAGACAACCTCCGAAGAGATTTGTGTCGTGCTCCTTTAAATGTTTCCTACAAACTGGAGGGACAGGACCTACATGTCTTACGCCGACTCCGAACGGCATATACCAGGCAGATAAATTTTTACAGAGAAGCTTTTCATTGCTGAAATACACTCGGAGTGTTTGTCACAGATCGTACCTAAGGTCTTTGGTGTGTTAGGCGATGCACGCTACCACCACAACACGGCGACTACCATCTTTTACTATTTCGAAACTAAAGCTGCTAACAGTGGCGTACTTGCCAGGGTGCAAATGCGCCGACTCTTTGCTTAGTGACAGCAGGTAATTCGTTTTGTTCTCATTCCCTATCAAGCCCATTTCATTTTCTTGTTTTTCCAGTTTGTAGCAATTACGACGCGGATGTTCAGACTGACGACATTGATGTCAGCAGTAGTTGCTCTTTGGGAATTATGTTCCAGAGAGCCAGGAAGGCTGAGTTCGAGTGTAACCGAACATAACATACTCAGCTGCCAAATTACAGCTTACAAAACTTTTAAATTACCATCTTTTAAAAGTGGGCGATGTCACGCCCATTGCTCAAATTTTTACTAATTTTCTACTCTGCGTCATATGGTCAACCCACCTACCAAGTTTCAGCGCTTTATCTGTCTTTGGTAATGAATTATCGCACTTTTTCGGTTATTCGAAATTTTCGATATCGAAAACGTGGGCGTGGTTATAGTCCGATTTCTTCCATTTTAAATAGCGATCTGAGATGAGTGCCCAGGAAGCTTCATACCAAATTTCATTAAGATATCTCAAAAATTACTCAAGTTATTGTATTTACGGACAGACTGACGGACGGACATGGCTAAATGAATTTCTTTTTTCGCGCAAATTATTTTGAGATATAGAAGTCTATATTTTTCTCGATTAGTTTATGCCCTTACGGGATACCGTTATGCGAACAAAATTAATATTCTCTGTGAGCTCTGCTCAGCTGAGTATAAAAATGTGGTTACATTGTCTGAAACCTCGTTTAGTTTTGAACGGCTCGGAGAGGCCTTTCCCAATTCTAACTGAGCTGACGGTGATTATCAACGTCAAATTCTTTGTTTGTGGATCTTTTCCAAGATTTTGCGTATAGTGAAAATCTGGTGGAAGGTAGATTAACCAGATCTCAAGCCGCACTGATAAGTTCTAAGCTGTCGATTCACGGTCGGCTTCAATCTTTCGCAATATTTTATAAGCGAAACTAAGAAGGCTGATTCCGCGCAGTTTGCAGGATCCCCTTTCTTGTGGTCTAGACAAAGAACACTTAGCTCCGCGGGCAATCCATCAGCTTCTTCTTTAGACCTCCCCTGTTGGCAGGTCTATTAAAAATTGTATAACTGGTAGAAAGTCTAATTAATTGTAGTAGAAAACATAAAATTTTAGTTACTTTCGATTTCTTAGCCAAGTGTCATTTACGAATAACTGGCATGACAGCTGGGTTGCTTGGGATATTAATGTTGATTTGTTATTATGACAGCTGTGAGCTGCATGAGCTGTGCTCGAGTGCAAAAAAGAAAAACATAGTTTCGAAATTAAAATTTACTGTACTAAAATGAAAGTATAGCTCTGTTAGTAATAAAGCGATGGGGTGGTTTAAGTGATGCTGTAGGCTGCGTAGGAGTGCATGCTGCGATAAAAAATAATTAGACGAGAAATAATGTATTTGGCATTTCGAAGAGCTTGCTAAATCTACTGACAGGTAATCTTTCTGAATAATTAAGCCGACTACAAACAAACTTTAAAAGCAATTTATATAACACATCTGTCTTGCAGATTCCGCTTGTAGTTGGTATAGATCTTAAAAGTAGCACGCCGGAAATTAGAAGGTCTTAATGAGGTTGGCGTCGAAAGGCTACAGCCGCAACAGGTTGCCAATCATTTTGCAACTCAACTCTCACAGCTGCTCTCTGAGATAGAGGTTTACACCGATCACTTAATCGTCGGCGGCGGCGCAATCTCTATTATAAACCGGCGGCGGCGGCGTGTTCTTATTTTAAAAAGCTTCATTTTTCGATTTAAAAAAATAGTATTTATGAAAGGGTTTGCTTGTATGTATTTAAGAAAATCAACGTGTTGGTCATTTAGGAAAGATCCGAGGTTTTTGCCTCAAGATCTCGCAGACTGTTCAAACATTTTCAGGAGGAGCTCCTTGCGGAGGGATTGTCCCTCGTTCACTTGCTCCAGAGAGGCTTCGAACCTAGCCCCGGTCTTTGGAATTGGTACTGCTGTGTCTGCTCAAAAGAAATAGAGATACATAAAATAGCCACACTTTTGTCTACATATCCCGTGCAAACCGTAGTTTCACCTCCTAATAATCGTCGCGAACAAAAATTCTTTAAATCATTTGCGGTTGCTATTAATGGTCTATTAATACTCATGAAACTCGTGGCACAGGGCGCCTCCAATTTTTCGGCTGTTTTTAAGAGCTACAATTCCCGATGTGCGAACAGTAGCAATTCCGACCACCAGTCGCTACCAGGCCTTCTGACAATCACACCATATGCCAGCACAGAAGCTATAGGACTGCGACTTCGAACTCATACCTTCGTCGACGTCATTTTCCTAGAAGCTCTAGGTGTAGCTGCGAAGACTTTCCAACGGATGCTTTTGCCGAGCTACACCAGAGAAACAAATTGAAATGTTAGGGAGTTCGGCCAAGGATGCCGTCATTGCGTAATGGGTGAAAATCGTATAATCCTCGGCGCATCTATATAATTAAATTTTACAAGGACCCTGGATAAAATTTTTAAAATGTAGACCAGAGTTTGTAGACGCTTGTGTTCACATCATTGATTTCAATAGTCTTCGTTAAATCAAAACGATATTTTAGAATGAAATTCGACCCCTTTTAAGTTGAATGATGTTTACAGCTGTTTTCCGGCCTAATGATATAAGAGCTCATTATGGATGACCGCGTAGCCTCAGTTTTCTGACTAGTTCGACTGTCCACTTCGTTAGGGTAGTAGCACACACGGTCATTTTTACGATTGTCTTGGGAAAGCTTTTGCTTCACCACTTTGAGTGTTCTTGCGAAGGACAAAGCCTCACCTGGTAAATACATATATGTGCCTACGTATTCATATTTGTAAAAGGAGCCGTAACGTGTAGGTGATATTTAAACTTGGTTGATAGGCTATAATCAATGTAATTAACTCCAAGGGAATAGTTTTGAATAGGGCCGCCAACTTTATGTCAAACCGGGAGATTTGGGTGTTGAAGGATGAAGTGTTAAAATTAAAATTAACATTTCAGACGCTATTGTATAGTTTCGCAAATAAACAACTGATGTTTGAATGTAAGCCCAAGTGATTTTTCAAACCCTTCTCATACGTACATATATTCTCAACTTAAGTATGAGGTAAAAACCATTTCAAAAGAGTGTTTATGCCTCAAGAACCTACTAAAGGATTTTGCATCACTGATTTCGCTTATTCTTTCAGCCAATCGCATTATAAAATTTAAAAAAAATCGGAACTTTTTTTGCTTTTTTTAACAACTTGAAAACAATTTGAAACGCCTTGGGTAATTTTTTTTTTTTTTTTTTGAAAAAAATATGCAAAGCGATTATATAAATTTATTATAAAACTTTTCTTTTAATGTTTTGTTTTACTAACTTGGTGAATTGGGTGATGCAAAGTCCGTGTTATGCTGAAATCGAAAACGCCTGTTTTTTTAAATAACTTTTGAACAGTTAGAAAGAATTAAATTTCGTAATTAGTTTCTTATAACTGACAGTGATGTGCATCCGTTGATACCACTTTCGACCATATCCGAACAATTTTCGAATTGAACAATAAATGGCCTAAATAGTCTTAAACGAGTAGAAAATATAGTACCGCGCCGGACGCCGCCGCCGCCGAATGTCAAAAATATCGTGCAAAAAACGACCCTAATCGGCGGCGGCGGCGGCGTTTATCGGCGGCGTAAATCTCTACTCTGAGAACACAAGTAAATCCGACGGAATGCAGGTGCACTTCATATCACCGTCGACAAAAAGTTTACCGGTGACCACGGAATAACAACTGGTACGATAAGGAATGCCGCGTTTCAACTGAAAAACTAAAAGAAAGGGCGCTGCCTTCAGGGCTACTTTAAAAGCGATCGCAACTAGAAGAATATGTGAGAGCTACCGCGAGATGAAAAAAGAAGCGAGGCACTTTTACAAAACGAAAAAAGCAGAGAAAAAATCGTGAGTGCGAGGAGCCTAAGCTGCTAACCATCAGGAATAACAAATTTCACAAAAAAATCCGGCGACAATAAGAAAGTTTTAATCCCGAAGCTAACTCCTGTAAAAATAAAACAGGCGCCCTCGTAACCGATGTCCAAACGTTTGGAACACAAATCTGTGCTTCTAACAAAAGAGAGCGATAAACACCCAGGGAAGATGACGCTCGGGTTCGTGATGATGAAATAAATGTTAGCCGACACAGCTATGACGAAGAACTGAACAGAGATATCAGATTAAAAAACAGCAATGCCACGGGAACTGATATATTACCAGGCTAGATATTCAAATAAGGCGACGAGGAGTTGGCCGAACGAGTGTATGCCTGACGATTGGAATTTTAGTGTTCTCTGCCGAGTCCACAAGTAGTGGGATCCTTAAACCTGTGACAACTATCTCGGAATCAGCCTTCTTAATATGCATATAAGGTCCTATCAAGCGTGTTGTGCAAAACTTTAAAGCCTACCCTAAGCCGGCTGATTGGACCTGTCAGTGCGGCTTGTAACCAAATCATGAAAAAACACGTGAAAAGGACATTAAGGAAACATCAAAAGCTCAGTCAGAACTGGGAAGGACCTCTCCGAGCCGTTCGAAGCTAAACATGGTTTCATACAGGGTGACTTCCTATCGTGCGATTTCTTTAATTTGATGATAGAGACAATTATACTTGCTGCAGGACTTAAGCGCTCTGGAACCATATTCTATAAAAGCGTGCAGTTATTGGCGTATGCTGATGACACTGATATCATCGGCCTGAATACCCACGCAGTAAGTTCTGCTTACTCCAAACTGCAAAAAGAAGCAGAAAGGTTGAATTTAATGTTGAATGAGGACAAAATGAAATACCTGCTGACTTCAAGCAATGAGTGAGCGGACATGCGTCTTTGCAACTACGCCACTGTTGGCAGAATGGTGCAGAAGTATGGAGAACGACAACATTAGATGAGGCTCTGGGAGTGTTGGAGAGAAACGTTTTTCGAAAAATTTATGCACCTCTACGCGTTGGCGACGGCGAGTACCGAAGAAAATTTTATTATGGACTGTTAAAGCTTAAAGCAGACATCAACAAAGTCCAGCATATTAAAACACTGGTGCTAAACTGGCTGGGCCATGTTATGCGAATGAAAGATGATGCTCCGGCCAAGGAGGTATTCTTAGCGGAACCCGCACACGGAAGCAGAATAAGAGGGCGGCGCATAGGTAGACAGGCAGCCCTGAATGTAACATATCATCGTATACGAGTTTTACATACTCAATCAATCAAACATCAAATTGTTTGTCATACGTGAGGTGAGATTTTCTATAGTCAATTACCAACAATTTGGTAATAACATAATGGGCGGCCGTGAGCAACATATATAGCAACAATACTAATACATATAAATATATAAGTAAACTTACTACATGGAAATATTTATTGCATACCATTTGGCAATGACAATTGTACAACAAAACTGCTGAGTGAATTAGTGAAGGAGTTGCGCATGCGCAGAAATCGTGTATTTGTAAGTTAACGTATGTATGTACAATAGAAATAATATAGGAAATAAATGGAAAAATATATTTTCTTGTCCATTCGCAGTGCATGTTCCTACGGAATTACTGCCGACTTACGTTAGTTGAAATATGATCACGTGCCAAATAGCCAACAATTTGTGTCACCCAAATGACCTTAGCCATTAATTTTTTAAGTGTATTACTCTAATAAAAGTCGCAAGAACAAGATCAGTTATTTTCAGTTCCCTTTTTATACTCAGCTGAGCAGAGCTCACAGAGTATATTAAATTTTTTCGCATAACGGTACCCTGTAACGGCATAAACTAATCGAGATAGATATAGACTTCTATATATCAAAATGATATGGCGAATAAAGAACTTCATTTAGCCATGTCCGCCCGTCCGTCTGTCCGTAAACACGATAACTTGAGTAAATTTCGAGGTATCTTAATGAAATTTGGTATTTAAGTTCCAGGGCACTCATCTCAGATAGCTATTTAAAATGAACGAAATTGCCCACTTTTGTGATATCGAAAATTTCGAAAAACCGGAAAAGTGCGATAATTCATTACAAAAGACGGACAAAGCGATGAAGGTTGGTAGGGGGGTTGACCGTATGACCCAGAATATAAAACTAGGAAAATTTTGGACAATGGGCGTGGCACCGCCCACTTTTAAAAGAAAGTAATTTAAAAGAGTGCTGTAATTGGCAGTCGTTGAAGGTATCATGATGAAATTTGACAGCAACGTTACTCCTATTACTATATGTATTCTAAATAAGAATTAGCAAAATCGGATGACGAACACGCCAGCTGTTTAAAAAAAAATTTAAGTCAAATTTTCACAAAAATTTTATATTTTTACAGTATATAAATTATGTCAACATTCAACGCCAGTAATGATATGGTGCAACAAAATACAATAATAAAAGAAGATTTCAAAATGGGCTTGGCTCCGCCTGTCCTTCCGCTCGGCTGTTAACCCGATAACTTGAGCAAAAATCGATATATCTCACTTTACCTTGGTATTAAAAATCGGCGAGATCCGACTATGACCACGCCCACTTTTTCGATATCGAAAATTTTGAAAAATGAAAAAATTCCATAATTCTATACCAAATACGAAAAAAGGGACGAAAAATGGTGATTGGATTGGTTTTTTGACGCAAAATATAACTTTAGAAAAAACTTTGGGTGTGACACCTACCATATTAAGTAGAAGAAAATGAAAAAGTTCTGCCGGGCGAAATCAAAAGCCCTTGGAATCATGGCAGGAATACTGTTCGTGGTATTACATATATAAATAAATTAGCGGTACCGGACAAATGGTGTTCTGGGTCACCCTGGTCCACATTTTGGTCGATATCCTGAAAACGCCTTCACACATGCAACTAAGGGCCAATCCCTTTTAAAACCCTCTATATTACCGCTAATTTGATACCCATATCGTACAAACACATTCTATAATCACATCTCGTCCACCTTTATGGCGATATCTCGAAAATACGTCCACCTATAGAACTAAGGCCAACTCCCTTTCAAATACTCTTTAATACCTTTCGTTTGATATCCATGTCATACAAGCACATTCCCTGCTTACCCTAGGTTTTGTTTTGATCTTCATTGACTGAGGGTGCAACAGGCACATTCAAGGACAAAAGAGGAGCAGGGCTTGTGGCAGGGTGCAATGATCACGGCGTGTGCACTGGCGTTTAGGCCCGGAACTTCAGCTTCGTGGATTCTTTTACGCGATCATTGCACAGCACTGCTCTCCCCAGTCAATGTTCACACAGAGTAATTTATTTTGCACACTGGGATTTCAACCAAAAATATAATAAATAAAATAATAAAAAAACCCCGACTATCGCATTTGCATGCCACACTTCAGCAATGTGACAACCTATACTTACCCTTGTTTTTGTTGTTGTTGTAGCGATAAGGTTGCTCCCCAAAGGCTTTGGGAAGTGTTATCGATGTGATGGTCCATTGCCGGATACAGATCCGGTACGCTCCGGTACCACAGCATCATTAAGGTGCTAGCCCGACCATTTCGGGAGCGATTTATGTGGCCACATTAAACCTTCAGGCCATCTGTTAGTGAAACAGGATTCGCCGCGGATAGGTGAGGTTTACAATTGCGTTTGGAGAAGCTGTATATTGCGCTGGCAACCTGAAGGGTTGCGCTACACAGCCCCCTGAATCTGGTATTTTAGTTCCTTCTTACGACAGGCATACCTACCGCGGGTATATTCTGACCCCCTAACCTGCTGGGATATACTTATCCTTCATGCCTGGCAGCTCATTGTTCTAACATTTGGTTGCTGCCTCTACACTCAGAGAAAAAATCGTTCTAAAACGAATGAAACAAGTTCAAAATTAAGAACATTCGTGACCTATGGGCTTGTTTTAAGAACAGTTTTTCCAAGCACACCGTTCATATTTTATTACCACTTTGGTATAAATGTGTGAACCTTCTGTGCTCATTTCAAGCACTACTTGGGCTTGATTTAAGATGTTTCGCTCACACGTTTCGAAAACGATTTATGGTCGATTGAACAGTTTGCGGTCTCAATTCATGAACGGTTTGTGCTTGATTATTGGTGGGAGTGGGAAGGTACCATTTATTTTTTTTTTTTTTAATAAATAAATTTTTTGTCATTAATAAAAAATATTAATAACAAAAAAATGATTATTAAAATTCCAAAAGATTCGAAAAAACGCATAATATGCATTGTTTCATGTATTTCTCTTATTGAGAAATTCTTCTTATTTGATAATTCAATCTGAATATATATTTAAAACATTGCATAACAAGATTGAGAATTACCTGTGCATATGTGAATGGAACTCAACGAAAATAAGAGTTAAAAAAATTAAATATATAAAAATAATTGTTTTAAAAAACTTCAGAGTTTGACGGTGATCGAACTCGCGTCACACGATCGCAACCGCAACATTTTAGCCGCTGGGCCATTACAAATGCTTGATAGCTTGTGCCAAATGTTGTACTTAACATTGTAGTACAAACGTTATTATACCAATTTTTTTTACGTGAACTTAATTTAAGAACATAAAATAAGATCAGCCGTTCTCTTTTCAAGAAAATGGTGTCAGTTCAAGAACAAGGTTGTTGTTTTGAGAACAGGCCATTCGTTTTTCAACAACAAAAAAGTAAGAACATGAAGAGCTTGAATTGAGTCCGATGGTGCTGGATTTTAGAATGGAATTTTTCACTGAGTGTATACCCGCCCGGCCTCTTAGATGTGATTGAGGCCCCGATACATTACCACTAATTCACCATGACTCAAACCAGGCATGCTTAACCAACGAACCGATATCATTTTGTTACGATAAAACTGGTCGAGGGCCAAACTTTACCAGAGACGCCGATATGAAATTCGTATGTAAAACCACCCCTTGATTTCGAAAACCGAGTTTATTTTTGATTCTATGGTACCGTTTTTGAGATATTTGCAATTTACCGTTATTCGAAGAAACCAAAAAGGTGGCTCCCTTTAATTACGTATATCTCACGAACGGGTAAAGCAATTGCAAAAAAGTTTCCAGAATCGGAAATAAAATAAAATTTGCTATAAATGCATAATACATTCTTTTTTGCTCAGCCAGATAGTTTTCGAGATATTAGCTTATAATTTCAGATTTTTGTTTTTTTTATGAAAAAATATGAAAAAAATTACTTTCTGCGAGGGCAGCATTCCACAACCACAACTTTTTTTCCAGATGTTTTTTCTTTATTTAAAGCTCTGTCTAATTAAAAAAAAGATAAGCTACCATCGAAGAAAATCGATGCAAAACTACGTAAGTTATAAGCGATCAAATAAAAATACCCAGGTTGGGCAATTTCAACGTATACCTCAAAACGTATGTATGGTATAAAGAAGAGTGGAAAATCTAGCTATGCTCTCTTTCTATTTAGTTAAAAGTTCAATTTATGAATGAAATTTCCCATATTTTTAACTTTTTTTTTAATTTATTTATGTTTATACTATATTCTAACAATCTTTATATTAATTTGATTTTACTATGTAGTCGAAATAATTATGTGTTCTACTTTGACGCTTATTCAGTTTAGGATCGGTTTCTCTTATGAGAAACGAGCAGTAATCACCCATCATTGCGACGTCCCAGAATCCTTGATATCGATTCTCAATTAATTTCATTTGCTGATGATACCTTTCGCCATGCTCGTCACTTTCGTCGCCAAGATTTGCCGGAAAAAAGCTCAAATGCGAGTGCAGAAAGTGAATTTTTAAGGACATATTTACGCCTGGAAAGAAAATATTAGATAGGTAAACAAGTTATAGAATTTTGGGAAACTAATTTTAATAAGCCTTTAAGCCATTTTCGCATAATTATTGATTAAGTCGTTCACTATCTGCTCGTAGTTAGGGCTTTTGTGTCTACCGAGAAAAGAAGCAACGACTTTTTCAAAGGATTCCCACGCTGCTGCCTCAACTGATGAGAGTAGTCTTTTGAATTGATTACTGTTGATCAACTTTTTTATTTGTGCTCCAACAAAAATACCTTCCTTTATCTTGGCTTGAGAAATATCTGGAAAAATTGTTTTCATATAGTCGAATGCTTCGCCTTCTTTGTTCAAAGCCTTAGCCAAGTTTTTAATGAGACCGAGCTTGATGTGTAAGGGTGGAAGTATGATTTTCTCTTTCTTGACAAGAGGGGTGTATTTGATGTTATCCAAACCAACGGTAAACTCGACTCTTTCCGGCCAATCCTTTCTGACGTAGTGGTCCCTACGAGCTCGGCTATCCCACTTGCAAAGGAAGCAGCAGTGCTTGGTGTAGCCACTTTGTAGACCGCATAGCATTGCAACGACTTTGAGATCCGAACATATTTTCCAATCATGCTCTTCATATTTGATAAATTTGAGTAGTTTTTGCGTTTCCTCGTAGGTTTCCTTTGTATTTACTGCATGTACGATCGGGATAAAAGGCTGTTTGTTACAAATATAAATATGCAATAATACAGCCTTCAAACTCAGTTTATTGCTGTCTATGAACAATCGCCAGTCTTTTGAATCATATGTTTGACCAAACTCTTTGAATAAACCAGGAATGTCGTTGCAGTAGCCTATACTGTCTTTCTTGGTATAGTGTTTGGAAAATTGTTCGTGACGAGTTCTACAATATATCACCTTAACATCGGATGACACAAATTTAAATTGTTGCATACGAGAAGCGTGGATCTCGGCCTTTTCCTTGGATAGTTCCAAATATCTTATCCAATCATTAAGTTGTGCTTGTGACAGAACGTTTCTCTCGTTTCCCATGCGAAATTCAGTACAACTTGATTCCCCGCACTCAGATATTACTGTTGACAATGGAACTGGATTCGCAACTGCCGTTCAATGTAGTACTGGTAATGTCACTGTAGGTACGCTGGCATAGGTTACTCTTCTTGATCTTCCAATGCCAACTACTTTTTTTTGACAAATATAACACTCTATTGAATGGCAAGTAGGTTCTCTCCATATCATTGGTGTATCAAATTTTATATGTTGTCCTGATTCCGACTGAATCAATTCTACTCGACACGATGTACACAAAGTGTTCTGCGTCCATGTTTTTTCAGCATTTTTAGGCTCAATGCGAAAATACTTGGAGTATAAAGTTTTCATATGATCTGAGAATACTCGTCGTCGCCTTATGATAGTATATTGGCCACACATGAAACAGAACATATCTGGATCGTTATTACAAACAAATTCTCGCTTCCTTTTACTCATTTTATTTTTTTTAATAAATCACGGTTTTGAAATTTGACTTATGAACTGAACTATCTTCGGCGAGCCTTGCAGATGTTATGGAGTTTCAAGGCGCATTAACTCATATTTATACTCGGAACAAGAATAAAATTGAAAAAATCAAATCTTACCTAGACAGAAAGGTTCCTTTTTATACGGAGCCGGGAAAAGAAAATACTACCTGCTTTAGATGTAGGCTTTAAAAATTTTTTTGTGTCTTATAATTTTGAAAATCTACCTGCATACTTACCCATAAGTGACGGAAATACATGTTTATAACTACATGCCTACAGCAGGTTTCGAACCCAACCACTCTTCCTTTCGATGCAACCTCTCTACCTAATATAAAACAAATCGAGTATTAAGAGTACTATTTGATTTATTTAAAGAAAAAGTATTATCATTGTTATGGTGTTATTCGTTTATCCGGATAATATCCCATTTGCACTTTATACCTTTAATATATGTATGTATACATACATTGAACTTGCGCAACCTGGGTATTTTTATTTGATCGCTTATAACTTACGTAGTTTTGCATCGATTTTATTCGATGATAGCTTATCTTTTTTCTAATTAAACAGAGCTTTACGCAAAGGAAAAATATCTGGATAAAAAGTTGTGGTTTTGGAATGTTGCCCTCGCAAAAAGTAATTTTTTTCATATTTTTTCATAAAAAAAAAACAAAAATCTGAAATGATAAGCTAATGTCTCGAAAACTGTTTGGTTGAGCAAAAAACAATGTATTATGTATTCATAGAAAATTTGATTGTCTTTCCGATTCTATAAACTGTTTTGCAATTGCTTTACCCGTTCGTGAGATATACTTAATTAAAGGAACCATCTTTTTGGTTTTTTCGAATAACGGTAAATTGCAAATATCTCAAAACCCGTACCACAGAATCAAAAACGAACTCAATTTTCGAAATCAGGAGGTGATTTTACATACGAATTTCATAACGGCGTTTCTGGTAAAGAGAAAAAGTTGAAATTCATGGCCCAGTGTAATTAACGTTAATAAACGAAACGAAATGATGTATATTGCAAACGAAATGACTTTGTTGTTTGTAAGAACGTTAAATTAACGAAATGATTTTGTTTCGTTTTCTGCCCTATCAAAACGAAATCAAATCGTTTATGTTGATTATAAATTTCAAACTATGCTGGCAAAGCTGATTGATGGCGGAGTCATTAAATGTGAAAGCATTAGCCAAGCTGATTGCAACTTTTCTCATCAATTTTGACAGTACGAACATTTCTCAGAGTATTTTTGACATTACCACCAACGAATTACACAAACAAATTACATGAAATTTGTGTGTGTATGTCCGCTCGCTGTTACCACCTTACGGCTTCACCATGGCTATAGCATTGCCAGCACAATTCAAACATAAAATATCACGTTTTTGTTAACGTTTTTAACGTTAACGAAAGCTTTTCGTTTCGGTTAAAAACGAGATACAATTTATCTTGATAATTTCTTTATCGATAATATTTTGAAGTGTTTCAACTGAAACGGTGGAAATTTTTGGATAAACGATTACCTTAACGTTAAGGTGCATCCCTGACTCAAACCAAGTTAAAGCAAATTAGTTACACATTATTTGAATTATTATTTCATAAGTTCAATCCATTACAATTTTTAAAATTTGAGGTTTTGCTATGTCTAGTTAACCTAAACTAATAAACCAAAATAACAAACTCCGTTTGAGTTAAAAAAAAGAAAATCATTATTAGGGAAAAAATATATAAATTAAATGGTCGAACTATAATTAGTCCCCACACACGTATTAGCTCTTATATCTTTGAATTCCAAAAATTAACTTTGATGTACATATTTATATAAATATGTATATGAGCTATTAGGTACGCATATACAAAAAAAATATTGGCAAAAAAAATTTTAATTGAAAGGACAACTAAATCATACATATGTATGTATGTACATGTATATCAATATATAAATCTATGAAAAAAAAAATAGGAAAATTGTTAACAACCCTAATATGTGAAATAAATGAATATATTTTGTTCATATACATGTGTAATTAAATTCATTTCATGAGTATGAAACATTCCTACCTAGCTTAGAAGGCCTTCTTGCTCGGGAAATGGATTTTCATTTCTTAATTCAAAATCATAGTGTGGCTAATATTACCATCACTAGTAATAAACTCCCAACACAAAAACATTGAAGCAAGCCACATTGTATACATACCCAATAAACATTTTTGTCAATTCTCAGTTTGAGATACATTTGAGAATCAGTCCATTTCTCACATTGCAAACGTTAGTTTTCAAATTCATTTCAAATAACCGTTGATAGCATTCTCAAGCTAAAAAGCACATTTTTAATATGGAATTTTTCTTTATTTTCAAATAGAGAATTTTTAGATTCTCAACTTTTTCTCAAACGAGAATAAAGAGGTGTAGTGTACTTGAGCATAAAAATAAAAATAATAATAATGAAGTTTGGATGTTTCTATGTAAACGCTCATCTTCTACCAATTTTTCCGCGTCGTTTTGAGTTTAAGAATCTGTCGTTAGCCCAAAATGGGTTGCCGTCATGCAGAAAAGTGAGCATGTTGCCAGGGTAGCCCCCCAGGAGTGACTTCGATGCACCTGAGGCACTGCCGACTTCTGGAGTATGTGCGCGGTATATTTTGACTCCTGGAGTTGCACGCTGATGACACTACGGTTGAGCTACTTGGGCAATTCTTATTCTGATTTTTTGCTTCAATAAATGTAGGCTTAAGCCTTTCTGTTGATACTGTGGTTGCCTTACCATCGACGTCAATCTCGAATACATAGTCCGATATACGCCCGAGCACTTCATATGGACCTCGATACGGTTGTTCAAGTGGTTTTTTTACTTCGTCTACTCGTATGAACACATGCGTACAACTATGAAGACTAGAATGTTTGAATGCTCGAGATCTATTGTGATGCGCGGTAGGTGACGAGCGGCTGTACGCATGAAGTTTCGAAATTCTTCGACAAAATGTTGTGGCTCATGCCCCAGAAGAATGCCCCTGGTAACCGGAGTGTTGTTCCGTAAAGCATTTCTGCTGTGCTGGTTTTAATGTCGTCTTTTAAACTTGTGCGAAAACCGAGCAACACGACTGGCATTATATTTACCCAGTTTGATGAGTCGTGGCACCATATTGCCGCTTTGAGGGGCCTATGCCAACGCTCGACCATACCATTCGATGATGGATGAAAAGCTGTCGTTCCAGTTCGGTTGCATCCTATGAGTTGCGTGAATGCGTTGAAGAATTTTCACTCGAATTGAGAGCCTCGATCACTGGTAACAATAGCTGGTGCTCCGAAGCGGATTACCCACCCGGCGAAAAATGCTTTTGCTACTCTATCGGTATAGGCGTCTGTTTACGCGGCATAGGCTGTCACACGTCCAAATCCCCCATTTATATACATGAATTATTATTATATATATTGTATTGTATATATATTGAATTATACCTTATATTGAATTGTATCTTATTATACTCCCCAAAATCAATGAATAGCACTTAACTTTAAATTTCCAATTGGGAACACTCATGGACATGTGGCAGCCTCCACCGCGCAGGATCGCCCCCTGTCAAAAAACCACCACCTTTTGTATCATTTGCAAAATTTTCATTATTGTTGTCATCTTGTGCAAAGAGATTGCTAAAAGTTCCAATGTCGTGCAAATCAACATCTTTTACTTTCGATCAAAAAATTCTGTAAATTTATTATTATCATACATAGTGTTGTAAACTCATTAAAGTTCTTTTGCTAAGTCTGAGATCTGAAATATTTATTCCGTAAGAAATACAAGTTACATTAAATGAATGTACTAATACGCATTTAATTTACGAGTATTGCATTGGTTATAAATCACGAGAAAATAAATTTTGTGCTGAATTTAAAGGGCGCTCGAAATATTTAAAATTATCTAAAGTTCCCCAAACCAGCGATTGAAACTGGCATTGTGAATCAGAAAAGCAACCGCCAATTTGGTACATCATCGTATAATATTTTGGTACTGTGCACAGTGGTGTTTAATATCAACGTAAACCGCCGTCCTTTGTGGGATCACGGAACAAGTTGGTGACTGGCATTATTGTAGGACTAGGAAATAACAGCCATAAATTCTGCTGATACAATAAGAGCATTGTTGGACAACGCAACTTCAACGCCCAAGCAAAACATTGTATTGCGTATACCATTGTGGAAGGTAGTGCCCGAGTTACGGAAAGCCTTAGAACAGAAGCGACAGCAAGAACAAAATTACCAAACACTGAAGCAACAAAACCATCTCCAGCAGTCCACACATCCACCAGCCCTATCTCTCCAACGCAGTATCCAAAATACCCGGGTAAGTCTCAAATTAACAAGTGGTCCTTCTTCGTCATTGAAGAAACCAGCCCCAATCAAAAATCACATACATACATTAAAGTATATTATGTAACGGTATTTTATGCAAAGTATTTTATGTACATTAAAGTACATAAAATTTTGGTGGCCCCCGCAAAATAATCTTTTTCCCGCCAAACGTAATCCTTTTCCCGCCAAAAGTAATCTTTTCTCGCCAAAACTTTATGACAGCGCAATAAATATATATCTTAGTAAATAAATTACACGCGTCACAACATTTTTGGCCGCGATGGACTCCTAAACTACTGAACCGATTTTGAATTTGTTTTGCATTCCGTGTGTAGTTTGGCATATCTTGAGAGACAGGATAGGATATATCTCAGTTTATAGTCGCAATATTATTTTATTGCAATTTTTTTATTTGTTTATACGTAATAATAAAATGTTACGTATAAGCAGTGGAACTCATATTTTAAGGTGGTGCGCATATACTTCCGTGTGATTGCTTGGTGTTTAATTAAACAACCTGCTTATCTATAAAAAATATTATAGAGAATAATATCAAGTATAGCACATTACCAGGCCCTCCGAGAGGGTGTGGGGTTTTCTGAGGGGGCCCGCGATTGAGAGGTACTATGACATTTTTTTTTAATTCAGGAGAGCCTTTAGTTGTGTAGAGGGTAATTTTCATACCCCTGGGTGACTACGGTCTCGAGATATAGGCCAAAACGTGGGCCAGTGAATGCCTAGACAGTGCTTATACAATATTGATGTCAAATGAAAGCTGTTGCTGAGTGCTTTAGTACAGAGTAATATATTATCCAGAGACAGACTGGGACTGGGATTAGGACTAGCACTGGGACTGAGACTCGGAGTGGGACTGGGACTGGGACTGGAATAAAATACATACCACCCTCTGGAAGAGGCAATAAGGGATGTAGAAGAATGAGAAGAAATTGAGAGAAGAGAAAAGAGAAAAGAAGAAGGATATTGAGAAAGAGATAGAATGGGACGAAGATGGAGATAGATGAAGCGAAAAAGACGGAGAGAGGAGTGAATAAAAGGATTAAGAAAAAGTTATGAGGGGGGAGAGCAGAGCCAGACGGAAAAAGCTTATTAAAATGTATGCAGATAGGCCAAATTTAGGGCAGGACAACGTCTGCCGGGTCTTCTAGTCTTATATATAAAATTTTCGTGTCACAATGTTCGCTTCCGTACTCCTCCGAAACAGCTATACCGATTCTCATGAAATTTTATAAGCATATTGAGTATGTCTGAGAGTCGGCCAGCGTCTATTTTTCATACCGCTGGGAGCCTAGGGTCTCGAGATATAGCCCAAAACGTGGACCCGGGTACCCCTAGAATGTGTTTATACAATATGGATATCAAATGAAAGCTGTTGATGAGTGCTTTAGTACAGAGTAATATGTATATTATACCGCTGGGTGACAAGGGTTTCGAGATATACGGCGAAAGGTGGACCCGGATACCTCTCGGATTTGTCGGTAATATGGATATCAAATGAAAGCTGTTGCTGAGAGCTCTAAAGTAATTTTCATTGTGATATTCGATTTAGACACATCAACCTGGCAAAACTGATAAATATGCATTCGAAGCCGAAATAGAGACATGAATTAATAATACCCACATACCTATTTACATACGTCCTATTCGATTTGCCTGAAATTTGGTATATAAATTTGCCTATATTAGTGTCAATAATCCTTTTTTCCTACCAGAGTCGGACTGGGACTGGGATTAGGACTAGGACTGGGACTGAGATTCGGAGTGGGACTAGGACTGGGACTGGAACAAAGGAGATAGAATGAGACGAATGTGTCCCTTGCGGTATAATTTTAAATACATATCCCCACGTTTATATTGTTGCAATACCCAGCAGGATATTCTGCCGCTCAGCCCGACTGGCACATACTACTCCCTAGTCAGTCCAACTGGTCCTAGCCTACAACTGTAACGTTGCCTCGGGCAACTTGAGCGCGGACCATACTGTCAGAATTATAACGCCATCAAACGTTGGATGAACAGTATCTCCTTCCCTACCTATGCTTCGTCAGTCTCTCGGAACCACAATAAAAGTAGAAGGGTTGGGCGCTCAAATGGAAAAATTTAACGAGGGCTCCAAAGTAACGGAAGGAATATTGAATACGGTATACGGCGCTGATCCAAAAATAAACAGATTGAACAAGCTTCCAGATCACTGTAGTGTTATTCAGGTAAAAGTAGAAGCCGTGAAAACACGGTAAGAAAATGGCTTAAACTGCGGCTGAGGAAATGTTTACATAAACAGCCAAGTAGCAGTTAACAAATAACCAATCGCACATAGCACATCTTGAAGGGTGCTAGAGTGTCAGAAGGAATTAAGGAGAAACTTACATCTTTATTGGGTGCATGCGTATATGGAAATAGGTGGAAATGAAAAAGCGGATGAGCCCTGTTAGCTAGGCGCATCTGTCGAAGTTTTTACCGTAGACAAATCGGATTGGATGAGATTAAAATAAAACAAGGGTTGCACCTGATCGGCCAAGCTGGGAAGCCGTGGAACCAAGCTCGGTGCTGCTGTGTCAAAAATCATGTGCAGCTCTTTTAACTTTAGACTAACAAAGTTATTGTTATAATTCAAAGGAAGGTACTGCAGACAAATGATAAGTATTCTGACTAGACACTGCATTCTGGAGTCACAGGCTTTTAAGTAAGGCCAGTGATAGCAAATGTAAGAAGAGAAGGTTGGAGGAAAAGCTGTGGTGTTGTTGCCGTTGTTGTTGTTGTGACAGTGCTTCGCCCCATACAATAGGTGGAACTAGCAGTTTCAATAGGGTTGGACCATAAAAATAAGTGTGTTGATTCCACATTGCAATTGAAAGGTGGTTGGTGTCACGTGGGCACACATTACAAGCGGGACATGCATTGAGTACGTCAAAGTTGATTATGGAAAAGTAAGAGTTTAACCTATTACAGACTGCAGATCGAAGTCGATCTAGTGCGACTCATGTCTCCTTGGGGAGTTTGCTATCCTCAACTGCATTTCGATTTCAAACGGCTGGATTCTTAAGTTCCGGATTTCTTCATAGTGCTAACGGAGATGACTTCACAAGTTCCTGGGAGGTGGGGCCTCTTCAATCAGATATCTTTTGGGATGCTCAGTTTCTGCTGTTTGTTTAGCATTTCATTTCCTAACTTTATGGGTATTATTCTCGCCGCAGTGTATAGATATTGCTCGGCGGACAAAGAAGGCATCCCGTGGCAGTTCTGGGCGCGGTGTTTTAACAAACCTGCAGTTTCCTCCAGTGTGATTCTTTTAAGCCTGGCGGCCATATTGTCAAAGCGTAGCATACAAGCAACGGGCCAATTGCTTCATAGGTGGCTATGAGCGTTTCTTTATCTTTGCTCCAAGCGCTGCCGGCAAGGGACTTGAGGAATTTGTTGCGGCTTTGGGATTTTAGTACAATTGCGACTGCATGCTCGCCCACCCAGTATGTTTGGATGCAAGATTCTCGCTAACGTAATGTCATCGATATGGATGTCTAATATGGTCGACATTTGCCATGTGCATGTTGTAAATAAGGTCGCCGTGTATTTGTTTGGTGACCATGTCAAATTTCGTGAGGTGAAAAATAGGAAATATTAGGTAGATAGTCGTTGGTTTTAAGTTGATTGAGCTGTGCTGGTACCCTGCGCTTGCAAGGCTAAGACTCCAGTTACAAGGAGTGCCACAGCTATCAGATGTAGAAGCAGCAAGTGGCATTGGTCCTAGACAGCTTCTAGTATTTGGCAAGAGGAGGGAGTTAAGAAAAATTCGGGTAATTCTATGGACTAATTCAGTCTACATCTGGCAATTACTTAACATCCAGTTCAACTCAATTTAACTAAAAGTTTCATCTCCCCGTAGTAACCGAAACTTCGAGCCCCTTAAATCTCTGAGCTTTAACTAAAATATCAAATCATTACTTTCATCTTTCTAGGTAATCATAGCCCTCCTTTTTAAATACGCTGTAAACAAGCGATAAAAGTAAAGCAACAATTCCTTATGTTTTACATAAGTTATGTATATTGAAAGTAACACAACTTAAGTTATTTTCTATTCAAAACTTATTAGTATTACAAACGCCTTCAGGCAAAGGCAACACTATCCCGTCGTGTATGTTAAGCTTTCTTTCTTTCTAGTTTATGTATCACGTATATTTTAATATAGATCTTGTTTTGCAGGTGCCGATGCCCAACTGCTGCTGCTGGGTACTGAGTGCTGATGCAGTGATGCTGGTGTCACGCTCACCCCAGTGCCCATTTGATAGACCATATAAGGATGCGACTAATATCCAACTGCGCTTGAGGCTTACAGACCGGACGCTAGCTAAACTGTTGTAGGTATGTACAGGTAAGTGTGTGTGTGTGTGTCGAAGGCTTAGGATGCGTACCTCATCAGCTCATTGCTATTTAATATGCCAAACACACATCATCCGCCGGTTATGTGAGCAATAAATGCAGAAATTACTAGAAATTATGCCACAGAGTACAACATTAAAATGCGTTATTTAAAATATGACTTAAAATAGTTACTAACTAAAGTGACTAACAAACGAACAAGGGAAACAAAAAAATTTTAAATGCTATGAATACATACATATGTATTGCATAGCAAATATTCTGGGTTGATCTAGACAGTAGCCCATAATTTTGCATTACAAATTTAGAGAGGATAAAGTTGGAAAAGTAAGCACGTATAGAATGATGTACTCGATTGTAGCAAGTTTAGTATGGATTCCATTTTTTTTTATATAATAAAAAAGTATAATAGTCGAGCCCCAGCAGGTTAGAGGGTCAGAATATACCCGCGGTAGGTATGCCTGTCGTAAGAGGCGACTAAAATACCAGATTCAAGGAGCTGTGTAGCACAACCCTTCAGTTTGCCAGCGCAATATACAGCTTCTCCAAACCCAATTGTCAACCTCACCTATCCTCGATGTTACCGAAGCGTACCGGATCTGTAACCGGCAAAGGACCATCACATCGATAACACTCCCCAGCGCCTTCGGGGAGCAACCTTATCGCTGCAACAACAACAATATAATAGTCGACGACAATAAGTGAGTTTTTGACGAGGCAGAAACCCTGTCAAAAGCGCACTGAATTTTGGTCTAAATGTCTAAATCAAGAAGAAGGCCATAGAACTAGCAGAAGGAGTATCGCAGAGGCAGCATGGCATCAGGCTTGGAATATACATGTAAGGAGCAATTGAACAGGTCTTACTAAACCCAAGCAAATTGTCGTCATTTCAACCTTAGACGTACGAAACGCTTTCAACAAATTGGGCTCAAATTCAACAAGCGACTGAAAAGGCATCGAAACATGCTGATGACAAACATCGATATGCCAACAAAAACCAAATGGACGCTGCTGATGGTAACCAACCTATCCACGGCCCTACTGTACGACTCTGAACTGTGCTTAAACACAACTCGTAAGAATAATCGTTGTAAGTTTCAGAGTACAGCGAACAGTATCTCGAGAGTAGCCTGCGCTTATCAGGACCAGCCGTACAGTGATTAGCGGAACAATCCCCATCGACCTATTAGCGCTGCAAAGAAGGCCGTTAGGAAAAAGAGCAGGGAAGAAAATTTAAGGTTGTTTCACGGACGGTGGGGAAATGTACAACGTGGCAGATGTACAGCGAAATTTAAAACAGATATTGAAACATGAAGCACCACTTACATTACTACGTTATCCATTTGCTCTCCGGGCACGGGTACTTCAAAAATACGTGCACAGGATAAAAAATGCCGAACATCCTAAGCGCGCTAACGGTTCTATAGACGAGCGCATTGCTGAACACACATTCTTCAAATGTTCAAGGTAAGAGCAAATCACTGTAAATAACGTTACAGCAAAAATTCTTAGCGGCTCAGGGGAGTGAAAACAAATCAGTAACTTCGTAGAAACCACAGTCAGAGCAAAAGTGCGGGACCTGAACGCAGGAACAACAGAAATTTCTTACAAAACCCAGGTCCCAGGATGGGAAACGATACCAGTTGGGATGGTTTTTAGCTGGTAGAACACACAGTTGCTACGACAGAAGCAATTATTACGAACTAGACATTTTCCATTCCAACCCGAAAATAAAATGTGGGAAATTGGGGATCGTGAAAGGCGAATTCACCGTTAACCCGACCATCGCAGAGAAATAGGTTTAGTGGCTGAAATATATCAACCAAAGCAATATCAGCAAGATTATTCAAACTTGAAGTTGTGTGTCATCCTACGGCAATCCATGGAGGAACCATCAAGCAGCTACGAGAACGCTGTAAATGTTATGTTTCTATTGACACAACCTTAAAGTTATGAAAGACATCGAAAATACCAAAAACATACAAAAACTTAAGCTCCTACGACATGGCCATGCTGAAGCTAAGGCATTTTTGGTAACGGAATTGATAAGAGTGGCCCCTTAAAAAACCTAAGAAATAAGGTGATAACAAATTCCCACAGACTACGCCAATATATTATATGATCTGAAGCTTTATGTTGTTGTGCCATCGTGTTTGTGGATTCATGTTCCCATTACGACAGGCTTTGCAAAACCACAGCAAATATTCTAAGTTCCTCAATCCGCTGTGGCAACCTTATACTTAAGCAGATAACCAACGATCTTCCGAGTAGATACCACTGTCCACATTGCCATTAAGTTGGAAGTCATCTGTGCAGACGACTGTAAATTTTGGATCTAGAGTAGAGATATTATCCCATGCTCGTCTCTCTGGGATACTGATAGTGAAAAGAAAGGGGCGTAAGCTTCCGAGGATGGTCTCTAGAATGATAACATGGCATGTGAAGATTGTTAGCCTATACCCTTAATAAAGCTAGTTTACAGAACGTGAACGATATACATATATTCAGTGAGGGACGATTAACACCCATAACACTCCAAATAAATCTATAGGGTATGCTTTTTCGATACAAGAAGAAGAAAAGGAATTTGGCCACCGTCGTTTCCAGCACCCATTGGACTAGCGATTTCCGTTACTGGGTATAAAATCCTATACTGTACCAAACCAATGCCAAATATTCAACTGTGAGCCATACGTGCGTACGTATGTACATATTTTTATGCCAGCTACATAAAGGAAATGCGAATAAAGAAAACAAATTAACAAAAGAAAAGAAGGTCACTATATTCATATTAAGAATTGATACAAATAAGATGAAGGAGCAGTAGGTGTTAGATTTGAAAGCGAAATAAATCACAGCACCTAACAAACAGCAGTGCACCAAAGCCTCCTTTTATCCTTTACTCCCTGTCAAAGCGGTATTGAAAATAATAAGCACAGCACCAACAACAACAACAATAAGAACAACATGTAGCGTTGGGTAGCCGACAGAAGACTGGTTAGTGCGACATGATTGTTAACAAGTCGCACAAACAAAAGACGCAAAATCGAAAAAAAGAAACCTGAAGCGAAACCAAAAAGGGTGTAGCAAGACCCAGAAATTGAAATGAAGTCGAATAAAATCGCATATAAATTGTACAAAAAGGGGATATATTCAATTCAAAACAAAATCAAACTTGGTCGCTTTGTACCACTTAAATTGGCGAAGTATTTTATATTTGGGTTAGTTAGGTATCAAGGTAATGGCACAGTGGGGAAGTAATGATATTTTGAGACCTGAAATATTTTAATATACAAACTCTTGGGAAGTGTGAACCAGCCGTGTCTCGCAATTAAGAAATGAATAAAGAGTATGAGTTTAGCTCGTTCGGTATCTGACAGAAAAAAACCTCTGAGGAAAATGAATTTGTCATTTGAAACCTACTTAGCTTAAAGAAGTATTAATGCAAAAGAAAGCAGATATTGCTATTGTAATTGGATAGGGGCTTAATCGCCAAGTAAGTAATCTCGGACACAGCTCTTAGTAACCGCCTTAGCATTATCTAAACAAAGCAAAGATACTTCCCTTGAAATAATGAGCGCTGCCTTTGGCACGCTATACAAATTCAGCAATGAGCTCAAGGGAAATCTGGAGGATACTCTCGAAAGATCGTGCTCTCTTGTACTACATGAGAGATGATCAACTACACATTTTTCCAATTTTAAATTACACTAACTTTCCAGATGATTCAGTTTAGCAAGCATCAGCTTCACTGCCGGCAAATGCAAGCATTAGAGGAAGGTTGCCCATGTTAAGAATGCGACAAGTGGTATGGTTTTCGGCTCGTTAACTGCTAACTTCTAATATATGTATGATTAACTCAGAAAGTGAGGCAGAGCCTATACCAGCATGAGATCGAGGGCTCGACCTCACTCGTACCGTACTTCTATGCCATCGATCTACGATTATGTAGATGCAAGGTTTTAAGGCTATCTTTAATAGCGCCGTAACGTGGATCTCTTGGTCCGAACAGGCACTTCCGGATGTGTGGATTTGGCATTTTCCCGATCACTCAAATCTTCTGCTCAGCTAAGCAAGCACTTGAATTACATCACATTTTAACAAGAGACGAAGGCTTCTCTTGACAATTGATGACTTCAGAGGCTGCGCAAAGCTATTAGAACATGTTGTGGTGCATCTTTTCACATCTTGGACTCAAAGTCCAATTAGAGTCCATTAGGTGCGCCTTAATATCGTGGACAAGCCAAGCTGTGTTAGCTATAGGCACGACAACGTGGTGGAATCTGTGGCGCAAAATTTCGTTTTCAAGACGTTGTCGACTCTCTGGAGAAAGTATCTAAAACCGATGTGTAACCATGTTTTGACTTACATCTACAAATATCGTGAAGAGTTTTAGGTCCTTTAATACCTAATTTGAAGTGTAGGCTAATTATTGAGCACAGAACTCACAACAAGCATGTACAAAGTTTCGACTGATCCTAACACTGTTGTTCTGGAAGGCAGTTGGGGCTTCTTATATACATTTATAACATACTCAATATAGCTCAAGTGATTGGATAGTGCAAACCTCGGATAGAAATACGCTAGCAGGGATATGAAATAGCATACTTTAAAGGTTCCCGCTTCTAATTCTCAAGATGTTTTGGATACGTGAAAGGTGAAACATCGAAACATTTCCCAACGCTTTTTAATAGGAGAGTAAAGAGCGCTATCTAGCTTCAAAGAAATGTTTTATAGGAAGAATGAATTTGCAGATAATTCGGCACGACATACAACACTACCATTTGTGGCATGGTGATATCATTTCCCACCGCCAGGCACAAAACGAGCTGAACTTCAACTACATTCGGTAGTTATCGTTACCATGACCCACATATCTTCAGATTGACTGTCCCTCAAGCTGTTGGATGAACAATTAATCCAAAGTGATGTAGAGCTTCCACAAACCCACAGGGCGAATGCATTAAGATCGAATGCGCACGCTTACGGTTAGAGATGTAACAAGGACAAAGGCTCGCCATACGAAAAGCGTGGAAAACGAAAAATCGAGCTGGTTTAGCTTCGCAGGAGGCCGTGGACTGAGTTGTCGATGGCTAACAGTATCAAAGATTACTACATTGGAATGATCAGTGATCGGAACCCGTGTGATAAGCGATTGGGGAAGTAGTCGAAGAACCATTAGCGACTTAGAAAAATAGCAAACAGCGGGGAATATCGTTACAGTAAATTTTGCTAATGATCGTAGTAGCAGCAGGAAGTATTGTGACAGCAACAACGAGGCGGAATGTTATGAAAATTTTGACGGCGATAACTGACCCTTCGGTGGTAAAAACCTTCTTCGATGGTAAACCCTTCACACCGCTAGGGTACTTTATAGGCTTCCAAAAAGAAAGCAGACTTGTAGGCGATGGACACCTTAAGCCGACTAATGGTGTCAAAGCGCGGGCAGTGGAGTACCAAATTTTATTTTGGGTAGAACGAGTGGTGTTAAGCCGGAAGAGCTACTGATGACTCATCCAAGTTGTCTGTTCGTATTTTTGCAAATATGGCTACTTAAATGAATCACAAAATAATGGAGAAGCATAGCAATATATTTGATTTGTGTAAAATGCTATTGGCTGTTGGTTGATAACACGATGCTCGCTGCCTGTTACTGTTAGGTCTAATAAAGTATAATTTTAGGCGCAAGTGAAGTTACAATGGGGTTCCTACCAGAGATCTGCTTTGATTGCTACTAAAATTAGTGCACTTAGTCATGAGCCAAACAATTTTGTCTAAATGTGTACTTAGTCAAGTACAGACAAATACTATGAGTGATTAGCACATAAAATAGAAAATGCATACGAGTGCCCCGTAACACATATGTATGTCTCATACATATATGACATTGTTGAGTATAAACTGATTTCATAGTCGCTTTAACTCAGTAGCACGTTGATTTCGTGTGTAATACACTGTATACTTCGTTTATCATCGGTTTTACTTTGGCGTTGTATTCAGTTTAAGCGGCAGTTACCCACGAATATACGTACAAAAAACGTTTCAGCTGACACGACCTATCTTATGAGTGTACAATGTAAACGAAAACTCACCGACGTGCAACGCTCGTACGTACGTAGCGCGGAACGTAGAAATCAAAACAATTTTGATTTTTCCGTAAGAACGTGTCAGCTGATCGCTCTCTCACTAGACAGAGTTGCTTATTAAACTTTTATGCGCTAATTTTTGACCGTTTGCAGTTTTATGTAAAAACACCTAATTAAAGTTTGAAAAATTGTGAAAATAATTCGAATTATAATATAAATAAAATATAAATAAAATAATAATAATTCGAATCAAAAATTAAATTGGAAATAGTTGATGTTTCCATAAGCATGCATGCAAACTGATCAATGGCAACAGTGCTTATCTGTAAATAATACACACACAAATATGTTATGTACATGCACACAGACGCACACATTGATTCCTACGGGCTTGAGGGTTCGGTCAAATGTTTCTGTACGTACGGCACACGTCGGTGGGTAACTGCCGCTTTAGTTTCGTGTACATCGTTGTGTTGCTAGCGTCAGAAGACTAGTACGACTTTTTTTTATACTCAGTTGAGCAGAGCTCACAGAGTATATTAAGTTTGATTGGATAACGGTTGGTTGTACATATATAAAGGAATCGAGATAGATATAGACTTCCATATATCAAAATAATCAGGATCGAAAAAAAATTTGATTGAGCCATGTCCGTCCGTCCGTCCGTCCGTCCGTCCGTCCGTCCGTCCGTCCGTCCGTCCGTCCGTCCGTTAACACGATAACTTGAGTAAATTTTGAGGTATCTTGATGAAATTTGGTATGTAGGTTCCTGAGCACTCATCTCAGATCGCTATTTAAAATGAACGATATCGGACTATAACCACACCCACTTTTTCGATATCGAAAATTTCGAAAAACTGAAAAAGTGCGATAACTCATTACAAAAGACAGATAAAGCGACGAAACTTGGTAGATGGGTTGACGTTATGACGCAGAATAGAAAATTAGTAAGATTTTGGACAATGGGCGTGGCACCGCCCACTTTTACAAGAAGGTAATTTAAAAGTTTTGCAAGCTGTAATTTGGCAGTCGTTGAAGATATCATGATGAAATTTGGCAGGAACGTTACTACTATTACTCTATATGTGCTAAATGAAAATTAGCAAAATTGGATGAAGAACACGCCCACTTTTTAAAAAAAAAAATTTTTAAATTCAAATTTTAACATAAAATTTAATATCTTTACTGTATATAAGTAAATTAAGTCAAAATTCAACTCCAGTAATGATATGATGCAACAAAATACAAAAATAAAATAAAATTTCAAAATGGGCGTGGCTCCGCCCATTTTCATTTAGTTTGCCTAGAATACTTTTATTGCCATAAGTCGAACAAAAATTTACCAATCCTTCTCAAATTTGGTAGGAGCATAGATTCTATGACGGTAACTGTTCTCTGTGAAAATGGGCGAAATCGGTGGAAGCCACGCCCAGTTTTTATACACAGTCCACAGTCTGTCCTTCCGCTCGGCCATTAACACAATAACTTGAGCAAAATCCGATATATCTTTACTAAACTTAGCCCACGTACTTACCTGAGCTCACTTTTTCTTGGTGTAAAAAATGGGCGAAATCTGACCATAACCACGCCCACTTTATCGATATCGAAAATTACGAAAAATGAAAAAAATGCCATAATTCTATACCAAATACGAAAAAAGTGATGAAACATGGTAACTGGATTGGTTTATTGACGCAAAATATAACTTTGGAAAAAACTTTGTAAAATGGGTGTGACACCTACCATATTAAGTAGAAGAAAATGAAAAAGTTCTACAAGGCGAAATCAACAGCCCTTGGAATCTTGGCAGGAATACTGTTAGTGGTATTGCATATATAAATAAATTAGCAGTACCCGACAGATGATTTTCTGGATCACCTGGTCCACATTTTGGTCGATATCGCGAGAACGCCTTCACATATACATCTAAGGGCCACTCGCTTTTAAAACCCTCATTAATACCTTTAATTTGATATCCATATCGTACAAAAACATATCAGAGTCACCCCTGTCCCACCCTAATGGCGATATCTCGAAAAGGCGTCCACCTATAGACCTAATGCCCCCTCCCTCTTAAAATGCTCAGTAACACCTTTCGTTTGATACCCATATCGTACAAACATTCTAGTCACCCCTGGCCCACCCTAATGGCGATATCTCGAAAAGGCGTCCACCTATAGACCTAGTGTCCACTCCCTCTTAAAATGCTCAGTAACACCTTTCGTTTGATACCCATATCGTACAAACATTCTAGAGTCACCCCTGGCCCACCCTAATGGCGATATCTCGAAAAGGCGTCCACCTATAGACCTAATGCCCACTCCCTCTTAAAATGCTCAGTAACAGCTTTCGTTTGATACCCATATCGTACAAACATTCTAGAGTCACACCTGGCCCACCCTAATGGCGATATTTCGAAAAGGCGTCCACCTATAGAACTAAGGATTACTCCCTTTTAAAATACTCATTACCACCTTTCATTTGATACCCATATCGTACAAACACATTCTAGAGTCACCCTGGCCCACCCTAATGGCGATATCTCGAAAAGGCGTCCACCTATAGACCTAATGTCCACTCCCTCTTAAAATGCTCAGTAACACCTTTCGTTTGATACCCATATCGTACAATCATTCTAGAGTCACCCCTGGCCCACCCTAATGGCGATATCTCGAAAAGGCGTCCACCTATAGACCTAATGTCCACTTCCTCTTAAAATGCTCAGTAACACCTTTCGTTTGATACCCATATCGTACAAACATTCTAGAGTCACCCCTGTCCCACCCTAATGGCGATATCTCGAAAAGGCGTCCACCTATAGACCTAATGCCCACTCCCTATAGAACTATGGATTACTCCCTTTTAAAATACTCATTACCACCTTTCATTTGATACCCATATCGTACAAACACATTCTAGAGTCACCCTGGCCCACCCTAATGGCGATATCTCGAAAAGGCGTCCACCTATAGACCTAATGCCCACTCCCTCTTAAAATGCTCAGTAACACCTTTCGTTTGATACCCATACCGTACAAACATTCTAGAGTCACCCTTGGTCCAGCTTTATGGCGATATCTCGAAAAGGCGTCCACCTATAGAACTAAGGATTACTCCCTTTTAAAATACACATTACCACCTTTCATTTGATACCCATATCGTACAAACACATTCTAGAGTCACCCTGGCCCACCCTAATGGCGATATCTCGAAAAGGCGTCCACCTATAGACCTAATGCCCACTCCCTCTTAAAATGCTCAGTAACACCTTTCGTTTGATACCCATATCGTACAAACATTCTAGAGTCACCCCTGGCCCACCCTAATGGCGATATCTCGAAAGGGCGTCCACCTATAGACCTAATGCCCACTCCCTCTTAAAATGCTCAGTAACACCTTTCGTTTGATGCACATATCGTACCAACACATTCTAGAGTCACCCCTGGCCCACCCTAATGACGATATCTCGAAAGGGCGTCCACCTATAGAACTAAGGATTACTCCCTTTTAAAATACTCATTACCACCTTTCATTTGATACCCATATCGTACAAACACATTCTAGAGTCACCCCTGGCCCACCCTAATGGCGATATCTCTAAAAGGCGTCCACCTATAGACCTAATGCCCACTCCCTCTTAAAATGCTCAGTAACACCTTTCGTTTGATACCCATATCGTACAAACATTCTAGAGTCACCCCTGGCCCACCCTAATGGCGATATCTCGATAGGGCGTCCACCTATAGACCTAATGCCCACTCCCTCTTAAAATGCTCAGTAACACCTTTCGTTTGATGCACATATCGTACAAACACATTCTAGAGTCACCCTGGCCCACCCTAATGGCGATATCTCGAAAAGGCGTCCACCTATAGAACTAAGGATTACTCCCTTTTAAAATACTCATTACCACCTTTCATTTGATACCCATATCGTACAAACACATTCTAGAGTCACCCCTGGCCCACCCTAATGGCGATATCTCGAAAAGGCGTCCACCTATAGACCTAATGCCCACTCCCTCTTAAAATGCTCAGTAACACCTTACGTTTGATGCACATATCGTACAAACACATTCTAGAGTCACCCCTGGCCCACCCTAATGACGATATCTCGAAAAGGCGTCCACCTATAGACCTCATGCCCACTCCCTCTTAAAATGCTCAGTAACACCTTTCGTTTGATACCCATACCGTACAAACATTCTAGAGTCACCCCTGGCCCACCCTAATGGCGATATCTCGAAAAGGCGTCCACCTATAGACCTAATGCACACTCCCTCTTAAAATGCTCAGTAACACCTTTCATTTGATTCCCATATCGTACAAACACATTCTAGAGACACCCCTGGTCCACCTTTATGGCGATATCTCGAAACGGCGTCCACCTATGGAACTAAGGATCACTCCTTTTCAAAATACTCATTAACAGCTTTCATTTGATACCCATATCGTACAAACACATTATAGAATCACCCCTGGTCCACCTTAATGGGGACATCTCGAAAAGGCGTCCACCGATAGACCTAAGGCCCACTCCCTCTTAAAATGCTCAGTAACACCTTTCATTTGATACCCATATCGTACAAACAAATTCTAGAGTCAGCCCTGGTCTACCTTTATGGCGATATCCCTAAATGGCGTTCATCCATAGAACTATGGCCTACTCTCTCTTAAAATACTCTTTAATACCTTTCATTTGATACACATGTTATACAACCACATTCCAGGGTTACCCCAGATTGATTTTCCTTATTTTGTCTCCATAGCTCTCAACTGAGTATGTTATGTTCGGTTACACCCGAACTTAGCCTTCCTTACTTGTTTTTTTTTTTTTTAATGGACGTTGTGGCACCGCGCTGCCCGCAAGTGGCCCAATGAAACCAGGCTAATCCTGTTCACCCGATCGATTTATATATATATATAATAACTTTTTTTTATTTTGCAGAGTCTTTGATGGGCAGCGGTTTGTCAAGCGTCACGATCTGAGACTGCTCAGCTACAAAAGAAATTTCATCAGCAAAGCGTAATACTTAAAGAGAACAGAAGCAAACGTATTATACATTAATTTAGAGAGGTGAGAACAATCTTTTTTATAGAAAAAAGGGAGTCCGAGCTATCAAATGTGTTTGAGTGAGAGTTATAATCTTGGCATAAACGCCGAAAAGGTTCATTTTGTTCAAAATTCGTTCTACATTGTTTCAGCAGAAGAGGTTTGAAGTGTCTCGATGTCCGAGAGGGAACGCAAAAGTTCACTTCATTCAGAAGGAATGGGCTCGAAATTGATCCATTTAAAAGTTTTGTCATAAATATTACACCAAGAATTTCCCTTCGACTAGCAAGAGTTGGAAGATTGATAAGCTTTAATCGATTAGTATAAGGTGGAAGATTAGTTAAAGAGCCCCATTGGAAATTTCTTAAGGCAAATGATAAAAATTGTTTTTGTATTGATTCGAGACTGTCTGCATGGACTTGATAACGCGGATTCCAAATTATCGAGCCGTATTCTAATATTGGCCTAACTAATGTTGCAAAAAGTGCTTTAGTTATGTAAGGGTCGTTAAATTCTTTTGACCACCGTTTAACAAATGCAAAAACACCTTTGCCTTTATTCACTGTAGCATTAATATGAAGATTGAAACTAAGTTTGGAATCCATCATGACTCCCAAGTCAATAAAATTATTTACAGTTTCTAGACTATAGTTGTTAATTGTATATGAAGCTGGCGGCGAAACTCTCCGAGAAAAACACATGAATTTACATTTTTTGAGATTGAGCGGCATATAATTTACATTGCACCAGGTAACCAAGTGATTTAAATCCATTTGAAGCAAGGAATGTTCCTCAACCGAGGCACATGATTTGAAAAGTTTTACATCGTCTGCGTACATCAAGATTTTTGAGTATTTAATTGTACCAGATATATCGTTTATGAACAACAAGAACAGAATCGGACCAAGATGGCTGCCCTGAGGAACACCAGAAGAAACATAGATGACCCCAGAAAGTGTATTTTTAAAGATTACTTTTTGCGTACGATAACCAAGATACGAAGAAATCCAACATATAAGACGGGGTTGAAAACCGAGTTGACTGAGCTTATGAATAAGTAATGAGTGATACTTTGTCGAAAGCTTTACTGAAATCGGTGTAAATTACATCAGTGTGAAGGCCTTTTCTAAATCCATTAGAAACGTGGGTGGTAAATTCTAGTAAATTGGTGATAGGTGATTTGCCCTTACAGAACCCATGCTGCGAGCTTGCAATTATGGGGGAAATATAGAATGTTAGGTGGTAGGTAACAATAGCCTCAAATAACTTTGGGATAGCGGATAACTTTGCTATGCCCCGGTAGTTTTCTATTGAAGACCTGCTTCCATTTTTATGAAGCGGAATAAGAAAAGATTCTTTCCATATTGTTGGGAAAACGCCATAAATTAAAGATAAATTAAATAAATCTGTTAGCGGCTGATAGATGTTTGCAGCACATTTTTTAAGAAAGTGTGTCGGGATCCTGTCGCGGCCATATGAATATGATACTTTTAGAGTTTTTAAATAAGATAATACATCTTCTGAAGATATAAATGGAGCTCTGATTGAATAACATGAATCAATATGGTATGCGTATTCATTAGGTGAAACGTTGGTCTCAATAGAGTAATTTGATTTGAAAAATTCCGCAAAGAACTCGGCGATCTCTTGATCATCGCTGGAAATATTATCTTGGAATTTCATGGATGATGGAAACCCTTTCACCCTGCGTTTAGAGTTTACGGATCCGTAAAATGCCTTCGGGTCGCAAATTATATTTCTTTTCATTTTACAAAGATAAGCTTTGTAACACTTTTTGTTCAATTGAAAATACTTGCAGCGTAGAATCGAGTACTGTAAGTAATGGTTATGTAAACCCGTCTTTTTGAACAACTTGAAAGATCGAGACTTTTTATTCTTTAAAATTTTCAGCTCTTTAGTGAACCATACTTGGCTTGTATCGGAATGTACACAAATCCGCTTAGGTACGTATTTTTCAAAAAGACAGTAAATGGTATTGTAAAAGTGAGAAACGCTTTGCTCCACATCAGCATTAAATATTGGCCACACTATTCGAGATAGATCACGATTTAATTTTTTAAAATTGGCCTTCGCAAAGTCGAAGCGATAACTGGAGTTGTATCGTTTATTTCCGCTGTTACAAGCATAATTTATAACTTCGTAAACTATTTTGAGGGAAGGGTGGTAAGCATCTTCAGGTTCAATAATGGGTTCGCATCGACTAATGGAATATTTAGATTCATCATCCACAAAGGCTAAATCTAACACTCTTCCGAATTTATTCGATTGGATGTTGATTTGTTGAAGGCACAGCTCAGACATTCCGTCTAGAAATTCATTGTTGGAAGACTTTGACGAAACTGGTACGATATTAAAGTCAGAGATGCACCATGATATGTGTGGCATATTGAAGTCACCCAAGACAATAATGGAATCGGAAGGCTTTAGCATCGAATTAACAGTTCTTAGCAAGGAAATGTGGTGCATATAAACGGACAGTTCAGAAGATGGCGGGATATAACAGATGGCCAAATAAATGTGTATATTTGCTAGTTGTGTGCGTATGCGGTTACGCAAATCTCTTCAGATGGTATTGAAGAGTGTACAGCAAGCAGAACCCCACCTCCAACCCCGTTCAGGCGGTCATTTCGATATATCTGGTAGTCATTACAGAGGATCTCTGAGTTAAAAACATGAGGTTTCAGCCAGGTTTCGGTTAAAGCAATTATATCGTAGCTTGAGTTAAATGATTTTAAAAACAGTTCTGTTAACTTAGTGTTTAAGCCTCTAACATTTTGGTAAAGTATATCTAAAGCAGATTTTTCGTTCAGTTTTTTGACTCAGTGTTATTAACAGGGATCTTTGCTAAGTTTGGAACACTCTTATTCCGCCTATATTCAAATTCCCGCACAAGTGCCCCAGAGGGCCAAAAATCGTTACTCAAGATAGTGTCAAAATGGTACATCTAATTTAAAGGAAGATACGTTTCTTTCATAACTAAAATTAAATTTCCGAATTGTTACGTCATGGGTTTTCCTTTTTGAAAAGATATACGATTTCAGATCCTCCTCAGTAGTATCCCTCTCGAATCTTGACACGAATATCGATTTTTTAGGAGGGACTACAACCAACTTCCTAGTTCCAGGCTCAGTCGCCTGAGAACGGTTTGGAGGTTCAGTATTTTTTCTAGCTGCTAGTTTTGTTGGAGGTGCCTTTGATGTTGAAGGCTCTACTGTAAGAGGACTTGGAGATGCTAAGTTTATTAATTCTATCGTGCTAGGTGTAGGAACGATTGGGTTCTGGATGTTTTGAACGGGGTCTAGGGTCAATACGCCAGCCGAGACATCAGTTCGTTTTCGTTTGCTGTCACGACTGTCGCTGTTAGCATTAGCAGCTGAATCGGTAATACATTTGAAAGATTTAAACAAGTTTTCATAATACTTGAATTTATCCCCTAATGTAGAAAGTTCCTTACCGATTTCGGAGAATGCGTTTCGGGTATGTTTGAAAAGCTTATTGCACTGTTAGACTTACTTATTCCAATTAGTGTTTTCGTATAACACAGTTGACTTTCTTGTTCAATAAGACAATTGAGTATGGAACTGCTTCGTGGCTTATGAGCGGTTATTCATTTTACGAAGCATGACTATGTAAATGTGTGTTAGTGGATATAAGTGCTTGATATTCTTTGTTTGCATACGCACTAATACTTAATTTTGGTTAGTCAACTAATAACCTTAAAAGATGAATAATTGTAGCTCACTGTTTCCTACTATATACATATTGTAACGATTTTACTTGCAAATCTTCCTATTTGCAATCCTCTGCTAAGTTCCAAACACTAAACTGTTGAATAAATAACTCCAATTTGTAATAATGCAAAATGGCCTTTATTAAAGTACTTCACAGTAACACTCAAACTGTGCAACGAATAGCTTGCTTAATAACCAAACTGATTGATAGCTCAAATGAAACTCTACTGTTCAAAATAATACTGCTCTTGCTCGCTAGATAGCGTCTTAGTCGAAACTGCTTGACAACTCAAATCAAACTGAACTCTAGCGCCTCTACAATTGCCGCCTTTTATACTCTTTGATTTCAACCTTCGCATTTTCTAGGCGTTTCCAGAATCTACTAGTCCAGTAGCTCTCAAACTTCTCAGCTGTAACTACAATTGCACAATTTTATAGTTTTTCTCATTGCATACTTATAGGAGTATCTCAGATATATGCATGTGTTTGTGCATTGACTCTCCGCTGCTCGTATACGTACATGGTACATATGTCTAGACGCAATTATTGTTTCGTTTATGTAGATACATAATGATTGAAATATGGAAGTGAATTCACGTCACTGCTTAGCATCGGCTTAGAGACGATAGCATCACCCCTTAGTTTTGCTAATATTCGTAACAATATATGAGCCGTTTATTTTGAAAGTGGCATAAGTCATTTCCAACTCATGGTCTTAAATGCATTGTTATTTTTCAACGAATGCATATATAGATGGTTCTACAATTATAAAATAATAATAAGAATTGCATCTTTTGGATATTGGACTCTAACAAACTGGAGGCGAGGAGAGATACAAACAAATTATCACTGAACCTAAACGACATCAAATGACCTATGCCACTTTCAAAATAAACGGCTCATATATGTCCAATGAGCTTGCTTGGCTTGGATCAACACGCAAATTGGCACAGTGCATAAGGCCTCGATGAATTAAAAGATTTAGTCTGTGATTTTGAGGAAGTGATAATCAGTATAGTCCCACTGCATAAAAATGTTCTAAAAAATTTATTATACAAATGAGAAGGCGACAACAGCTAACACAAATACAATGTGCAAAAGGTATAACAATGATAAAAATGTGGAAACTGAACAAATGCGAATCCAATAAAGTCCTACAAAACAACAACAACACTCAACAAAGTGCCCACAATGTGAATAGCTTAACGATGAACAAACGTAAAAGCAATCATGTCTTAAGACAAGACAAGCAGGGCAATCCTTTTCTGCTGTCGCTAAATGAAATGAGACAAATAAAAGATATAAAGGTGAACAGTGTCGATTTTCACGCGCCTACTTTTTCTCGCCTGCGCTTTTGTTTCGGCATTTACTTACTTGCAATTATCATTTTATTCAATTTCTTTGTTTTGAGAAAATCGAATTTTAAAATGTTAAGTAATGCCCTAAACAAAAACAATCAGACTAAAAAAAGAATATTCAAATTGGTGTGGACGGTGGCAGTTGGACGTGTACACCGAACATGTTTAACAAGCCACAAAAACAATTTCGTTTTTTATACTCACAGAGTATATTAAGTTTGATTGGATAACGGTTGGTTGTACATATATAAAGAAATCGAGATAGATATAGACTTCCATATATCAAAATTATCAGGATCGAAAAAAAATTTGATTGAGACATGTCCGTCCGTCCGTCCGTTAACACGATAACTTGAGTAAATTTTGAGGTATCTTGATGAAATTTGGTATGTAGGTTCCTGAGCACTCATCACAGATCGCTATTTAAAATGAACAATATCGGACTATAACCACGCCCACTTTTTCGATATCGAAAATTTCGAAAAACCGAAAAATTGCGATAATTCATTACAAAAGAGGGATAAAGTGACGAAACTTGGTAGATGAGTTGAACTTGTGACGCAGAATAGAAAATTAGTAAAATTTTGGCAAACGGGCGTGGCACCGCCCACTTTTAAAAGAAGGTAATTTAAAATTTTGCAAGCTGTAATTTGGCAGTCGTTGAAGACATCATGATGAAATTTGGCAGGAGCGTTACTCCTATTACTATATGTACGCCTAATAAAAATTAGCAAAATCGGAGAAGGACCACGCCCGCTTTTAAAAAAAAATTTTTTTAAAGTAAAATTTTAACAAAAAATTTAATATCTTTACAGTATATAAGTAAATTATGTCAACATTCAACTCCAGTAATAATGTAGGGCAACAAAATACAAAAATAAAAGAAAATTTCAAAATGGGCGTGGCTCCGCCCTTTTTCATTTAATTTGTCTAGGATACTTTTAACGCCATAAGTCGAACAAAAATTAACCAATCCTTTTGAAATTTGGTAGGGGCATAGATTTTATGACGATAAACCTTTTTTGTGAAAATGGGCGAAATCGGTTGATGCCACGCCCAGTTTTTATACACAGTCGTCCGTCTGTCCTTCCGCATGGCCGTTAACACGATAACTTGAGCAAAAATAGACATATCTTTAATGAACTTAATTCACGTGCTTACTTGAACTCACTTTATCTTGGTATGAAAAATGAACGAAATCCGACTTTGATCACGCCCACTTTTTCGATATCGAAAATTACGAAAAATGAAAAAAATGCCATAATTCTATACCAAATACGAAAAAGGGATGAAACATGGTAAGGTAATTGGATTGTTTTATTGAAGCGAAATATAACTTTAGAAAAAACTTTATAAAATGGTTGTGACACCTACCGTATTAAGTAGAAGAAAATGAAAAAGTTCTGCAGGGCGAAATAAAAAACCCTTAAAATCTTGGCAGGTATTACATATATAATTAAATTAGTGGTATCCAACAGATGATGTTCTGGGTCACCCTGGTCCACATTTTGGTCGATATTTGGAAAACGCCTTCACATATACAACTACCACCACTCCCTTTTAAAACTCTCATTAATACCTTTAATTTGATACCCGTATCGTACAAACTCATTCTAGAGTCACCTCTGGTCCACTTTTATGGCGATATCTCGAAAAGGCGCCCACCTATAGAACAAAGGCCCACTCCCTTTTAAAATACTCATTAACTCATTTCGTTTGATACCCATATTGCACAAACGAATTCTAGAGTCACCCCTGGCCCATCTTTATGGCAATATCTCGAAACGGCGTCCACCTATGGAACTAAGGATTACTCCCTTTTAAAATACTCATTAACACCTTTCTTTTGATACCCATATTGTACAAACAAATTCTAGAGTCACCCCTGGTCCACCTTTATGGCGATATTTCGAAAATGCGACCACCTATACAACAACAACCACTCCCTTTTAAAACCCTCATTAATACCTTTAATTTGATACCCATATCGTACAAACACATTCTAGAGTCACCCATGGCCCACCTTTATGGCAATATCTCGAAACGGCGTCCACCTATGGAACTAAGGATTACTCCCTTTTAAAATACTCATTAACACCTTTCTTTTGATACCCATATCGTACAAACACATTCTAGAGTCACCCCTGGTCCACCTTTATGGCGATATTTAGAAACGGCGTCCACCTATATATCGAAAATGCGACCACCTATACAACAACCACCACTACCTTTTAAAACCCTCATTAATACCTTTAATTTGATACCCATATCGTACAAACACATTCTAGAGTCACCCCTGGTCCACCTTTATGGCGATATTTCGAAACGGCGTCCACCTATAGAACTAAGGCCCACTCCCTTTTAATATACTCATTAACACCTTTCGTTTGATGCCCATATTGGACAAACAAATTCTAGGGTCACCCCTGGTCCACCTTTATGGCGATATCTCGAAACGGCGTCCACCTATGGGACTAAGGATTACTCCCTTTTAAAATACTTATTAACACCTTTCTTTTGATACCCATATCGTACAAACGCATTCTAGAGTCACCCCTGGTCCACCTTTGTGGCGATATCTCGAAACGGCGTCCACTTATGGAACTAAGGATTACTCCCTTTTAAAATACTCATTAACACCTTTCATTTGATACCCATATCGTACAAACGCAACCTAGAGTCACCCCTGGTACACCTTTATGACGATATCTTGAAAAGGCGACCACGTATACAACAACCACCACTCCCTTTTAAAACCCTCATTAATAGCTTTAATTTGATACCCATATCGTACAAACGCATTCTAGAGTCAACCCTGGTACACCTTTATGGCGATATTTCGAAACGGCATCCACCTATAGAACTAAGGCCCACTCCCTTTTAAAATACTTATTAACACCTTTCATTTGATACCCATATCGTACAAACGCAACCTAGAGTCACCACTGGTCCACTTTTATGACGATATCTCGAAAAGACCACCACGTATACAACAACCACCACTCCCTTTTAAAACCCTCATTAATACCTTTAATTTGATACCCATATCGTACAAACACATTCTAGAGTCACCCCTGGTCCACTTTTATGGCGATATCTCGAAAAGGCGTCCACCTATAGAACTAAGGCCCACTCCCTTTTAAAATACTCATTAACACCATTCGTTTGATGCCCATATTGTACAAACAAATTCTAGGGTCACCCGTGTTCCACCTTTGTGGCTATATTTCGAAACAGCATCCACCTATAGAACTACGGCCCACTCCCTTTTAAAATACTCATTAGCACCATTCGTTTGATGACCATATTGTACAAACAAATTCTAGGGTCACCTCTGTTCCACCTTTGTGGCGATATCTCGAAACGGCGTCCACCTATGGAACTAAGGATTACTCCCTTTTAAAATACTCATTAACACCTTTAATTTGATACCCATATCGTACAAACGCATTCTAGAGTCAACCCTGATCCACCTTTATGGCTATATCCCTAAATGGCGTCCACCTATAGAACTATGGCCCACTCCCTTATAAAATACTCTTTAATGCCTTTCATTTGAAACACATGTCATACAAACACATTCCAGGGTTTCCCTCGGTTCATTTTCCTACATGGTTATTTTCCCTTATGTTGTCAACATAGATCTCAACTGAGTATGTAATGTTCGGTTACACCCGAACTTAACCTTCCTTACTTGTTTTTTTCAATTTTATTAAAAAAAGACGCGGAAAGGAGCGTCCAGCTCATCGCGTCGCCCGACCATAGAAAGGAGTGGCTGTAGATTTTTTTGTTTTGATATTGTTGGTGGTGGCGCAATCACCAACGGCAAAAATGCATTGACTACAATAACAAATCACAAAAAAGGCAAACGCACATCCAAAAAGGGGAAAATGAGCTGGATGGTGTTGTTAAGTAAAGCTAAAGTCAAAAAGTTAAAGTAGGCAATAAAGAGAGTCCACGAAAATGTGTGAATAAGAAGACAATTTATTTGTTTAAAGGAAAATCTCATGCGAAATATATGTATGGCTCATAGGTTAAACAGAAAGGGCGTTCGCACAGATACCAATTTTTAAAGTGAAAGGTGGAAAGTTTCAATTGTGCAAACGGAGACTCAGGGAACTAGAATTGTAGAACTTCGCTTAATGATTCTAATAGTAACAAGGCAGATAGTAGACATATTCTCTTTGTGGCGTTGCCTTGAAACTTTTCTATCAGCCAGCAACTGAAGTTCCGCACATTCACGCAATTATATCTCACGTTCTTTTTCTAGGCACCTTCTTTAATTCTAAGCAACACGATAATGCTCCAATACATCGCGCTTTGCTGCGAGCGTATGTAGTGTGGTCCAATAGGCTGAAATTCCCCATCGCACAGTGTTTCGTGTAGAACAAGCTACCTGGACAAAAACAAAGTTCTTATTCCCAGAAAAGTGTAATGAGAAATGAAAGAAAGCAAACAAAATAAGGGGAGTTTTGTTTTTTTGTTTTGATATTTCTGCTCATATATATTCAGTAATTGAAGTAAGAAGGTAGGAGTGGCCGTAAAATGCATTGATTAATTTGCAAAATTCTTGTTGAATATTAAGCTTCATATTTCTTTTAAGTGAACACTTTTATATAATTTTTTTGATGGATTGTAAGCTCGAAGGTAAGTAAAATTTTTTAATAGTAATTCTTTCACAATTAGAGTATTTTCAATATATTTAATATTCCGTTATTAAGAAGAAAAGGTATTTTTTCTCTATATTTTTAAATTTAAAAATTTACATACATCCGCGGACATCGGTGCTAAATTTTACATATGTTATAGCCGCAAGTATTCTATAATAGTCGAAAGAAAACACCATTGCGAGTTCTTTGCACATCTATTTTTAATTTTTTTTTTTTTAGATTTAGTTATCTCTACATATAAAATAGGATGTATGTACGTACCAGCTCCGACGAGATATTTGAACCTTTAAAGCTGATCTACAAACGGCAAAATAAATTCCCAGGTACAGGGAACAAACACGTAGCCATAAAACACACAAAAATAATCGCGCAAGGTCAACAAGAGCACACCAAAAGCAAAAAGGCGAAGATCACTGACTGCAACCTGCCACAACCTACCGCACCAGTCACCAAGGCATAAAAACAGGTACATACAAAACAATCCTAATGCAGGTATAACCACACTGGAACGCTACACAAAACAACCCCATTTGTTAGCATCTACGCCAATACCTGAATGTAATATAAATACTGCACAACTGATAACAAATCAGAACGATCAACGACACTTAAGATGGCAACACAACAATCATTAACTATTCACCCTGTCGGAAAATCAACAACACAAAGCAGTTTAGTTATACCCGTACCAAGAACGGAGTTTTGTGACATTTGGGTTCAACATTCGAAGGAAACCAGATATAAAGAATTGTTGAGTTTTGTTGTACTTAAGTACGATTTAAGCGAAGCAGCCGAGTATTCGATAAAAAGTGTAAGCTTACAAATATCGGCATATTCGTGGAAGCTGGATCAAAAGTGGAACACTTCTGGAAGACATAAGGAGCGATTTTTGAATAAAAACTCGGAGTGACTTTCGGATCCAGACTTCACATTTACAAAAATGGTGGATTAAAAGTTGCTATCAGACCAGCCAACCACTTCTTCAGGTAACCTCGGCCCCGGAAGACGAAAGAAGGACTTTGTTAGCTGCAGTGAAAAAACCAAACGGTGTCGAGTGGATGACCTCTTGCAATCTAGAAGTCCTGGTGAATTACTTTATGCGGCAGAAGTATCAACGCGTATGTCCGGCAACAGAAATGTTGCTAACATTATAAAAAAATCACAGGAAACCACTCAAATATCCGGAAAAAGATGACATGTGAGCCAGATGCAATATGCTTGAGCAATGTAGAAGCTTTAGCATACTACGTAGATAGCAAGTCGACGACTCATAGGTACAAAACGACTCGGAAGTGGAGCATCAAAGCAGGCCATAAAGTTTATCCATCATTTTATAATCTAAGAAAAGCTAAGGCAGAATGCTATTAAAATGAAATTGATGTGTGTGAAACACGTGCGGAAATTAATGTCCAGTCCGTATTAACTAAAACTGTTGAGCGTTTAGTTTTAGCAAATCAAGAAGTTTTTGTTAGTTTATTACCTACAAACTTGACGTGTACTTTAATAAGCAAGTGGGGTTGCGATGGAAGCTCTGACCATAGTACATATAAGCAAAAGTTTACATGCAGTTCTAACACTGAATAGTTTTTGTTTATATTTTCTTTCGTTCCTCTTCAATTACAGGATGAAAAAGGTAACATTGTTTGGCAGAATCCTCGACCTTCTTCTACCATGTATTGTCTTCCAATTAAATTTATTTTTTCTAAAAAAGCAAAAGATAACCTACCCTATAACTTTTTGTTGGATCAGGTTTTATTCAACTTAAATCTGTTGTCTTTTCTACTTTGTATGATACTTTACTTTTAAGTTTTTGTAATAAGTAATTTTGACATAATTAATTTAAATATTTACATTGTTATTATTATTATTGTAATTCACTTTTACATTCCTGACTGGTACTATAAAATAATTTTGTAAAAATTGTAGTGCCAGGATAAATACTCAAATAAATACAAAACATGTATGGACATATGTACAGTCACTCACATAAATAAGTAGACACCCTTTTTGGACAATTCTTACAATTTTCGCTTTCGCAAATTTATTCTAACTAATTTCCCATAAGAAAATTTGTCACGATCTATAACAAACACTTAATTATATTTAAAAAATGTTTGAAGAATTCTACGAATTTTCATAAAAAATTTTAATTTTTTTCCGAATTTTTAGAATTTTTTAGAATATTGAAATTTGTAGTCCATTCAATTTAAGTACAATAAAGTAATATTCTTGACTCCTTTAAATTGTTTTGGATTTATGTCACTTATTCACATGAGTTACTGTATATGAAATAAGCAAATATATGCATATGAAGTAAAATTTTGGAAAAAAATAAAAAAAAGAACATATGGCTGAAAAAAATGACGTAGTTGTAATAAATGACTGCATATGAAACGGAAAATCTCATAAAATAATTTTGTCCAGCTAGCTTGTTCTACACCATACACTGTGCATCGGGCCGGACCAACTGGAAACCTTAAACGTCCGCAGAGGTGGTACGCAGAGAAATGTAGTTGCCTACATCGCTCTCGGTGAGCAGGTGAGAATGCAGTAATCATGAGCTATTATTTTCGTGTGGACCTTCCAGACAACAAACTTTCCTTGTGGCACTGCGCTGACTTTCATCGCAGCACAGAGCCATGTGCGTGGCTTGGCTGCCATTAGTTAATGATCTAGGTCGATGTGTGGATTTCGAAACGTGCGCACACCAGGACGCCCTTGCCATGGTCGATTTAATATTATGTCCTTTGATCAGAAGACAGCCAATTTGTTGGTGGATCTTTTTATACTCAGCTGAGCAGAGTATATTAATTTTGTTCGCATAACTGTACCCCGAATGGGCGAAATCGGTTAAAGCCACGCCCAGTTTTTATACACAGTCGACCGCCTGTCCTTCCGCTGACCGTTAACACAACAACTTGAGCAAAGATCGATATATACTAAACATAGTTCACCTAATTATCTGAACTCACTTTATCTTGGTATTAAAAATGGGAGAAATCCGATTGTGACCACGCCCGCTTTTTCGATATCTAAAATTTCGGAAAAAGAAACAAATGCCATAATTCTATACCAAATACGAAAAAAGGGATGAAACATGGTGATTGGATTGGTTTTTTTACGCAAAATATAACTTTAGAAAAAACTTTGTAAAATGGGTGTGACATCTACCATATTAAGTAGAAGAAAATGAAAAAGTTATGCAGGGCGAAATCAAAAGCCCTTGGAATCATTGCAGGAATACCGTCCGTAGTATTACATCTTTATGGCGGTTTCTCGAAAAGGCGTCCACCTACAGAGCTAATGTCCACTCCCTTTTAAAATACTCATTAACACTTTTCATTTGATACCCATATCGTACAAACACGTTCTAGAGTCACCCCTGGTCCACCTTTATGGCGCTTTCTCGAAAAGGCGTCCACCTACAGAGCTTGGGCAAGTCCAGATATATGGCGTCTTTATGATGTATGAATTTAGTTATGTATATATTTTCGAAAAATATTATAATTCCGTACTATCGAACTCATGTTAACCTATCAACTTGTGCTATACCACACACATACATTAAAAACGCAACACATTCGTGCATATGTAACAACGTAACAACAATTTGATATTGAATTGAACTATTTTTGTGACTGACATTTCGGTAAAAGCCATTTGGTTCAATGCGTCAAATGTGTTGGCAGTTTAATTGAATTTTCCTGTCCAATTGGCAAAGCAATCCCATTAAAAATATAGAGTTATGTAGTTCAGGTGAACATGAGGGAGATTCGCTGGAAATTGAGCGAAAGCAACATTATGTATTTCCTGTTAGCCTGTGCATTCAGCTGTCAAAACCAGCACAACAGCTGAGTGACGACGACGCAACGGGCAACAAACGAATGAAGTTTCTATTTCTGAACGCCCATCATCAGAATTTATGTTTACACATGTAATGGATGTTTAGTATTTACTTACATTAGTACACATACGTACATACATACAGGCAAACATATGTACATATTTAAGTCTCTCAATAACTTTAATAGGCTTCCGCTATTATATGACCAAAACGAAATTCACACGCAACCACAATCGACGTTCAAGCTTGCATATATAAGCTTGGGATATATGTTGAAGGTCGCAAATGTTTAATAATTTCACTTGTACAACTACCCTGTAAGACTGAGCAAGATAAAAAGCAGGTTTATGTTGAGTTGGATTGAGCTGGTCGGCCCGTGAGAATCTCACATAGACTGAATTTGTCCACAATATTTCCAAGAGTTGTTTTATCGACCAAACAGAAAAACCCTATAAAAATCAGGACTTATGTTAAAAAATAGAAGCTTACTAGAAACTACGCGGCTTCGAGCATAAAGCGTGCTCGATGGCACTTCCTATATCTGTTATCACTGATCAAGCCTAATTTAAAGACATGTCACAACAGAAGGAAGTTCCCAGTCAGAATACCCGTCATGAGTCTAGAGCTCTCTCTTTCAAATGATAGGAGTAACTTTGTTAGTGAAAGTTTGTAAGACCTACACATGATCTTCAACTCTTTACATCCCAGCGATTGGGTCCACGCTTTTCTCTAAGTCTCGCCTAATCTGATTGGGACGTCTACGGAGCAAACTTCTAAGGATTCTTCCCTTTTAGCCAGCTCATCCGCCCTGGGGCTTAATATGGATGTATTCTTCTCCTTATCCTGATTATTTCTAGGGATTTCTTAAACCCTTACATACTTTTAAATGTTGTGCTATGAGAAATTATAGCCTTAATTGCTGCTTAGCTGTCAATAACTTGACGGGCTGCACTTCAAGCTATTTTCCTCCAGTTTTTCTATTACTTTAGTCACGGCTGAGGTTTGCAACTTGTAGGATCTGTTTATTTCCTGAGTAGTTCGTTGATGATCACCGTTCAGAAGAGGTGTTAATATCACGCATTGTGGCGTGCATCTGTCCACTGATTTTGTGGCCTCATACAACCACCATTGCGAAGTAATCTTCCTGTATTTTAACACTCATATCAGTTAATGGCTGGATGTACTTCAATGTAGTTATAATCATACATGATCGCCTGTTTGGAGACACTGTTGAAAGCCCTGGTAGTGAATAAGAAGACATCTAAGGCATAATGCTTATATTCAAGTGGTTTCTTCATATTTATAACAACCCTAAGCAGTACAGTTTTTCATACAAATTGGACTTTATGTACACATTTATCAGTCTCTGAAAGGTTTTTGAGCAAGGATTATGTTAGGCTAATGGTCTTGTATGAAAACTACACGAACGGTTCCCCAGAGGGCGACATATTATTCAGTCGTATGCACCAATCAAATATTATTTCAAGCCATTCTACGATGACCCTACTCGAAAATTTTAACATGGCAGGGAATATAACAACTGGGCTTGGCGATATAAGCTTAAAGAAAGTACTTATCGCCCATTCGATCTTGGTATCGGCCACCAAGCCTGGCAATAATGAATCATTTCCCGATTGGAAATGTGTATCGAAAAGCACAATTACGTTAACATTTTCCGTTCTCTTTCTTTATTGGTCCCCGGACTATACTTCCCTTTGCTAAGGCTTTCCTCAACCGTGCTGTTTCATTGGAACACTCGATGTCTGTCCTTTCCCGACATGCAGCATAAACTTTGCTTTTTTCAGTCTCCAAAGAAGACTCAGCTCCTTGCTCCAGCATGGCAGCTTTGTTTTTGTTCTGAATCTTCTGAGGGGGCAACCTCTGTTATATGCAGCCAGTATAGTCAGTGCCTTGGATGTGAAGTCATTGGATTCCTCCATTTCCCAGTTTTGTTTTTAGATGTTTTTGGAATTTGATCGAGTTCATTACCTAGGGTCTATAAGCGTTCCTATATTCCCTACCCTCTTTAGGTATGGGGTTGATAGTTACAAATGAGAGGCATTGTATCCGTAGCTAACTAAAGGCATCTATTTACTTTTCGATGCGTTTATTTAGGTCGTTAAAACAAAGTTCTGGTAACACTACGGACTCAATAACTCTATGTGAGGTCCTCATGGACCGGCCTAACCTATTTACTTTTCGACCTCTACAAATCTAGTTCAATTTCCTACAGGACCAATTCCTATACAACTACAATAATTTCATAAATTACACGTTTGTCAATATTGATTACAGAAGCTGTCAATTACAACTGCCAACGCCATCAACAACTACAATGTAAGCTATAATGCTTATTGTTGTTGCATTTCGGGGCATATTATTAGCAATTGCGAATGTGTCAATAACGTTTTATTTGATTTAACAAAAAGTAGTTGCCATTTTTGTGATTGAATTGGTAGATATTGTTGTTTGCTATTATTTTTGTTTTTGTAGTTGTTGTTACTATTGCATCAGCTGTCGCATTTAACGTTTTCAAGCAGATCCCGCATCGCTCAAATATTTAAACACTTACATACATATGTACATTAGCTAACTTTTATACTCACACTTAGAACTTGCCACATGCTACGGTCGCTTGCCACCAGTCATTATATAGCGAACAGTAAACGAAAAACCGTTGCATAAAGGGCAAAAAAATTTCATATTAACCACAAAACACCGAAACAATGGTTTGCCAGTTCAGCGTCAGAGTTCCAGGCTTTGTATTTTTTTTATACATTTTTTACTGACATTTTAACGCTTTCAAGTGTTAACGGTGACGCCGACGATAGTAACAGTAACGCTGACAATGTCACCAGCAATGGTTTTTTTATTTTTGGTGCAAACACAAAGTTGTTGGATTATTTAATTCTTTTAGTGCTTTTCGCTCTTTTGCAAGCATTTTTTCCGCTGCTTGCAACATTTATTGCGATTTGTTGCGCATAGGCGTTTGTGCGCTTTGTTGCCACATTGTCACATCAATCTTCTTGGGTGTTCTTTGGCGTGCCACGTTTTTGCAACATGCGTAGACAAACATACATACATACTTAGTTGCATACTTAGGTAGTCAGCGTAAAAATCATTGGCAGCTTTGGCAGCCAAGTTGGTGGCACTTTTGCGTTGTGTTGCATCAAATCGCGCCTGATCGGTTGAGCTCCAGGGACCGTTTTCGCCACGGTCGTCAGCAGCTACAATCTCTCTATGTTTAAGTACAGTGACAATGCGTTTGTGTCGCTGCAACCTTCCTTCGTACTTACCTGTGATAAACGCAAACGTGGAAAAGGTTAAGCCCGTTCGCGGCCAAAGCAGCGTTATTGTTGACATTGTCAATCGATTGAATTATTGCATTAATGTCTTCAAAATGACACTCGCATTGATAAAGTGACATTAAAGTGACAGGCGTCACTAGAAAATCACGCATACGAGTATGCGTACGCTGTATGATGCAATCAAGCTGGGCATATTTGAGCACTGGGAAAAATTAAGGTGCAACTAAAGTGGCGTGAGGTGTGGTACAAATATGTGCAGCTAATATAAAATTGATTTGATAACATAAGCTGAAGGCTACTGGAGTTCAAATGGTTTTATGTTATATGCCAGATATGCTTTTTTAGGACGGTCACACTCATGACAGTGTGTCACATCTAAAGGATGGTTGCATTGAACGGGGTGTTCTGAGCTAAATCCCAACTTTCGTTGACTCAGTCATATATTTAACACTTTTACTGCACCGTGATGTTCCCGCTCCAGGGCGTCCCGTATTTGCGCCTTAGTAACCTTCTCCTTCATATAGCTACCATCTACTTAGCCGAGTACCAGCCTCTTCCCCCGTCACCCCCTTTTCTTTTCGTATCCAGCACACGTGTATTTCAGGTAATTAAGCTCTTTCCCTGTCACTCAGGAACTGTTTGTCAATACAGAGTATATTCGTTTACGAAATTCACCCACAGCACTTTCTGTTTTGTTCAATTCCATTTTCATAGATGTTATGGAGTCGATAACAGCATGTTACTGCAAGATTTGGAAGAGTCTACCCTTCCTATTGGTCTAAAAAGTAGACGGTAATTATTTGTGTGGTTGGCTGGTATTATTCAGGAACGTAGCATTAAAACCAAGAAAGGTTAAAGAAGGAATGGCGCAATGTGAAGTCCAATCCGATTTTGTTTAACTTTTACATATCGAAGCACCATTACCTATCAGAAGGAGTTACCAATATGTCCTATACTGATGATTGTACGATAATGTCAATAGACCCTCCCATTGATAAGTTTTAATGTAAAATAAATAACCATCTCCCAAGTCTTTCTAGTTCCAAGTTCAAAGCAGTAACAAAATTCTCAAGTTATTTGTTGGCAGCACTTGTGGCAATGACAGAGAAACGCCTATCACATATGATCGCCGAGCTAAAAGCTTATCAAAACAACACGCTCAGAACTGCCACGGGATGTCTTCTTATACACAGAAGCATGGGTGTCCCAAAAGACACATCTTTGAAGAACCCCTTTTCTTGTGGAGTAGTAGATCCTACTTATATTCGAATCTGGAGGCATATACTCGCATGACCATAGCTTGCACAGGCGATGATATATGGCTCTTTACCAACTCTTTGCGTTCGTCCTTAAACACCTCGGAGGGTAGTCGGTTTTTTCCTGGTGCCTTTTATTCATAAGCCAGGAAATTGATATTCTCCTTGTCAAATTTGGGTTCCGGAATGTGTTTTGGTCATCCGCGATAAGGCTAACGAGTTCATGTTCCCCCTTGCTATAAGGAGAAATGTTCCTTCCGAGTCCTCCATACTCTCAAATCATGATCTTTGAAATCCTTGTCCGTTGAAAGTTTTTGCCGTGCGCGTCATCAGAGAAAGGATTTCCCATCCAGGGCATGCTATTTTTAGGTTTCTTCGGAAGACTTTTTAAGTGGTAGGTCCTAAGCCAAACATATCTACTTCGGGCATATTCTTCTTTAAGCTATTTTTTTATTATGTAATTAAATTGTTAGTTAATAATATTTTCATAAACATGTACATATATTTATTTTGATTATTCAGCCCATTTACTCAAACAAAAATATTAATTTCGAAATATTTAAATAAAGTACCAATTTTATTGCTCTTCCATAATACTTTAGATCGATTACTTGACATATCGGTAAATTCAAATTAAAAATCTGAAGTGATTATTTGCAAACCGCATTGAGCGAGTGGAAAGATTGATGGTGGTAGAAGGGCAGCTAACAGATGGTAAAAGGCCTTGCAGAGTAGCACAGCAAGACCTTCACAAAAAGTTAAAAAAAGTAAATTCTTTCCGATGCCATCATAGCACACAACGAGAGTTGTATGCCACATGTGGCATGACATTCTCTGAATTTTGAGGTTACCATTTTATTTTATTTTGCTTTGTTAAACATTTGCTATTTAGCTGCGCTGAAATACAATCAACAGTCGATTGGATTGCGATCACTATCACCAGTCAGGCAACGACAACGACGACAAGGCAATTACATTAATTAATTAATATGGCCCACGAAATTGCCAGCAAAATGAGATGAGTTTTAAAGTACACGTATGTATGTCTGTACATACATATGTATATGTGTGTGAGTGTTGAGGCACATACTAGAGGTGTGTGTGAATTATCGGGATTTTAGGGGAATGCGGAACGACAAATGCCTGGTGGTGTTTGTAGCGTGCGCCGCCACGAAGGTCCTGGTTTCAAACACCGGGCAAGTTAAGGTTGAACTGGTCGGTTAGTAGAGACCTCACATAGACTGAATGTATCTATAGTCTTACCAAGAATTTGTTTGACGACCAAACGGAAGAATCCCAATCAGGTTCCAGGACTTATAGGATAACTCCGTTTTCTTGGCAAATACTAGAAGTTTTCTAGGATCTAACTTAATTCCTGCCTCGATATCTGGCAACCCTCTCACCTCTAACAACTGGAGCCTGGACCTGGCAGGTGCAGGACACGAACACAGAACGTGCTTAAAAAGTTTTTTCGTGCAGCTCGCACTTCCTGCAAGCACCGGACAAAGCAACATCAAACATTAAAAAAAATTTCTAGGTGGAGTCGCCCCGCAGCAATAACTTTCCAACTGGTTCTTCTAACGGAGTGGGGCCGCCTTCTTCCTCTGCTTCCATAGGCGGGTTCCGATAAAAAACTTTCTAGGCCGAAGCATCATGTTTCATTGGTATAACATAACCTAGCCAGCGTAGCCGCTGTGCCTTAATTCGCTGGATTATGTTGATGTCTGCGTAAAGCTCGTAAAGTTCATTATAAAATCTTTTTCGATACTGGTCGTTACCACACGTAGAGGTCCATAGATCTTTCGAAGAACTTTTCTCTCGAAAACTCCCAGAGCCGTTTCATCTGATGTTGTCATGGTCCATTTCTTATGATTTTCGTTTGCCTAGAGAGGACTTTACTTTTCAATTGGCTACCTAGACCAAAGTAGCATTTATTGGCAAGAGTGATTCTTCGCTGGATTTCAGAGCTGATGTTGTTGTTTGTGTTGATGCTGGTTCCCAGATAAACGAAGTCGTTTACTATTTCGAAATTATGGCTTCCAACAGTAGCGTGGTTGCCAAGGCGCGTATGCGCTTACTATTTGCTCGATGACAGCAGTTATTTTGTTTTGTCCTCATATACCAACAAACCCATCTGTTCCGCTTCTTTTACCAATTTGGCGGCGCGGGTATTCACGCCGATGATACCAATGTCCTCAGTATATGAAAATAATTTCACGCTTTTATAGAATATTGTTCCAGAGGGGTTAAGTTTTGTTGCTGATTTGTTTTTCTCCAGCATCAAATTAAAGAAATCACACGATAGGGGGTCAACCTGTTTGAAACCTCGATTAGTTTCGAAAAGCTCGGAGAGGAGCTTGTCAATTCTGACTGGGCGTATGGTGTTGCTCAACGTCATTCGGTTATGTGTGTTAAATCTTTTTTTGCAGGATTCGCCTTCTTTTGGGGGATCGGATCCATCATCCCAGTGTGGTATATCGCCTTCTCCAATTTTTTCATTTATAAGAGCGTTCCATTTTACAGGAGCTTGCACCGTATTAAAACCTTCTTTCACGCCTTCCTGCTTCTGCTTTTTTCTTCCTGTAAAGGCGCCTCGCTTCCCTCAACTCACTCTTCTTGTAGTGTTTGCTTGTGCTCTCATATTGCAGGTGTGAGAATCAAGTTGCGAAATCATTGGAAGTCTACTGCGATTGAAGCCTTTTTAGCTTTCTAGCTTTCTTTATGTTTTTTATTCCATGCGTTTAGCCGCGCAGAGGTGAGCGCGTATTTTGGCTGCCAGAAGGTAGTGATGCGACTCGATGCTAGGTCCTCTCAGTGTCCGCACATCTGGAACACTGGAGGCATGCCGTCCATTTACCACAAACGGGTCGCTGTGATTGCGCATGTACCTTGTGTTGGATATGACCAAGGTTCGATGCACGTTAGAAAAATCTCGTCATGATCGAGTTCGGTATTGAACACGCTCACCTCTAGCACATACAAAAGTAGGTAGACCAAAAAGCAGCATTTCAAGCTGGTAAATCCAGCGGGTTGAGTTCGCAAACCGAGGGGAGCCTTCTGGTGGCATGTCGTCGGCAACAACGTCATTTCGAAGCACCATTTAGAGGAATGTGCTATGGTATGAACAGGATGCACTTAAGGATGTTGGCTGGGGTGCTGAGATTGTTTGGCGTTGTCTTATTTTTTTTTGTTCTTCGAAAATGCTTTGTATGCCTCTTTTTTTTTCTTAATACTCCTATTTGATAGTTGTGTTCCGTTTTTTTACTGTTTTTTTTTTTTTTTTTTTTTTTTTTTATTGAGAAACAATCAACACCACAGCAAATTCAAACGCCTGATTACTTATACAATATTTTACTGTTCTTCCTCTTTCATTCTTTCTTTTTCCCCCAGGTCGTCTTGCTCAATGATGCACTTGATGTTGCGATCGGAATTATGATCAAACGAGCGATCGATCGATCTTTGTGACTGAAAATGAATCGTGCAAAAAATTTCGATTGGCGGTAGAATATTTTTATGTGCCCCTGTTGTTGTAGTAGCGGAATTACAAAAAAAAACTCCATTTAAAGTGCTCTGTTCGTTTTTAAGTAAAATTTTTGGTAGGTATCTCAGAATTTTCTTAAAAATCAAATCTCTTTTTTTCCCTGCTTATAGGATTAGTTTTCGTTTATATTGCTGTGAGTATAATTGTCGCTAAGTTTGCTGCAATGCTCAGCACCTTCTTACAGTTATCGACGGCCTTGTAGGACGTTAGTCGTACTATAATACTATTTTTTAATGAAAATAAATGGGATTTGGTAAAAACTGAAAGCTGTTGAAATCAAGATGCCAGATTTTTAATGTTGCAACAACATGAGTTTAATGTACCAATACCTTGCACGTCTCCTTTGTTCCTTTTTCAGCCAATCATGCCACAGCTGCAACATGATGATGACGAGCACAAAAGAGTACTGATATGTTACGTAAAGTATCAGCTACGCTCATCTCGAAGAATATGAGGACTGAATGCAGATTAACGTGGATAAATTACGCATTTTTAGAAAAATATATACGGGCATACTAACTAATATATTTATAAACATGTACATATGTATGTATAAGAGTAGAACGAATAAGTAAGGAAGGCTAAGTTCGGTTGTAACCGAATATTACATACTCAGCTGAGAGATTTGGAGACAAAACAAGGGAAAATCACCATGTAGGAAAACGAACCTAGGGTAATCCCGGAATGTGCTTGTATGACATGGGTATCAAATGGAAGGTATTAAAGAGTATTTTAGAAGGGAGTGGGCCATAGTTACAGGTGGAAGTCTTTTCGAGATATCGCCATAAAAGTGGACCAGGAGTGAATCTAGAATGTGCTTGTACGATATGGGTATCAAATTAAAGGTATTAATGAGGGTTTTAAAAGGGAGTGGCCCTTAGTTGTATATGTGAAGGCGTTTTCGAGATATCGACCAAAATGTGGACCAGGGTGATCCAGAATATCATCTGTCGGGTATAGCTTATTTATTTATATATATGTAATACCGCGAACAGTATTCCTGCCATGATTCCAAGGGCTTTTTGGGGGAGGGTTAAATACACGGTGAAAGTTTAGCTTTTCAAGAGAGAGACTATATTTTTTAGACGCTAGTGTACGCACCGAACCACTCTTGACCACTGCTTAGGGGACATTTTACCGCTTATGTTGATTTGTGTGATTAAGAAAAAGCTTTTTCTTCAAAATTTGTTAAAATGGGGGCAAATCAGGCACTTGCAGAGGTTTTGCAATATATTTAATTAGCGACTAGAGATATTTTAATTTAAAATGAGAGAATTTTAAAATATTTAGAGATTTTTCGCATTAAAATTTAAGCGGTACTTTTAGCAAGTGTGCCCACTGTAGCTAACTAATAAGTTTTTATTTTTTTTCTTTGCACATATACCGTACTGAGGTTTGCCAATATGTAATGTAATGTAATGTAATGTATTTATTTATTACGGCTTTCCTAAGCCTAACTTAAATCTATTTTACATGTTTATAATTGTCTTCTGGACTATGCAATCTAAGTACAATCAAGTACTAAAATAATAAAACAAAGTAATCTATTTTTAAAGAAACAAAGAAAGTAACTCAGGCAAAATAAATGAAATAGAAAAAATCAGATCAGTTCAGTTGTAGAAAAAATTTAAAAATAATTATGCCGGGTCACACAAACACAAAACCTTAATTTAAATTAATTTTAAAAATTAAAAAAAACAAGTAAGGAAGGCTAAGTTCGGGTGTAACCGAACATTACATACTCAGTTGAGAGCTATGGAGACAAAATAAGGGAAAATCACCATGTAGGAAAATTAACCTAGGGTAACCCTGGAATGTGTTTGTATGACATGCGTATCAAATGGCAGGTATTAAAGAGTATTTTAAGAGGGAAAGGGCCATAGTTCTATAGGTGGACGCCTTTTCGGGATATCGTTATAAAGGTGGACCAGGGGTGACTCTAGAATGCGTTTGTACAATAAGGGTATCAAACGAAAGGTGTTAATGAGTGTTTTAAAAGGGAGTGGGCCTTAGTTCTATGGGTTGACGCCTTTTCGAGATATTGCCATAAAGGTGGACCAGGGGTGACTCCAGAATTTGTTTGTACGATATTGGTATCAAATGAAAGGTATTAATGAGTATTTTAAAAGGGAGTGGGCCTTAGTTCTATACGTGCACGCCTTTTCGGGATATCGTTATAAAGGTGGACCAGGGTTGACTCCAGAATGCGTTTGTACATTATGGGTATCAAACGAAAGGTGATAATGAGTATTTTAAAAGGGAGTGGGCCTTAGTTCTATGGGTGGACGCCTATGCGAGATATTGCCATAAAGGTGGACCAGGGGTGACTCTAGAATTAATTTGTACGATATGGGTATCAAATGAAAGGTGTTAATGAGGTTCTTAAAAGTGGTTGGGCCTTAGTTCTATGGGTGGACGCCTTTTCGAGATATCGCCATAAAGGTGGACCAGGGATGACTCTAGAATGCGTTTGTACGATATGGGTATCAAATGAAAGGTGTTAATGAGTATTTTAAAAGGGAGGGGGCCTTAGTTCTATAGGTGGACGCCTTTTCGAGATATCGCCATAAAGGTGGACCAGGGATGACTTTAGAATTTTTTTACGATATGGGTATCAAATGAAAGGTGTTAACGAGTATTTTAAAAGGGAGTGGGCCTTAATTCTATAGGTGGACGCCTTTTCGGGATATCATTATAAAGGTGGACCAGGGTTGACTCTAGAATGCGTTTGTACATTATGGGTATCAAACGAAAGGTGATAATGAGTATTTTAAAAGGGAGTGGGCCTTAGTTCTACGGGTGGACGCCTTTTCGAGATATCGCCATAAAGGTGGATCAGGGGTGACTCTAGAATTTGTTTGTACGATATGAGTATCAAATGAAAGGTGTTAATGAGTATTTTAAAAGGGAGGGGGCCTTAGTTCTATAGGTGGACGCCTTTTCGAGATATCGCCATAAAGGTGGACCAGGGGTGACTTTAGAATTTTTTTTACGATATGGGTTATCAAATGAAAGGTGTTAACGAGTATTTTAAAAGGGAGTGGGCCTTAATTCTATAGGTGGACGCCTTTTCGGGATATCGTTATAAAGGTGGACCAGGGTTGACTCTAGAATGCGTTTGTACATTATGGGTATCAAACGAAAGGTGATAAAGAGTATTTTAAAGGTGAGTGGGTCTTAGTTCTATAGGTGGACGCCTTTTCGATATTTCGCCATAAAGGTGGACCAGGGGTGACTCTATAATATGTTTATACAATATGGATGTCAAACGAAAGGTGTTAATGAGGGTTTTAAAAGGGAGTGGTGGTAGTTGTATATGTGAAGGCGTTTTCGAGATATCGACCCAAATGTGGACCAGGGTGACCCAGAACATCATCTGTCGGGTACCGCTAATTTATTTATATATATAATACCACGAACAGTAATCCTGCCATGATTCCAAGGGCTTTTGATTTCGCCCTGCAGAACTTTTACATTTTCTTCTACTTAATATGGTAGGTGTCAGACCTATTTTACAAAGTTTTTTTCTAAAGTTATATTTTGCGTCAATAAACCAATCCAATTACCATGTTTCAACCCTTTTTTCGTATTTGGTATAGAATTATGGCACTTTTTTCATTTTTCGTAATTTTCTATATCGAAAAAGTGGGCGTGGTCATAGTCAGATTTCGGCCATTTTTTATACCAATAGAAAGTGAGTTCAGATAATTATGTGAACTGAGTTTAGTAAAGATATATGAAATTTTGATCAAGTTATCATGTTAATGGCCGAGCGGAAGGACAGACGGGCGACTGTGTATAAAAACTGGGCTTGGCTTCAACCGATTTCGCCCTTTTTCACAGAAAACAGTTACCGTCCTAGAATCTAACCCGCTACCAAATTTCACAAGGATTGGTAAATTTTTGTTCGACTTATGGCATAAAATGTAGCCTAGACAAATCAAATGAAAAAGGACGGAGCCACACTCGTTTTGAAATTTTCTTTTATTTTTGTATTTTGTTGCACCATAGCATTACTGGAGTTGAACGTTGACATAATTTACTTATATACTGTAAAAATGTTAAATTTTTTGTAAAAATTTCACTTAAAAAAAAAATTTTTTTTAAAAGTGGGCGTGGTCGTTCTCCGATTTTGCTAATTTTTATTAACCATACATATAGTAATAGGAGTAACGTTCCTGCCAAATTTCATCATGATATCTTCAACGACTGCCAAATTACAGCTTGCAAAACTTCTAAATTACCTTCTTTTAAAAGTGGGCGGTGCCACGCCCGTTGTCGAAAATTTTAGTTATTTTCTATTTTGCGTCATAAGCTGAACCCACCTACCAAGTTTCATCGCTTTATCCCTCTTTGGTAATGAATTATCGCAATTTTTCGATTTTTCGAAATTTTCGATATCGAAAAAGTCGGCGTGGTTATAGTCCGATATCGTTCATTCTAAATAGCGATCTGAGATGAGTGCTCAGGAACCTACATACCAAATTTCGTCAAGATACCTCAAAATTTACTCAAGTTATCGTGTTAATGGACAGACGGACGGACGGGCGGACGGACATGGCTTAATCAAATTTTTTTTCGATACTGATGATTTTGATATATGGAAGTCTATATCTATCTCGATTCCTTTATACCTGTACAACCAACCGTTATCCAATCAAAGTTAATATACTCTGTGAGCTCTGCTCAACTGAGTATAAAAAGAACAATTTCATGTACTAATTTAGTATACATAATTATTAAAATAAATATTTAAATCTAAAAAATGTGTTAAAACCAAATATTACTACATATATATATATATATGTATATATACGAAATGGTATGTGTAAGTTTTGGCTGGAAACGAGGATTTATGGCGGGCAATAATAATCCTCGAAAATGAAAACTGCCTTGATTTTTCGTTTCTTATGTATTTTTTTTTTTTTTGTGTTGGAGTGTATTAAAATCGCATTTAAGACTCACGGTTTACAAAAATGGGTAGGTACTTGTGGTTTTTCCTGCGCTGGTTTCCTTTGTGGCGTCGAAGGTCCACTGAATAGGGGGGGCACAATCTAAAATTTACCTTCCGTTTTGCTGTGGGATGTAGCAGCTGTGGCTGCGGCTGCTGCGGTGATAGCGATGATGGCAATGAGGTGGTGGCGAATGAATGGTTGCTGGAAGCGGTAGCGGTGGTTCGTATAATCCCTTAAAATCACGGATTTTATAATCCTAGACGCTATATGTGAAACGGCGTTTCTACACGATTGCACTGAGAACAGCACGATATGGATAGTTATTGATACCAACGAATTAAAGAACAGGGTTTCAGAAATGTGTGGAATATATTAGAAACGTTGTATTATTTGTTTTCCAATTCAAAATTTACAATTGTTTTTGTTTTTATCGGCCTATTGATAAATCATTCAGGGTTCAAATCGAGCTCAAGGCCAGAACAATAATTTTTTTTTCTAATGATAATTATTGTTATTTTTTAATTTTTCTAAATTAGAAAAAAAAAAAAAATTATTGTTCTGGCCTTGAGCTCGATTCTAACCCTGAATGATTTATCAATAGGCCGATAAAAACAAAAACAATTGTTAATAAACCATGAGCACTTGGGAATGTCAAACAAAGTAATTGACAATAAACAAAAATCCAGCATTATCAGTGATTTGCACCAGATGGCGCAACACTGAATAAATATAGTTGGTAAAAAGGAATAGAAGTGGCAAATTTGCCAGTCAAACAAACCACCGCTGTATAGCTAAATGGTTAGCGCAGCATGCCTAAAGCATACTGATGATGAAGGCTTAGCAGTCATCGAAATCTATCTGCGCAGCTATGGCAGGTTGTCTGAAAAATTTTCTACTTACTATTCCAAAAACAAAATACAATTTTTCAAATTTAGAAAAATTAAAAAATAACAATAATTATCATTAGAAAAAAAATATTATTGTTCTGGCCTTGAGCTCGATTCGAACCCTGAATAATTCAAAATTTATATAAATTTTTAACAAAGAAAAAAGTATTCACAACTGTAAATAAATTCATAAATTCAATTTTCAAGTTCTTAAGACTAATTTCTATCAAATAGAAGGGTTGGTTGTGGGCGACTACGACAGTCGCTCAAATAGCGTCCATCAGGGTGTGTCAGTTCCAGTGTTTCTCTCGGAGGTATTTTTGATTTTGCATTGTTTTGCCCATTCGTCCCATCAAACTTTGCCCGATCACTTTTGTGGTCTTTGTCGAACCGCCTCCACCAGCACTCGCTTACTGCTGAACCCTTTCTCCAAACTGAAATTAAGTGGTATATCCTTGTTCTTATAGTGCATATTCCTTCTTTGCATGTCGATCCTTATGTCATGATCAACTAAGAATTCCACTCCCAATATGACTTCATCAACGATCTCCGCCACAACGAAAATGTGTAGAATCGTGACCTTTCCAATTAAGACCTTACATACCACTTCTCTGGCGGCCACCGTGGTGTGATGGTAGCGTGCTCCGCCTATCACACCGTATGCCCTGGGTTCAACTCCCGGGCAAAGCAACATCAAAATTTTAGAAATAAGATTTTTCAATTAGAAGAAAATTTTTCTAAGCGGGGTCGCCCCTCGGCAGTGTCTGGCAAGCGCTCCGATTGTATTTCTGCCATGAAAAGCTCTCAGTTCATCTGCCTTGCAGATGCCGTTCGGAGTCGGCATAAAACATGTAGGTCCCGTCCGGCCAATTTGTAGGGAAAAATCAAGAGGAGCACGACGCAAATTGGGAGAGAAGCTCGGCCTTAGATCTCTTCGGAGGTTATCGCGCCTTACATTTATTTTTTTTATTTATACCACTTCTCCTTGGACTTGGTTATACTCGCCAGTGAGCGTACGCAGCCTTGATCCAGCTAATGGCTTTACTCTCCTGTTGACCAAATGAGATCGGATTAAGTAGTAAGATGCGCCAGTATCTACAGTCATTACACGTGTTATGCCATCCACATTTCACACTCACACAAATAGACAACATTGGTGTTAATTCGTTGTAGTTCTATAAATAGAACAAAGCAACAAAACCAAGTTTCTCTGAAACCGCCTTACCAACGCATAACTTTACCATATGATTCGATACGAAGTATGGACTATGAATAAAGAAAATATGCAAAGAAGGCAATTGGGATAAGGTTTACAACAACTAAGGCATGACGTGGCTGAATGCGTTTATAACACTTCAACGATCGTAGGAGTGCAGAGTTCGAATCCCACTCCCGGGAGAAAAGGCCTTCAAGAGTTTTAAAAAAGGTATAATCGAAACAGGTATCGTCTTGTCCGTCCTGATGTCACGTTGTTTAAATTTTTCCCAAATTATTAAATAGATTTTCTTACAATTTGCGAGATAGACATCACAGCACATCCAATAGCTGGGGCAAGTTCTCGATCTTTACATCTGACTCGCTCTTGCTTATCTCCTCCAGCTTTGCGTTTACGACCAGCCAAGTTGGAACTACCAGGACAGGTGCTGCAATGACGTGCAATGTGGCCAGGCTTCCCGCATTTGAAGCACTTGATTACTCTATTACTCCGCTTTTGCGATCCTTTCAGCGCCTCCAATATTGTGTTCACCCAGTCTGGCCTTTCTATTTCCACACGGCGTGCTTTGAACGCTGGCTTACACAGAAGCGATGCTGTTTCCTGAGTCAGCGCATGGGATACTGTTCCAGCAAATGTGGGTTTTGGGTTTGCATATGTCGCTCGCTTCGTTTCCTCGTCCTGTATGGCATTTATAAAACTCTGGATTTTTACCCTCTCGGTGTATTCCACGGACGCGTCCGCATTTGCCAAATGAGCCAACATTTGAACATCCGAAGCAAACTCTTGCAAAGTCTCATTCGCTTTTTAGTAACGGGTTTCATCTCAATTTAGTATATCTGTTTCCTGCGTTCGCTTCCGTATCGCCTCTCTAGAGCGCTCATGAATATTTCATAGTTGTTCCGTTTGTACTCTGGAATAGTCTGTAAGATTTCAGCTGCAGGCCCTTTCAATGCCACAAACAATGCAGCAACTTTATCATCCACATTCCAGTTGTTCACTGTTGACGTCTTCTCAAATTGTAGCTTAAATATCTGGAAAGGGACAGAACCGTCAAAGGATGGTGTTTTTACCTTTCGATTACTCGCTGAAGCTGCAGGGCGATTTATTTGCAACTTCTGTTTACGACCACTCTAAGCTTATATCTCGGCATCAATTTTGTCCTCGAGCTGTACAATTTTTGTATCCTGTTCTTCCAGCTTTGATGTTACCCTTGCTTGCTGTGCTTCTAACTGCGAAGACATTTGTGCCACCTGCAATGATAAGCGCTCCTCTTGTGCTTCCATCTTGGATGTGCTGTGTCGACATTTCTGAAATACGCGCTTCTTGTAATTCTATATTGGATGTTATGCGTGTCTCTTGCGATTCCAGTTGGCATGCCATATTTGTGGATATTTGTGATGACAAATCCAATATCGCATTATTCTCGCCGCTTGCGACTGGACTCGGACTTACGTTCTTCTCTTAAATTTTTGTTGTTGTCTCGTCCTCCTCAGGATGAAAGTCATCATCGCCCACATTGACTCCTTCCGACTCCATTACCTCTCGTAGCCGTGCCTGAAGTTCGATTTTATTGCCGGTTGTATTCAATCCACGGTTCTCCAACTCCTGCTGAATCCTTAATTCACTTAACTTTGCCATGTCCAAGTTGTACTCGAAATCTTCGGAATTTATTCAACAATTCCTATTCTCACACCAATTGTAACGAATTTAGTAAAATTCCGCTTATTCCAAATCTTCTGCTAATGTTCGAATCGCTAAACTGTTGAATAAATAACTCCAATATTTAATAATGCAAAAATGGTCTTTATTAGACTACTTTGAAAGTACTTCACAACTAATAGCGTGCTTAAAACAAACTGATAACAGATTACTAAGCTTTCGATGCTTTATACTCTGTACCCAAATGTCTAGACGTGTCTTCTACTAGAATTGTCTACTTGGTTACCAGCTATAAACTACAGACACACGTTTATAGCCTCTCGCATAGCCATATACGCGTGTATATGTGAGTAATACTTCCACCGATGACTACATCTGTATGTGAGTTATCTCTTCGTTGCCTTGTATGTGTATGTGTAAATGATGATTAATGTGTTTATGTAGCTTGCTTAATGTTTCTGTTTGTGTGCCTTTATTTTATAACCTTAGAGACGGTAATATTCGTCACAATATATATGAAATTTATATATACCTTAATTTATACAGGGTGGTCCATATAGTGGGATCTTCTTTAAAAAATTAAAAAGAATAAAAAGGACCAGACACAAAATAATCTGAAAATAAATAAATCGTAATACAAAGTAGTAAAATATGAGGAGTACAAAAGTGTTGGACAGCGAGTAACAGGACATTCGCACTATAAATGGCGTTGCGCACCTGAAATGTGAAATCAGCCCGATGTTAGTGAGAGAGTGAGAACTGTTGATGAGCCCGAAGTAACAAGATGAAAACCTAAGTAGTTGCAAGAGAGAGGAAGAAAAGGAAGGACGGCATGGCACAGCTTACAGACTTCGAAGCAGCAACGAGGCTTGGTTATTGAATACTTATAATTCCGGAAGGTCTACTTTATAACATAACCCCTGATTATCGATCTGTCGTTAAGTCATGAAACAAACATCTGGTAACATTTGTAACATTAGGAAAATATCCATGTGAGATTTTATATGTATTGTGGCGAAAACTAGCAATTTCGATATGTCACAATACCGCTTGTTAAAAATGCTGGACAACAACCACAGCAAGCCAAGCAGATGAAATAGAAAACAGGCACAAATATACATAGAATACTAAAGAGAATATAAGATGCAGAGATGTACTCAGGCATATACACGTAAACAAAGAAGGCAACATTCAATACGAGATACAGAAACGAGCAACGAATAAGCAACTATTCGACATGGCTGTTCGTAAAAAGTCTAGACCTTGGAATAGACTAACGAGACAACTAAGAGTATAAAGGCAGCGCAGGCTAAGAAATTATCATTCAGTTTTATTTCAATACGCTATAAGTGGAGTGTGCAAATACATTCATTTATGGCGATATACTATCATAGTAGTGCTTTTAATACTCAAAATATTTGCGGTCATATAATCGATTCGAACGATAATAGAAGCCGCTGAATTATCTAGGATTTCTTTAAATTTGTAAAAGATTTTAGCAAACACCCACCCAGATATCTCCCGCTGTTAAAATAGCGTTATGGATCACCCTGTGTAAGCCAGTTTTATAAAACATATTTATCTAAGTATGTGTTATAAAATATTAATGAATCAATGTGTCTTTTTAATGGTTGCAACCTGTTTCATCTTTCCTTTCTACGAAGCCAACCAACGTTCTTGTCAACATAAAATGTTTACTTATATCAACTTATTACATGAATCATGAGCATTGGTGTAGGGGCCACTAAGAAAGATTCAATTTTGTTAGAACCACAAATTCATCCATTGTCAAACATGAATAATAGAAAAGATGCTGGTAAATAAAATTGCATTATTGGATGTCAATGATTAAGTAAATTTAATAACATTATTTATTTATAACGCCGAGATGATGGTGAAACAAAATGTGAGTAGAGAAAAGCAGGCGCAAATATGAGCCACGATTTTTGCGGCATCAAAAGCAAGTGGTAAGTAAATGTTATGCAGGTTAGGTTAATTCAATGTATGGTGTGTCAAGTGTTTAAAAATATATTTGAATGAGGTAGAAAAGACGCGTTTGAAAACTTTTATACCAGCAACTTTCTGGCACTTTTACTTATTACGAAAACATTTTTCCGAAACCCTTTCAAAATAATCTTCAAATTTAGGGGCGTACATTGGCAACTTTTTTTTTCGACCCAGTCTAGTGAACTATATGCTCAAACATTCTCCATGAGCACACATACTAATACAAAAAGAAGTTGCGTTTTTATTTAAAGCCTTGCCGGCGTTGTGCACCACTGTGTTAGGCTCATACACATAATAATAATTAATCAGTAGCAATGTTTAAAAATTTAAAGTTACATCGTAAAGGAAAAGGTAATATCTACACATAAAATAATATTAACTGAACAGACATTAGATTCTTGCGAAAATTTACATTTCTTATTAAAATTTTTACTTATTTAATATTCAAATCATTTCTTGGGAGGAAGTGAAATTATTCCCTAAGGAAGAAAGTATGTATATCTCTACCAAAAATAAAGATCAGATCGATACAGTTGCTCCCCAAACAAAGCTTAACATTTCATACTTACATTTAACCCTGCACGATTAGTCCTTTCCATCAAAAATGTTTGGAGTGCTGCTAATTTAAGAGCCCAAAGTGGCTCTGAAATATGTGACTATGAAATGATAAAAAATATATGCCTTACGTATGTCAGGAGTATTCGGGAAACAAAGCAACTTTGTAGCCGCTATTCATATTTTATTTTTTTTTTTATTGCAACCACAAATTTCCTCCAGGTAGGTGTGTCGAACAATTGTATATGTATTTCATTAAGCGCTGACGTAGCTATGCCGCATCTTTAAGGGTTTTTTCACAAATATCCTGTTTTCTAACAAGGCATTAAAAATGGGGAAGCGTATCGGGAACTTCCCCATTTTTAATGTCTAGCGTCAAAATTCCGCCCAGAACTGGTAAATTCTAATCTTTTATATAATTCACACATAAACAGGGAGAGGAGAAGAGAGAGGCAAGAAGATACAACATTCTTTTTTTTCAGAAACTACAGAATGAAAAATCCTCTGTTTACTGAGAAAGTAGATAAATCAATATATGAGAATATTGACGGGAGAGAGGAAGAGGGAGTGGGAGATGTAGTTTTAATAGGAGTGAAACTGGGAGCTGAATTCGGAGTGGAAGTGGGAGTATTAACGGGAGTGGGTTTGGTAGTTGTAAAGAGAGTGCAACTAGGAGTTCAATTCGGAGTGGAAGTGTTAACGGGAGTGTGACTGGTAGTGGGGGTAGGAATGGGAGTGCGTGTGGGAATGGGAATGCGATTGGGAGTAGGAGTGAGAGTGGGTTTGAGAAACAAATACGGTTTTGCCAGCTGCTCTTTCAGTTTAGATTTGCTATCAGGGATATTACAGGTATATGCTTAATCTTCTTCCAGAAATGAACATTCTGTTTTTTCAGCTATTTAAGACGCGGGAAAAAATGATTGCTAAGGAATCTAGATTGTATGATTTTTGAATATTTCTGTTTTTCATACCTTTTTTTTTGCTTGTAACTTTTTTTGTCTAAGCTGAAACTGATTTTAATTTCTTCTTCCTTTGTACGTTGAGCTGTGAAATTTTTAAAATAACTTTGCTTTGAAAATTATTTTTCGGAAAATCTTCAAACTAATAAATAATTCTTATTCTCATTTCCATAAGCAGTAAATGAATCAAAAAAGATTCAATTTGACTACTATTGATGAATCATCATCAAGGCCCCAAGCCGCTGTCACACTGGGTACACATTTCCAAGTTTATACTGCGACTTTATCTCAACTGAAAAATGGCAAATATTGATATTCAAAATTTCAGACAAGTTCAATAGCTCTTTGAAGAAGAATGATTCTCAGCAGCAAGATTCACAAAAATGATTTATTATGCTACTTGTATGAGATCCTTTCCGTTAGATACGTATATACGTGTTAGAGATATACGCCGCCGATAAACGCTGCCGCCGCCGCCGATTTTAGTTGTGTTTCGCACGCCGCCGCCGATTGTCAAAAATATCGGCGCGGCGGCGGCGGCGGCGTTCGGCGCGGTACTTTATTTTCTACTCATTTATGACTGTCTAGGCCATTTACATGTCGAAAATAGGTCCGATATGCACAAAAGGGGTATCAACGGATGCGCATCACTTCCAGTTATAATAATCCAATTGCGAAATTTAACTGTAGTTGTTTTTGTTGTTGTAGCAATAATTACACTCCCCCAAGGCCCTGGGGAGTGTTACCGATGTTGATGGTCTTTCGCTGGATGCAGATCCCGTACGTTCCGGTAACAAGCACCATTCAGATACATGCCAGATCATCTCGGGAATGATTTGGTATGACCACATGAAACCTTCTAGGCCATACCGCCTTCCACCCCCTACACCCATGAGGAGCTTGGGGTAGCTACAGCCTCGGCTGTTAAAGAAGCATGATTCGTCACGGGTAGGTGAGGTTGACAATTGGGTTGGAGAATCTATATATTGCGCTGGCAACCCCTTGAGAGGGTTGCGCGATACAACACCTTGAATCAATTTGGTATTTTCGTCGCCTCTAAGGACAGGCATATTCTCACCTCATATTTATGACACGTTTGAGAAGGGTTTGAGAAATCACTTGGGCCTTATATTCAAACATCTGTTGTTTATTTGCGAAACTTAAAAATAGCGTCTGAAATTTTAATTTTGATTTCCACCCATCATCTTTCAACACCCAAGTCTCCCGGTTTGACATTTCCTAAAGTTGGCGGCCCTATCCCAACTAGTCCCTTTGGGTGAATCACATTGATTATAACTTATCAACCAAATTTAAATATCACCTACACATTGTGGCTCCTGCTACATATGTGAGTACGTAGGAACACTCAAGTAATAAAGTATGTAAAAGCTTTCCCAAGACAATCGAACAAATGACGAGTATGCTACTACTCTAACGTAGTGAACAGTCGAACTAGTCTGAAAAGTGAAGCTACGCGGTTATTCATAATGAACTCTTGTATCAGAAGGCGGGAAAACAACAGTTTGGGCTAAGCATATACCCTTAACATCTTTCAACTTAAAATCGGTCGACCCACATTCCAAAATTCGGATTGGTTTAACGAAGACTATTGAAATTAATGTTTCGAACACAAACGTTCATAAATTTTGGTCTACATTTAAAAAAAAATTTATCCAGGGTAATTGTAAAATTAAAATTATGTAGATGCGCCGAGGATTATAATATTTTGACCCATGAGTTAATACTTGGACTGCCTACGATTTCGAGGGCGGCATCCTTATCCGAATAGTTACTCCCTAACTTTTAAAGTTGTCTGATAGTGTTCGGCAGCATAGCGAGAAAAAAATCCGTTAGAAATTCTTCGGAGCTATACCTAGAGCTGCTAGGAAAGTGGCGTCAACGAAGGTATGAGGTCGAAGTCGCAGTCCTACAGCTTCTGTGCTGGCATGTGGTGTGAGGGTCAGTAGGCGTGGTATCGACTGGTCGCCAGGATTGTTACTGTTCGCACATCGGAAATTACAGCTCTTATAACAGCCGAAAAAACGGGAGGCGCCCTTTAGCGCAATCAACAATAGCCCATCATTGGTGCTAATCGTTAAATTGTACCATAAGAGTCATGAGTAATAAACTACCATTAATAGCAATCGTAAGTTGCCTTTGTACGTGACCAGCAAGGACCCACAAAAGACTTAAAAAAAATAGTGTCGACAACGAGTAGATATTCAGACTTAGCCCAGAATATCTCCTTCGGTGAAACTACTTTTTGCACTAGACATACAGACAAGAGTGTCACCATTTTAAGTACTTCAATTTTTTCCGGCAGACGCAGCAGTAAGCGTCCCTTAGACCGAGGTTAGCTTCGAAGCCTCCCTCGAGTAAGTTAACGAAGTACAGTCCCTCCGCAAGGAGCTACTCCTGAAACTTTTTTCCTTCCTTTCCTAAATATACATTTTTTAATAGAAAAATCAAGCGTTGTAAAGTAAGAAAGCCGCCGCCGCCGTTAAAGTGATCGGCGTAAACCTCTAGTACGTATGCAGTGTGCGGCAATTCTCGTATTTGCCTACTGCTGATGTTTTTAATGCAAATGTTGAAAGTCGATCCTGATGAGTACAAGGTGGACAGTTACAACGATCATAAAAATGTGCAACATTAAAATTAGCTGCATTCTCAAGGCAATGAAGCAAGCAAGCAATAATCATGCAACAGTAATTTTTGTATCAACAATTTGAACTACAAGATTATTCTTGAACTCTTGTAATATTGCATGTTACTCGTATTGTTTTTGATAAATTAAATAAGTTGCACACTGAGCGCTGACTCCATGGCACCGTCACCTAAATAGGCATATGAGTAGTAGCCAACAAGTAAAGCGCCGTCACACACATGCGTAGCTTGGAGGCAGCGCAGAAGAAGGATTTATAAAAATTTAAATTCAGTTTGTGGCGGTCACTTTGCTTTCAAGTGCGTGGTAGGAAATTGTATAACGACGCTCATAAGAATTTTCCGCTAAGACTACTATGGTACTTTTTGCTTATTTATAAAAATGTGGTACGAGCAACATTTTCGCACCCAACCTAAGCAAATATACAAAATGGGAGTGGACACGCCCAGTAACAGCTTGAGATAAATGCTAATTAATATATGTATGTGTGCTAATGTAAATCGTTTGCACTTGCATATGCGTAGATATTTAAGAGCGTGCGTAAGTTGAAAAAAAAGTTAAAAACAAAAATTTTTAAATTATGTTTGCAATGCATTGCAATGCCATTAGTGAGTTTGCGTTAAGATGAGTAACGACTACTGTGGTGGCAGCACTAACGACCATTGCTAATATCGTTTTCGCATTCGTTTTGTTTGTTTTTGTTGTGGTTGCATGCCTGCTACTTGTCATAAATGAACATCTTGTCCTATGAAATGATGTTGCTACAGCACATAAAAAACATCTAGGAATAAAATATTTGTTTGTTGTTATTGTTGTACTTAACACAAGCTCATCTTTACAAGTTGTTTATACCCAGCAGCTCTAGAATTATTTAAAGATTATCTATTTGACATTTACCACACTGAATTTTTCGAAGTAAATTGGAAAATTGTTTATTTCAAATTCTCCACTGCGACTACATAGGCATCTTGTAGAGTCTTTCTTTGCGTTGCTTTACACAAGTTGTTAAGACAAACTTTTTATATAGTTATATAAGTTTTATAGTTGTTTATACTGTGACGAATATTACCATCTCTAAGGTTATTAAATAAAGGCTTAACAACATTTAAGCAAGCTACATAAACACATTAATCATCATGTACACACATACGTACAAGCAGCAGAGAGATACTCACAAACGCATGTCATCATCAGCTACTACTTCGCTCACATATACACACGCACATGGTTACACACTACAAATACACTCGCGCGTATGGCTGGTGACCAGGTAGAGGATTCTAGAAGAAGAAATGTCTAGACATTTGGGCAGAGAGTATAAAAGCAGCAGAAGCTGAGTAGTCCGTAGTGAGCTTGATTAAACACGCTATTGGCTGTGAAGTATAAGTGTTATTGTGAAGTACTTTCAAAGTAGTCTAATAAAGGCCTTTTTGCATTACTGAATATTAAGGTTATTTACTCAACAGTTTAGCGATACGAACGTTAGTAGAGGGTGTAAAAAAAGCGGAGTTTCACTAAATTCGTTACAATACCTTACAGATCTACATAAAACTTCTGAAGAGAATCCACTCATACATCCCATGACTTGCACCTCACTGACTTTTTCAAAGTAATTGGAAAACATATTATTTCTGCAGACAATACAGCAACACGAATTTTTAACTTCCAAATTTTTTATTTTGAATTTTCGACTTCGAATTGTTTATTTCGAATTTCCGACCTCGAAAAGGTTGGTATTACAAGAAATGTTGAAATTGTTTTCTTTGTATAACTTTATGCAAGCAGCTCTACCTAAAACTTATTGAAGATAAATGTAAGGCGCGTTAACCTTCGAAGAGATCTAAGGCTGAGCTTGTCTTCCAATTTGCGTCGTGCTCCTCTTGATTTTTCCCAAATTGGCCGGACGGGACCTGCATGTTTTATGCCGACTCCGAACGGCATCTGCAAGGCAGATGAGTTTTCACTGAGAGCTTTTCATGGTAGAAATACACCCGCGGCGCTTGCCAAACGCTGCCGAGGGGCGACCCCGCTTAGAAAAATTTTCTTCTAATTGAAAAACCTTATTTCTAAAATTTTGATGTTGCTTGCCCGGGGTGTGAACCCAGGGGATACGGTGTGGTAGGCGGAGCACGCTACCATCACACCACGGTGGTCGCCAGCTATTCATATATCCCATTACCACACTGACTTTTTCGAAGTAACGATTTTTGGTTTCCTAGGTTTTTGTTTAAATTTTTACTTTCGAAAATTTATTACAAGACTTGCAGTGTTTCTATTTCCATTACTTAGCGCAAGTTTGCTTACAAATTTTTTATACCCAGCATATCTACTTAAAAACTATTGGAGAGGAGCTATTCCGTAACATCGAATGACATTTACAACACTGACTTTTTTGAAGTAATTCGTAAATGTATAGTTTTTGCAGATAACGAAGCAATAGGCCATATTTTTTTATCTATAATTTTCGACAACACACTTTTTTTATTTGAAATTTTCGACTTAAGTTTTTTTTTTTTAATTTTCGACTTTGAAAATTTTGAAGTTACAACAAATGTTTTATTGTGATACTACATAAAAGACCCTACCAAAATAATCCAGAGACCAGAGAACCGAAAGCGATATGGTTCTTGTAAAAGCTTATCAGCCAAGTAATTTATTCTCCATGACCCCATCTCACCATCTTTATTGTAACAGCAGCATAAATGGTTTTTTTCTATGCTCAGAATAAGTGAGCCCAGGTTAACTCAATGATTTGGGCAGCCCACTTGCTATGCACCTCCTGCCAGAAGGATTTTGATACCCTACAAAGGAAATATCGGCTCAGCATTTGTTGCGTACATGTACTAGTTCGAATTACAGTAACCCGTTGGTCTCGATATTTCTCTGTCCCTAACCGAAATTATCCCAATCTGAATATATTTGAATGAAAATAAGATCCGGCACCCCCGGATTCTCCTCGGTCACAGTACAGTCGAGCTCAGAACCTTGATTGACGCCTGGCTATTCGAGTAGATGTTAAATTCTTTAACCGAATTTCATTAAATAGCATCTCATGTACTACATTCTTAATTGCACAGCTTTCGCTTGGAAGAGGCTGTAATAGTCGAGCTCATTAAGGTAAACACAGCCCTCAACCGTCTCTTCGAAATTCGAACCATCTGTAAACAAGTTAGTTCATCTATTTCCTCGATTTGGGCACTCACTTTGTTCTTCTTCCAAAGAACGAAGATGTTGTAACCTACACAAGTGGCAGTTGCCTGTTCTGACTGGCCTTAATTCGAAGTCGGTAAAAATACTGGAACGCCCAAAGTGAGAAAGCTCATAGCACATAGCACAAAGTCTGCTCAATGCCCGGGCCATGGCCACCCACCCATTCACCTTTGGGCATCACATTCAGCGATTTAATCGCCACCGCCTCGCACGCGCATTACTCTGCGCTCCCTTTCAGCCTCAGCACCATCATAACTAGCAACGCCGATTTGATAATCTATTTGTGTGCACATTAAAAGAATTAAATTCCTCTCCAAAAATTCTGTGTACAGTGAGTCTTTCGCCGAGAAAACGAGGAAAATGAAGCAATACTTGTTCTGTGATTTCAAATTCGATGGGCCAATTTTGACAAAAAGGATCTTCCTTTATCCTTCACTTATGTAAATATTTATTGAAACCGCCGTGCCCACTCAATATCTGCGTAAAGTTGTAATTTTTTTCTCTGTTCTTCCGCTAATACCATTCGTTTAAAACGTAATGTCTAACGTAAAAGTCAAGCAACCTTTGCTCGATATCCCCATCGTTCTTGCCAGCTTGCGCTTTTCTTGGCATCCTGATTTTCGCTCGATTCCAATGTTAGGCAGATCCGAAATTTCCTATGATAGCAGATCTATTAATATTATTTGATAATCTCCTACGGTTAGGACTTACTCATCCACAGTCCTCTTTGAGCTCACCAAAATCGTTTCTGTTATATTGCCAACCATCTCCAGCCCAATGTTCGTCAGCCATTCCTTTATTATTTCTACGGCGTCATTACATATTGCTTGGAGCAGATCTAGTTTTTTGGCCACTGCTACTGCGAGCATAACATCTGCAAATCTGACAATTTGCAAGAAACGTCGATTTTTAGCGCACCGCTATACATCACATTCCATAGCATTGGCAAAGAACAGATCCCGGGAACCTATTCTAACCAAACATTGTTTTCGGCTCCCACATAATTTATGACTACAGCACATTCATCCATTAGCTTCGATGTTTTTGTGTAAGACTGACAGGCACGCAAGGCTCTATGGCTGTCTGACCGCAAAAGAGTGGGGTAGCTGCTTATCATTCCTGATTTCCGATTTGAATATACCCAATACATCATTTTACAGCTCCAAGCCCAAGGGAAGCCTACTTCCTCTGGTTCTATTGAGCTTATCGAAAAAATTTACAATAATTTAGGTACCAAGTAAACTCGCTACTGGTTATACGATTTTGAATTCCTCACAAATTTGAAATATTTCCCTTCTTGTTTATTTGATTTCATTTCTGCCACATTGCGTTGTATAACTGTATTATGCTTTCTTGTTTGCTTGCCACCGTCATATGTTGCCACATCCTACATGCGTACAATTGCAGGCTACTGCATTGGGGTTTGGTGTCCATTTGTTCATATTCACATTGGTACGAGAGCGTGCGCAGTTGTCCAACTAGCGATTACCGAGCAGTTAGCACCTGTCTGTGAGTCAGTCCGCAACTGCGTTGCAATTATTCAACTTGCAACATTAACAAGGACTCACAGAAAAAAACGAAAATTATAAGCAACTTACTGTAGCATCAGCCAACCTGCCGCAGAAGCACCTACATAGATACCTTCCTTTATATATAGCCGACTTGCTCAAAGCTTCTGTTAATTATGCCACACTACAACCACACACACATACTACATACATACACCTATATATGAGTAAAGCTCACTAGTAGTGGTAGTTGTTGTTTTTTGTCACAAAAAGGAGTTAAGACAAATCAAGCAAAAAAGGAGCAACAAAATTGTGGCAGATAACAAATTAGCAACGACCACCACTTGACATGCACATAAATCAATTTTTTGTGTACAACGATGTTACGGCTCCCCTCTGTGGTCACCGTATGACCAAAAGTCCACGAACGAATGACACTCACAAAATATTTGGTGTACTCAATCAAATAATAGACATGGAATATTCGATCGGCAAGAGAAGCGGATGGGATAATGTAAAGGGATATACACCAATTCTGAATTTGAATAAAAATGTATCTTATTAAAACTTCAGGTAATACACCATCACACTGCAATATCCAATGAGAGACGGAGTAGTTGGCATCAACAACTGGCCTGAACTATCTCGCCACATGACAAGAGGTGGTGTTAAACCTTTCTGGAAGCAAACTGAAAGTAGTCAGTGGTGGTACAAAATACATTCATATTTGTAACAAGATCAGCAATATCAAAACCAACCAAACTGCAACGACTAGTTTGTATTGGCATAACAGGTGCGATGAAAACATCCTCTCTTTTGTACTTGGTGCCTTAGTGACCATGGGAGGTATCCCTATACTAATATATGGGCTATACTTGGTGCCCTAAGCCATAAATATATCTCTGAGCTAAGGGACGCAAACATGACAGGACATAAGAATCTAATTAGAAAACTTATAGGAAATGCCGTATGGCAACCACATGATATAATAGTCCCAACGCTCAGAATCTCCCGGAATTTTGAGGTAGATTGAACTGTAAGCAAAACAGACAATCTATATACTCACCCTGATTCACTGATAGACTAAAATTGGAGCAGCAAAAATAGAAGCTAGCATCTATGTGCCTTACTTACTTACTCACAGGGCACGCCAGTCGCTTCTTCGCTCTGCCAACTGGCGCCATTTGATCACGTGAAGGGAGTTGAAATCTTTCTCCACCTGGTCCTTTCAGCGGAGTGGGGGCCGTCCTCTTTCACTACTTCCGTAGGCGGGTTACGATTAAAAATACTTTCTTAGCCGGAGCGTCATCTTTCATTAGCATAACATGACCTAGCCAGCGCTGCGTTTTAATTCGTTGAACTATGTTGATGTCTGCATAAAGCGCGTACAGCTCATCACTAAATCTTCTTCTATGGGCCTACTTTCAAGAAATAGATGCCAATAGGATACTACCCCACTATTTATCAGGCAAAAATACATATAATAGAAATTTGCGGTAGAGAATGTGCGTATCGGCTTATCATCGAGGAGTATCCTCAATATGTCAGACAGTCAGGCAGCCTCAGTCTTCCAGTCATATACAATTACTTCTTAGCTAGTCGATGAATGTATTAGTGTCCTAAATGGTCTGGGAGCCAAAAACAAGTTTTGTTACTATGAGTTCCCGGTATCAAGGATATACAGGTAATGAGCAGCAGACCACCTAGCCAAGCAGGGTATTATAGCAGCATTCTATGACCCAGAGTCCTTCTGTGGACTCACAAAAGCACATATAAGGGAAACCATAAGTCATTGGGAAAGAAAGCACTTCACACTTCAATGGATTGAATGGCTTGGGTAAGGACAGACCAAATTTTTGTACGCCCAGCAAAGAGTGTATCAATCAAACTCATTAATCAAAGCAGAGGAGACCTGCCAACGCTCACTGGTACTATACGGGCACGATAGTGTACGGTATCACTACGGTAAATTAAATCTATCCGATGAACAAATTTTTCGCTTTTGTGAGCTGGAGAATAAAACGCCGGTTCACTTTCTCTACGTATGCGTCGCCCCGGAAAGGCAGTGACTTTCTCATCAAGGTGGTATTTCAATACATTAAGGGCCTCTCCAGAGAGTGAAAGGCTGAAAGGTCAAGGCCAATAGATTTAAATAAAGGTCCCACTGCATCGACAACAATAATAATGAACGGCTTCAAAATTAGTAATATGTGAGTATTCTGGTTCTTCTGTTCACAATTGCCATTTCCTGTTATCCCATCATATGACAATCTCCAGCAGCTAATACACAAACAATCTGTTATAATACCATTGGTGCTTCCGCAGCTTTTGGCAGCGCCAAGCATGAGTACTTGCGTGGATATGTATCATAATTGGTTGTTGTATTACAGTACCCACATATGTAGGTAGTACCATAATTATTTCTGTATATGACCAATCCCTATAACTGGCCTCTTGAGCGTTTTTGTGGTGTTGTAGAATTTCCCATACTTACTTTAATGGCTGTGTTAATGAAACACTGACAAAAAAGGTGGAATTTCGCAAGGTTTGAAACGCCTAACGGGCTTCTTATGTATATTTGGCTTAAGCCTTGCGGTATAGTGGACTTCGAAGTTCACAAATGCTAGCAGGGCGGCACTATGTACATGCATGAATCTGCGCTCGATGACATTTAAGATTATTGAAAATTGTTACTTGTGTGGGTGTCTAGGTAAATACATCACACTTGAATGACTCCAAAGCCGGATTTATTAAATACTCACACATACAATTAATTGTACATAAGTATGCTTGACCACAATCAGCCTGATTGCAATTCAATTCTATAGATTTCTATTCCCATTTGCACGATTTGTTCCTGTGTTTACATATTTATCATGCTTATGGGCGTATACATAGGCAGTGCCAAGTTAGGTTAGGTTGAACTAGCTGGTTCGTGAGGATATCACATAGACTAAAAAGGGTTACCAGAAGTTTGATCAAAGACCAAACTGAAAAATCCTATCAGAATCCAGCACATATGCCACTTGCTGCTTCTAGCTGATAGCTGTACCACTCCTGATAACTGGAGCCTTAGCCTTGCGAGCGCGGTGCACGAACACAAAACGTACTTGATCGTTTTCTCCTCCAACCCGCACATCCTACATCTTCTATCATTGACAACACCCAGTTTATTTGTCGCCGGAAGGCAGTGTCCAGTCAGCATACCCATAATGATCCTACAGTTCCTTATTTTCATTGATAAGAGTAAATTTGTTAGTCTATGGTTGTTAAACCTGATCATGGTTCTCGACACTTTCTTTTCTGCTTGGTCGAACGTCATATGCATCTTTAATGACACATCTTTTGTTAATAACTGCTCAGCTTTGAAGCGAGTTTGGCTACGCCTGTGTTCATATATATTTGTCTTACAATATGTTCACATGAATGTTTGTTGGCATGTAATTGTTAGGTTCTAATTTTAATCCTTTGACAGCGTATTGACATTTTGTGGCATTAGGTTGCGAATTCTGAGCACATGCTACGTTGTTATTGTAGAAATACAGACATTTCTTTGTCTAGCATACTTCTTTCAGTCGAACCTACTCCTCCATAAGTTTGCAATGGATGGAACGTTTAACATCATTGAGTGCATTGAGTGGACATTGATCCGTCATTGTGGTGATGTATGCTACGCTCAAACGCCCATTTGCTTTCAGCATTTGCACATCTTACTAAACTACTTTTATTTAATTTGTCTATCACACTTCATTTACAATTTCTCTCTCATTCTCGCTATTTCTCATAATACAATCATTCCTGTTCTCACTAACTCATTCCACTTTGGGTTTCGTACACATTTTTGTTCGGTATTTCATCCATGTTGTAGTTGAATGCCTGCGGATTATAAATTGTTAGATTTGTCAAATTAAATGCCAACTTCGTCCGATTACGTGTGCAACGTGTTGCTTTATAATACACTATCCTACCAAGTACATAAATATATTTTAACGAGACATTATATGTGTGTTTACTTCCACAGCTTCCACCACTTCCACTGATGTATTGTTGGCTTTGTGGCAAGGAATGAAATCAATTAGAAGTTAAGTGTTAAAGATTGTAACATACAAAAAAGAACAACAGCAATAACGATGTAACACAAAATAAATTTCTAGAAGAACTATAAGTTCGAAAAAGTTTAATGCCACTTATGTTAGAAATTGATAAATGCAAATGCCAAACAAAAAATGATATAAGGAATTTTAAGACATAAAAGTAAACAAAGCCATTACAGTAAGGTAAGTAAAATCATATAATATGCATTTTATAATATTCCGTATAACATATGCATTTTATTTTGTATAATATAGATACATGTAAGGCGCGATTACCTCCGCAGAGATTTTAGGCCGAACTTCTCTTCCAATTTTCGTCGTGCTCCTAAAATTGGAGGGACGGGACCTACTGGTTTTATGCCGATACACTCGGAGTGTTTGCCATACGCTGTCGATGGGCAACCTCGCTTAGAAGAATTTTCTTCTAATTGAAAAATCTGTTTCTGTAACTTTTCCCAAGGCGTGAACCCAGGATCTTAGATGTGGAGCACGTTACCATCACAAAACAGCGGCCGCCGCGGCAAATATTAGCAATTCCGGTACATCACTATGCTGATAGCAGATAAATGCTGCACAACCACAGCAATCTTAGCAGATGAGAAAAAAATAGCTACGCAAATATGTACGCAGCAACTAAGAGCATAGGAGATATTACACACATATGCACATAGCAACAAAAAGGGCAAATGTCATTACTTACACATATTTTCATATAAGACAACAGCGAATAAGCGATGCAGATGAGAAAAGTAAACAAACAACTAATCGAGAGGGCTCTTCGCGAAAAGTCTAGACTCTAGACCAAGCGTCGCTCAAAAAAAAAGATAGCACAATTGTGCTACGGAATGCTCTTTGTAGACCCTGGAAAATAGGCGAACGAGGCAACTAAAGGTATAAAAGCGGAGCAGTTCAAGTGATGTTCAATCAGTGGGTGTTAAAACGTTGTAAGTGAAGTATGCGAATACTTTTAATTGCAAAGTTCTATTACCATAAAAGTGCTGTTAATAAAGACTAATTTGATATACTGAAGATTTGAGTTTATTTATTCCTTAGCTCAATAGCAATTAGAAGCCGCTTCAAATAGTGCTGGCCATTTTCTCACAACCAATCGTGCGTTAGTGGTTGATTGTTGTGTGTATTTAGTTTTTTTAATGTTTTATTCAATCAATAATATTATTTTTATACTCAGTTGAGCAGAGCTCACAGAGTATATTAAGTTTGATTGGATAACGGTTGGTTGTACATATATAAAGGAATCGAGATAGATATAGACTTCCATATATCAAAATAATCAGGATCGAAAAAAAATTTGATTGAGCCATGTCCGTCCGTCCGTCCGTTAACACGATAACTTGAGTAAATTTTGAGGTATCTTGATGAAATTTGGTATGTAGGTTCCTGAGCACTCATCTCAGATCGCTATTTAAAATGAACGATATCGGACTATAACCACGCCCACTTTTTCGATATCGAAAATTTCGAAAAACCGAAAAAGTGCGATAACTCATTACAAAAGACAGATACAGCGACGAAACTTGGTAGATGGGTTGACGTTATCACGCAGAATAGAAAATTACTAAGATTTTGGACAATGGGCGTGGCACCGCCCACTTTTACAAGAAGGTAATTTAAAAGTTTTGCAAGCTGTAATTTGGCAGTCGTTGAAGATATCATGATGAAATTTGGCAGGAACGTTACTACTATTACTCTATATGTGCTAAATAAAAATTAGCAAAATTGGATGAAGAACACGCCCACTTTTTAAAAAAAAAATTTTTTTAATTCAAATTTTAACAAAAAATTTAATATCTTTACTGTATATAAGTAAATTAAGTCAAAATTCAACTCCAGTAATGATATGATGCAACAAAATACAAAAATAAAAGAAAATTTCAAATTGGGCGTGGCTCCGCCCATTTTCATTTAGTTTGTCAAGAATACTTTTATTGCCATAAGTCGAACAAAAATTTACCAATCCTTCTCAAATTTGGTAGGAGCATAGATTCTATGACGGTAACTGTTCTCTGTGAAAATGGGCGAAATCGGTGGAAGCCACGCCCAGTTTTTATACACAGTCCACCGTCTGTCCTTCCGCTCGGCCATTAACACAATAACTTGAGCAAAATCTGATATATCTTTACTAAACTTAGCCCACGTACTTACCTGAGCTCACTTTTTCTTGGTATAAAAAATGGGCGAAATCTGACCATAACCACGCCCACTTTATCGATATCGAAAATTACGAAAAATGAAAAAAATGCCATAATTCTATACCAAATACGAAAAAAGGGATGAAACATGGTAACTGGATTGGTTTATTGACGCAAAATATAACTTTGGAAAAAACTTTGTAAAATGGGTGTGACACCTACCATATTAAGTAGAAGAAAATGAAAAAGTTCTACAAGGCGAAATCAACAGCCCTTGGAATATTGGCAGGAATACTGTTAGTGGTATTGCATATATAAATAAATTAGCAGTACCCGACAGATGATTTTCTGGATCACCTGGTCCACATTTTGGTCGATATCGCGAGAACGCCTTCACATATACATCTAAGGGCCACTCGCTTTTAAAACCCTCATTAATACCTTTAATTTGATATCCATATCGTACAAAAACATACCAGAGTCACCCCTGTCCCACCCTAATGGCGATATCTCGAAAAGGCGTCCACCTATAGACCTAATGCCCCCTCCTTCTTAAAATGCTCAGTAACACCTTTCGTTTGATACCCATATCGTACAAACATTCTAGAGTCACCCCTGGCCCACCCTAATGGCGATATCTCGAAAAGGCGTCCACCTATAGACCTAGTGTCCACTCCCTCTTAAAATGCTCAGTAAAACCTTTCGTTTGATACCCATATCGTACAAACATTCTAGAGTCACCCCTGGCCCACCCTAATGGCGATATCTCGAAAAGGCGTCCACCTATAGACCTAATGCCCACTCCCTCTTAAAATGCTCAGTAATACCTTTCATTTGATTCCCATATCGTACAAACACATTCTAGAGACACCCCTGGTCCACTTTTATGGCGATATCTCGAAACGGCGTCCACCTATGGAACTAAGGATCACTCCTTTTCAAAATACTCATTAACAGCTTTCATTTGATACCCATATCGTACAAACACATTATAGAATCACCCCTGGTCCACCTTAATGGGGACATCTCGAAAAGGCGTCCACCGATAGACCTAAGGCCCACTCCCTCTTAAAATGCTCAGTAACACCTTTCATTTGATACCCATATCGTACAAACAAATTCTAGAGTCAGCCCTGGTCTACCTTTATGGCGATATCCCTAAATGGCGTTCATCCATAGAACTATGGCCTACTCTCTCTTAAAATACTCTTTAATACCTTTCATTTGATACACATGTTATACAACCACATTCCAGGGTTACCCCAGATTGATTTTCCTTATTTTGTCTCCATAGCTCTCAACTGAGTATGTTATGTTCGGTTACACCCGAACTTAGCCTTCCTTACTTGTTTTTTATTGAAATCAATCAAATTAATCTCCAGAAACCATGTAAACAAAATTGCTATGTAGAAAAAGCACATTGTTGGAAAGTTTGTGTAAGTGTAAATGTGTAAACATAGAGGTGCGCGTCTACGAAGCTCATAGTTTCAAGTTAATCAGAAGAAGAAGCTTTAAGTTAAGCTACAGCATTGGTAGCTTTACCAGAAACAAATAGATTCGGCCTTTCTGGGAAGAGCTTCGTCAGCTTCTTATCGTTAACAGCCTATACCGGCAAGCAATTATTTTATTATCGATGGTTTCTGTTTCATAGTAAATCGATGAGTAAACGATAATATATCGATAACAGATTGGTAAAACTTTTATAAAATATCGGTAACTTTTCGTTTATGTATATTCGATAACAAACGGATAACTAGTCTTTTAAAAATCGATTTTATTTTAATTAATTTAACAATGGTGGTAGCGTGCCCCGTCTACCACACCCAAGAGCGTCAAAAATTTAGAAATCCGTTTTTTCAATTCGAAAAAAATTTAACTAAGCGGGGTCGCCCCTGGGCAGTTTTTTTGGCAAACACTCCGAATGTATTTCTCCCATGAAAAGCTTCTCAGTAAAAACCCATGTGCTTTGCAGATGCCGTTCGGAGTTGGACTATGCATGTTTTACGTATGCCCCCTCCCACCAGTTTGTAGAAAAAAATAAGGTTTTTTCATTTTATTTTATTTTACTTTTTTATACTCAGCTGAGCAGAGCTCACAGAGTATATTAATTTTGTTCGCATAACGGTACTCCGTAACGGCATAAACTAATCGAGATAGATATAGACTTCTATATATCAAAATGATCTGGGCGAAAAAAGAAATTTATTTAGCCAAGTCCGTCCGTCTGTTCGTTAACACTTTTCTTGATGAAATTTTGTATGTGGGTTCCTGTGCACTCATCTCAGATCACTATTTAAAATGAACGAAATCGGATTATAACCACGCCCACTTTTTCGATATCGAAAATTTCGAAAAAATGAAAAAGTGCGATAATTCATACCCAAATACAGATAAAGTGATGAAACTTGGTAGGTGGGTTGACCTTATAACAGAAAATAGAAAACTAGTAAAATTTTGGGCGAAAGGAGTGGCACCGCCCACTTTTAAAAGAAGGAAATTTAAAATTTTCCGAGCTGTAATTTGGCAGTCGTTTAAGATATCATGATGAAATTTTGCAGGAAAGTTACTCCAATTCCTATATGTTTGCTAAAAAAATTAGCAAAATCGGATGACGAACACGCCCACTCTTAAGAAACAAAAGTTTGTAAGTCAAATTTTAACAAAAAATTGAATACCCTTACAGTATATAAGTAAATTATGTCAACATTCAACTCTAGTAATGATATGGTGCAACAAAATACAAAAATAAAAGAAAATTTCAAAATGGGCGTGGCTCCGCCCTTTTTAATGCCATAAGTCGAACAAAAATTGACCAATCCTTGTGAAATTTGGTAGGGGCATAGATTCTATGACGATAACTGAAAACGGGCGATATATCTTAACTAAACTTAGTTCACCTACTTATCTGAACTAACTTTATCTTGGTATGAAAAATGGCCGATATCCGACTATGACCACAACCACTTTTTCGGTATCGAAAATTACGAAAAATAAAAAAAATTCCATAATTCTATACCAAATATGAAAAAAGGGATGAAACATGATAATTGGATTGGTTTATTGAAGCAAAATATAACTTTAGAAAAAACTTTGTAAAATGGATGTGACACCTATCATTAAGTAGATGAAAATGAAAAAGTACTGCAGGGCGAAATCAAAATCCCTTGGAATCTTGGCAGGAATACTCTTCGTGGTATTACATATATAAATAAATTAGCAGTACCCGACAGTTGATGTTATAGGTCACCCTGGTCCACATTTTGGTGATATCTCGAAAACGCCTTCACATATACAACTAAGGGACACTCCCTTTTAAAACCCTCATTAATATCCGTATCGTACAAACACATCATAGCGTCCCCCTGGTCCACCTTTATGGCGATATCTCGGAAAGGCGTCCACTTATAGAACTAAAGCCCACTCCCTTTTAAAATACATTCTCATTAACACCTTTCATTTGATACCCATATCGTACAAACAAATTCTAGAGTCACCCCTGGTTCACCTCTGTGGCGATATCTCGAAAAGGCGTCCACCTATAGAACTAAGTTCCACTCCCTTTTAAATAATCATTAACACCTTTCATTTGATACCCATATCATACAAACGCATTCTAGAGTCACCCCTGGTTCACCTTTATGGCGATATCTCGAAAAGGCGTCCACCTATAGAACTAAAGCCCACTCCCTTTTAAAATACATACTCATTAACACCTTTCATTTGATACCCATATCATACAAACAAATTCTAGAGTCACCCCTGGTTCACCTTTATGGCGATATCTCGAAAAGGCGTCCACCTATAGAACTAAAGCCCACTCCCTTTTAAAATACATTCTCATTAACACCTTTCATTTGATACCCATATCGTACAAACGCATTCTAGAGTCACCCCTGGTTCACCTTTATGGCGATATCTCGAAAAGGCGTCCACCTATAGAAATAAAGCCCACTCCCTTTTAAAATACATTCTCATTAACACCTTTCATTTGATACCCATATCATACAAACGCATTCTAGAGTCACCCCTGGTTCACCTTTATGGCGATATCTCGAAAAGGCTTCCACCTATAGAACTAAAGCCCACTCCCTTTTAAAATACATACTCATTAACACCTTTCATTTGATACCCATATCATACAAACAAATTCTAGAGTCACCCCTGGTTCACCTTTATGGCGATATCTCGAAAAGGCGTCCACCTATAGAACTAAAGCCTACTCCCTTTTAAAATACATTCTCATTAACACCTTTCATTTGATACCCATATCGTACAAACAAATTCTAGAGTCACCCCTGGTTCACCTCTGTGGCGATATCTCGAAAAGGCGTCCACCTATAGAACTAAGTTCCACTCCCTTTTAAATAATCATTAACACCTTTCATTTGATACCCATATCATACAAACGCATTCTAGAGTCACCCCTGGTTCACCTTTATGGCGATATCTCGAAAAGGCGTCCACCTATAGAACTAAAGCACACTCCCTTTTAAATAATCATTAACAACTTTCTTTTGATACCCATATCGTACAAATGCATTCTAGAGTCACCCCTGGTCCACCTTTATGGCGATACCCCTAAATGGCGTCCACCTATAGAACTATGGCCCACTCCCTCCTAAAATAGTCTTTAATACCTTCCATTTGATACACACTCCAGGGTTACCCTAGGTTCATTTTCCTACATTGTCATTTTCCCATATTTTGTCTCCAAAGCTCTCAGCTGAGTATGTAATATTCTGTTACACCTGAACTTAGCCTTCCTAACTTGTTTTTATACTCAGTTGAGCAGAGCTCACAGAGTATATTAAGTTTGATGGGATAACGGTTGGTTGTACATATATAAAGGAATCGAGATAGATATAGACTTCCATATATCAAAATAATCAGGATCGAAAAAAAATTTGATTGAGCCATGTCCGTCCGTCCGTCCGTCCGTCCGTCCGTTAACACGATAACTTGAGTAAATTTTGAGGTATCTTGATGAAATTTGGTATGTAGGTTCCTGAACACTCATCTCAGATCGCTATTTAAAATGAACGATATCGGACTATAACCACGCCCACTTTTTCGATATCGAAAATTTCGAAAACCCAAAAAGTGCGATAATTCATTACAAAAGACCGATAAAGCGACGAAACTTGGTAGATGAGTTGAACTTATGACGCAAAATAGAAAATTAGTAAAATTTGGACAATGGGCGTGGCACCGCCCACTTTTAAAAGAAGGTAATTTAAAATTTTGCAAGCTGTAATTTGGCAGTCGTTGAAGATATCATGATGAAATTTGGCAGGAACGTTACTCTTATTACTATATGTACGCTTAATAAAAATTTGCAAAATCGGAGAAGGACCACGCCCACTTTTAAAAAAAAAATTTTTTTAAGTAAAATTTTAACAAAAAATTTAATATCTTTACAGTATATAAGTAAATTATGTCAAGATTCAACTCCAGTAATTATATGGTGCAACAAAATACAAAGATAAAAAGAAAATTTAAAAATGGGCGTGGCTCCGCCCTTTTTCATTTAATTTGTCTAGGATACTTTTAACGCCATAAGTCGAACAAAAATTAACCAATCCTTTTGAAATTTGGTAGGGCCATAGATTTTATGGCGTTAACTGTTTTCTGTGAAAATGGGCGAAATGGGTTGATGTCACGCCCATTTTTTATACACAGTCGTCCGTCTGTCCTTCCGCATGGCCGTTAACACGATAACTTGAGCAAAAATCGATATATCTTTACTAAACTCAGTTCACGTACTTATCTGAACTCACTTTATCTTGGTATGAAAAATGAACGAAATCCGACTATGACCACGCCCACTTTTTCGATATCGAAAATTACGAAAAATGAAAAAAAGCCATAATTCTATACCAAATACGAAAAAAGGGATGAAATATGGTAAGGTAATTGGATTGTTTTATTGACGCGAAATATAACTTTAGAAAAAACTTTATAAAATGGTTGTGACACCTACCATATTAAGTAGAAGAAAATGAAAAGTTCTGCAGGACGAAATAAAAAACCCTTAAAATCTTGGCAGGTATTACATATATAAATAAAGTAGCGGTATCCAACAGATGATGTTCTGGGTCACCCTGGTCCACATTTTGGTCGATATCTGGAAAACGCCTTCACATATACAACTACCACCACTCCCTTTTAAAACTCTCATTAATACCTTTAATTTGATACCCATATCGTACAAACTCATTCTAGAGTCACCCCTGGTCCACCTTTATGGCGATATTTCGAAAAGGCGAACACCTATAGAACGAAGGCCCACTCCCTTTTAAAAATACTCATTAACACCTTTCATTTGATACCCATATCGTAGACAAATTCTAAAGTCACCCCTGGTCCACCTTTATGGCGATATCTCGAAAAGGGGTCCACCTATAGAACTAAGCCCCACGCCCTTTTAAAATAATCATTAACACCTTTCATCTGATACCCATACCATACAAACAAATTCTAAAGTCATCCCTGGTCCACCTTTATGGCGATATCTCGAAGAGGCGAACACCTATAAAACGAAGGCCCACTCCCTTTTAAAAATACTCATTAACACCTTTGATTTGATACCCATATCGTACAAACAAAGTCTAGAGTCACCCCTGGTCCACCTTTATTGCGATACCTCGAAAATGCGTCCACCTATAGAACTAAGGCCCACTCCCTCTTAAAATACTCATTAACTCCTTTCGTTTGATACCCATATTGCACAAACGAATTCTAGAGTCACCCCTGGCCCACCTTTATGGCGATATCTCGAAACGGCGTCCACCTATAGAACTAAGGCCCACTCCCTTTTAAAATACTCATTAACACCTTTCGTTTGATGCCCATATTGTGCAAACAAATTCTTGGGTCACCCTGGTCCACCTTTATGGCGATATCTCGAAACGGCGTCCACCTATGGAACTAAGGATTACTCCCTTTTAAAATGCTCATTAACACCTTTCATTTGATACCCATATCGTACAAACGCATTCAAGAGTCACCCCTGGTCCATCTTTACGGCGATATCTCGAAAAGGCGTCCATCTATAGAACTTAGGTCCACGCCCTTTTAAAATACTCATTAATACCTTTCATTTGATACCCATATCGTACAAACGCATTCTAGAGTCAACCCTGATCCACCTTTATGGCTATATCCCTAAATGGCGTCCACCTATAGAACTATGGCCCACTCCCTCATAGAATACTCTTTAATGCCTTTCATTTGATACACATATCATACAAACACATTCCAGGGTTTCCCTCGGTTCATTTTCCTACATGGTTATTTTCCCTTATGTTGTCACCATAGCTCTCAACTGAGTATGTAATGTTCGGTTACACCCGAACTTAACCTTCCTTACTTGTTTTTTTATATTTTACTTGACTTAATACTATTTTATTATTTTTTTTTTTTCACTTTTTTATGCTCAGTTGAGCAGAGCACACAGAGTATATTAACTTTGATTGGATAACGGTTGGTTGTACAGGTATAAAGGAATCGAGATAGATATAGACTTCCATATATCAAAATCATCAGGATCGAAAAAAAAATTTATTGAGCCATGTCCGTCCGTCCGTCCGTCCGTCCGTCCATCCGTCTGTCCGTTAACACGATAACTTGAGTAAATTTTGCGGTATCTTTATGAAATTTGGTATGTAGATTCCTAGGCACTCATCTCAGATCGCTATTTAAAATGACCGATATCGGACTATAACCACGCCCACTTTTTCGATATCGAAAATTTCAAAAAACCGAAAAAATGCGATAATTCATTGCCAAAGGCGGATAAAGCGATGAAACTTGGTAGATAGGTTGACGTTATGACGCAGATTAGAAAACTAGTAAGAGTTTGGACAATGGGCGTGGCACCGCCTACTTCTACACTGAAGATAATTTAAAAGTTTTGCAAGCTGTAATTTGGCAGTCGTTGAAGATATCATTATAAAATTTGGCAGGAACGTTACTACTACCACTATATATGTGCTAAATAAAAATTAGCAAAATCAGATGAAGAACACGTCCACTTTTTAAAAAAAAATTTTTTAAAAGTCAAATTTTAACAAAAAATTTAATATCTTTACTGTATATAGGTAAATTAAGTCAAAATTCAACTCCAGTAATGATATGATGCAATAAAATACAAAAATAAAAGAACATTTCAAAATGGGCGTGACTCCGCCCATTTTCATTTAATTGTCTAGAATACTTTTAATGCCATAAGTCGAACAAAAATTTCCCAATCCTTCTTAAATTTGGTAGGGGCATATATTCTATGACGATAACTGTTTTCTGTGAAAATGGGCGAAATTGGTGGAAGCCACGCCCAGTTTTTATACACAGTCCACCGTCTGTCCTTCCGCTCGGCCGTTAACACGATAACTTGAGCAAAAACCGATATATCTTTACTAAACTTAGTCCACGTACTTACCTGAACTCACTTTATCTTGGTATAAAAAATGGCCGAAATCCGACTATAACCACGCCCACTTTATCGATATCGAAAATTACGAAAAATGAAAAAATGTCATAATTCTATACCAAATACGAAAAAAGGGATGAAACATGGTAAGTTTATTGGTTTATTGACGCAAAATATAACTTTAGAAAAAACTTTGTAAAATGGGTGTGACACCTACCATATTAAGTAGAAGAAAATGAAAAAGTTCTACAAGGCGAAATCAACAGCCCTTGGAATCTTGGCAGGAATACTGTCTGTGGTATTGCATATATAAATAAATTAGCAGTACCCGACAGATGATTTTCTGGATCACCCTGGTCCACATTTTGGTCGATATCGCGAAAAATCCTTCACATATACATCTAAGGGCCACTCGCTTTTAAAACCCTCATTAATACCTTTAATTTGATATCCATATCGTACAAACACATTCTAGAGTCACCCCTGGCCCACCCTAATGGCGATATTTCTAAAAGGCGTCCACCTATAGACCTAATGCCCGCTCCCTCTTAAAATGCTCAGTAACACCTTTCGTTTGATACTCATATCGTACAAACATTCTAGAGTCACCCCTGGTCCACCTTTATGGCGATATCTCGAAACGGCGTCCACCTATGGAACTAAGGATCACTCCCTTTTAAAATACTCATTAACGCCTTTCATTTGATACCCATATCGTACAAACACATTCTAGAGACACCCCTGGCCCACCCTAATGGCGATATTTCTAAAAGGCGTCCACCTATAGACCTAATGCCCGCTCCCTCTTAAAATGCTCAGTAACACCTTTCGTTTGATACTCATATCGTACAAACATTCTAGAGTCACCCCTGGTCCACCTTTATGGCGATATCTCGAAACGGCGTCCACCTATGGAACTAAGGATCACTCCCTTTTAAAATACTCATTAACGCCTTTCATTTGATACCCATATCGTACAAACACATTCTAGAGTCACCCCTAGCCCACATTAATGGCGATATCTCGAAAAGGCGTCCACCGATAGACCTAAGGCCCACTCTCTCTTAAAATGCTCAGTAACACCTTTCATTTGATACCATATCGTACAAACAAATTCTAGAGTCAGCCCTGGTCCACCTTTATGGCGATATCCCTAAATGGCGTCCATCCGTAGAACTATGGCCTACTCTCTCTTAAAATACTCTTTAATACCTTCCATTTGATACACATGTCATACAACCACATTCCAGGGTTACCCTAGGTTCATTTTCCTACATGGTGATTTTCCTTATTTTGTCTCCATAGCTCTCAACTGAGTATGTAATGTTCGGTTACACCCGAACTTAGCCTTCCTTACTTGTTAAATATTATTTTATGTTATTTTTTATCTTTTATCTTGTTTTACTTTATTTTACTTTCATTTTTTATTTCATTTTATTTTATTATTTTATTTTTTTATTATATTACTAGAAGACCCGGCAGACGTTGTTCTGCCCTAAATTTGGCCTATCTGCATACATTTTAATAAGCTTTTTCCGTCTAACTCTGCCCTCTCCCCCTCTACACTTTTTCCTATTCCTTTTATTCACTCCTCCCTCCGTCTTTTTCGCTTCATCTATCTTCATCTTCGTCTCATTATATCTCTTTCTCAATCTCCTTCTCTCTTTTCTCTTCTCTAAATTTCTTCTCATTCTTCTGCATCCCTTATTGCCTGTCCCAGAGGGTGGTATGTATTTTATTCCAGTCCCAGTCCCAGTCCCACTCCGCGACCGACGCATCTCTTCAAACACCGGCCTAAGTCACGGCCCCTCAGAAACCCTGGGCCAGGGCTAATCCTCCCTCCCCCCCCCCCCCCCCCCCCCCCACCTTCTCGGCGGGCCTGGTGATGTGCTATACTTGATTCCCTATAATATTTTTTATTGATAAGCAGGCTGTTTAATTAAACACCAAGCAATTACACGGAAGTATATCCGCACCACCTCCTGAAAATATGAGTGCCGCTGCATATACGTAACATTTTACTATTACGTATAAACAAAGAAAAAAAATTACAATAAAATAATATTGCGACTATAAACTGAGATATAGCCTATCCTATATTTCAAGTTAGATCGACTTACATACGGTGTACAAAACAAATTCAAAATAGGTTCAGTAGTTTAGGAGTCCATTGGGAACAGACATAGTGACACGTGATTTTTATATAACAAGATTTATTTTGTTTTATATTTTTTTATTTTGTTTTATTTAATTTAATTTTATATTAATTTGCTTCATTTCTCTTTTTTCCTATTATTCCATTTTGTTTTACTTTATGTTAGTTTATTTTTTCTTATTGTTTTACTTTATTTAACTTCACTTTTGAGTTATTTTGTTTTATTTTACTTTGTTTTGTTTCGTTTTTTTAGTTTTATTTTATATCTGTTTACTTTAATTTATTTTGTTTTATTTTCTTTGCCTTATTTTTTTTATATAAATTTAATTTAATTTAATTTTATTTTTTTATTTATTTTTATTTCTGGTTATTTTATTAGATTTTATTAACATTTTTTTTATTAAAAAGAAAATTTCATCTTACACCTGAATACCTACTCTTACACGTACATTATTCCTACTTTGGTCCACAGTGTAGTGACTACACTTACGCTTACATTTCCTATCACTTCATACAACATACCAATACTATACACTACGACTGCATTTACATTTCACATACAACCCTCATATATCATACCATTTAAAAAGGCTACACTACGCTTACATTTTACACCTTACGCTTACAGTTAGGACTCCCTCATACTTTGAGCAAAGATGTTTACACACCATAAAACCTTTAATACGAACTTTGGAAAATGCGCATTTGCCAAATGCTGCTAGCGTGAACACTTCTTCAAATCATATGCTAGAAAATGCCAACACTATACAAGTTTATTTATCAGTTAGCAGCTATCTTATAAGTAAGGATTATCTGGCAAGGCTCATTACACTTTTAAGTAAGATTTTCTTTAATATATGCACACAAATTTGACTCAAAAGTCGTTATTAATGTCAATACTTAATATTGTGATCAAATGAAGTGAGCCGAATGAAATTTTTTGGTGGGTATTTGTGCATATCCTTTCTATGTATGTACATAAGAACTTCGTCCAAATGCATTTAGATTACGCTTTTAAATTATTAAACTGATTTTTTTCAGACAAAAGCATCGTGCATGTACAGTCTAAAGGTAAATTGTGAACAAATGAGGAGCTTTTAGATTTTCGTTGACCAAAGCTGAATTGCTGTCTCGGTAGTTTTAATGGGCACAGAAGTTTGCATAGACAGTTCATTCAGAAAGGGTAAGTCAAAATTGTGTTCGCTGTTTAATTTCAATTAATAAAACGAAAAATGGTATCGTAGTCAATTTAAACGGTTAAGCTTCGTGAAAACCTTATAATAATTACCTTGAACTCAAATGCAAATCAATAGTTTTTCCACCCATAGTTTTTCAAGAGAAATTCAACGATATTTGGAGCAGCTTTCCAAGAGTTTAGAGCTTTCCAGAAAGGAAAGTAAGATCTAAATATTTGCATTAAGTAGGTTGTTTTATTAAAAGTCAGCCAATTACGTGCGTATGCAGGGATATGCAGGAACATTACTGAAACCTTGAAACAGTCAAAAAACATTGTATACCCCTGAAGAAACTTATAAACCCTAGCAAAACGTTGAAATAGTAAAACAAGATGTTTTGCATCCATCAATAAGCTTATAAATTTTAGTGAAACGATAAAACAGTCAAAACAGATACCAAATAACCCTGAAGAAGCTTATAAACATTAGCGAAATGTTGGTTTTAAAGAGGAATAGATTTGTTTTATTCGTAATAAAAGGACATTAGATCGAATTCGCCTAAAATGTGAATTTAAAAACAATATATGTATACTTTTTTTCGACCATAATGCAGTAATAAAGTTGATGTCAACAACATAACCTCACTTTTTCGGCAGCTCTATTTGCCAGTATTGACGTGCATTACAAAAGTATTAAATTTTAATTTCTCCATTTTTCATATAAATTCTTCAAATTAGTTTTTTGCAAAAAAAAATGTATTTTGATTTTCCTAAAAAAAAAAAAAAAGAGAACGACTTTGCTGTTGAACTGATTTTTTATTTCTGAATTTTATATCAAGGCTTTTTTGTACAAATCGAAAAATTCCTTTTACAATTTAAATAATGCCTACTATTCTTGTTCCTATAGAGTCATATCGCTTGAACAGTTACTGTAATATACTAATAATTCTTTCTTTTGTTAAACAGTAATTATATTTCCAAACGTATAGTAAAATCTACTCCGGTCGTAGTGAAATTCACTGGCAGTTACGTACGTAAGATAGACAACCCTCATAAATATGCATGCCGAACTTGTCAGAATAAGGGAAAACGTCAACGGGATGAGAACACCTGAATATTAATTTCATCATGTTTTCGATAACTGAGTGTAATAATTTCCTAACGTAGCTGTGATTTTGTTAAAGAATGGCTGATCTCAGATTTTATTTCAAAAACGTGTTTTTTATTTATTTTGTTCAATGAAAGTAAAAAAAGGCTTTTTTTTAAGTTTTGAAATAAATCATTTCTAAACTGGCAGTCCAGATAGACAGTCTTGTGTCTTAAGTTTTTCATTTTCTTAGGATTGTACGTTGCGTCTTGTAGCTCATGTGACTTGAGGTACATATGTTATACTTTAACCTAGTTTTTTAACAGAATGGTAAAGCTACAAATCTAAGATCCAACGATATTCTCAAGATATAAATTGTATACTTATAAATTAAGGTTTTACTACAAAATTTCAAAACTTATACCTTAACCGTACACCAAAGGACCAGCCAGACCTATAAGGTTATTAGTGTAAAAGCAATAAAATTCGTGAATTTTATGCGCCTTTACTTTGAAAAACAACGGTACAAAAACCAAGAAAAATAAAAATTGTTACAGTTTCAAATGAATGTTCTCCCAGCTGCTTTCCTAATGTGCTAAGTTGTGGTGACAAAATCGTATAGTTTTTTGGTCGTAACTTTTTTTGTGGAAAAACACAAAAGGCTAAGAAGGATTAGTGCTGAAAATTTATAAAAAATACCTTTATAATAAGATATAGTTGAAAAAAAAATTATTTAGATAGAAAAGTATATAATAAATAAATATTTAAATTTCTTTGTATTTCTATACGACAGCATGACACTGCTAATACGGTTCCAAAAACATCGAGAGAGATGTCAAAACACGCGTATTATTGACCTCGACAACAATAATCCGAAGGCGGAAAATACTACGGAGTGCTCCGAAACCAGGGGTGGTATCCATAGTATTTTTCGCGGAACACGTTTTTGCATTGGCGGCCTTTGGCCGCGCAATAAATAATTACCCTTGGTGGGTCCAACACCGGTTTGGAGATCAAAAATATATTCGCGCAAAACACTTATGTTCATAATTTTTGTTGTGGGTACAACAAAATCAGGAAAATTACAACAACCACACGAAAATATTAGGGGGACTCATGAAAGCATATAAACTTATAAGGTGTAAAATTATATCCATTTACACACGCGGTTATATGAACGCACCTAGTAATACTCTTGATAAACTTGATTGTTTATCACCTGTATTATTGCAAAACAAAATTTTTTTGATTGTTATACAAATTAAAAAATGCCAAGATTAAGTGAAAAATCAAAACTAAAACGCCTTTACTTGCTGATGTTGGAGATTTCTGATGAAAATGCCTGCTATAATGTCTGCAAGGTTGCATTCCTTTGAGTTTACCGCGTTTACACAATGAAATGTGCACGTAAATTTATACAAATTGTGTAAATGATTTTTCATACAATATTTGACAGCCCGTTTACGCACTAGATAAATTTATACGTTTACACACTTTATAAGGCATTTATATGGTTACATGAGTCCCCCTATTAAATATCTTTTGCAAATATCTGACAGACCCAAAATTTTTGACCTCCGCTTTCGGATTCGCGATCCTGAATCCAAAACGCACCTTTTGATACCCCTCTTGATATTTTTGGACGTGTATTAAGAGTGTCATGCTATCGTTAGAATTACCAATTTCTGTTTTCATCAAATTATATTTTCACTTCATATTATTTTACTAATGAAGCGTATAGGCCTGCCTAGACCTATGGTGTATGGTATAAGGTACATGAAACTGGTATACCCATAAGGGTTAAAATGATAAAACCTTCTAAAATGATAACGTGCAGAAGCACAGATGCTGTCATCGAGCAAAGAGTCATTTATTTGGGAACCAGCATCAACACTAGAAACAAAACATCAGCACTGAAAACCAGCGAAGAATCAATCTTGACAATAAATGCTACTTTAGACTAGGTAGGCAATTGAAAAGTAAAGTCCTCTCTCGGCAAAAGAAAATCATACTCTACAAGTCACTTATCGTACCCGTCCTGCTATATGGGGCATAAGCATGGACCATGGCAACAGCAGATGAAGCGGCTTTGGGAGTGTTCGAGAGAAAAGTTCTTCGAAAGATTTATGGACCTATACGTGTTGGCGATTGCGAGTACCGAAGAAAATTTAATGATGAGCTGTACGAGCTATACGCAGACATCAACATAGTCCAGCGAATTAAAACGCAGCGGCTGCGCTGGCTAGGCCATGTTATGCGAATGAAAGATGATGCTCCGGCCAAGAAAGTATTTCTATCGGAACGCGCCTATGGAAGCAGAGGTAGAGGGCGGCCCCCAGAGGAAGGAAGGACCAGATGGAAAATGATTTAAACTCCCTGGGTGTGAGCAATTGGCGCCGGTTGACGGAGCGAAGGAGCGACTGGCGCGCTTTGTTGGACGGCCATAACCGTTTAGACGGTTAAGCGCCAATTAAGTAAGTAAGTAAGCAGAAGCACAGAGAACTCTTTCAGCGACTTTTTGCTATTGAAACAAAAAGGAAACCAGGTCATACCATAAAGTTTCTCTTTTCTACTTCGAGAAAGTTGTTCAAGTGTATTTTTCAGAAATTCCATAAATAAGTCTGTATTGTGTAAAATATGGAAACAGTTCCGAGTTAAACACACAAATATGTACAGTAATGAACAAGACATTGCTTATGAGCCGCAGGAAATTTCGCAAAAGTACACTCTTGAAGCAACAACTCATGTTGCGATAAAGTCGCATCATTCAGCAACATAGAACCGCCTTTCGTGAAAATAGTTTGATTTCGGTCCTTACGCTATTTAAAACGTAAGTTATGCATAAGTTTTGAAGAATACTGGACACATTTCTGCATACGAGCAGTTGCGCTAGACCTACATATAACCGAACAAATCATTCAACAATTAATTTAATTTCATCATAAATCAAAAACTGGGCTTTTCATTTTCACCGTCAGCGTGCAAAAAATTGACAATCACGCCAAAGTGTCATTATTACAATCGATAAGATGAACCGAACGACAAGCGAGCATCTCACCTCAGGCGCAAATCAAATATGTTTGAAGTAGGTAAGTGCATGCGCTGGTGCTATAAATAAATATTGGACACACAGCGGAAATAAATGAAATACCAAAACTAGTACACGAACAACTGAATAGAGCTCATATACGAACAACAACTACACACATGCAATAAAAAAAAATTATCTAAAAAAACTCACATACTTAATAGCAATCCCAACAGAGCTTATATACAAGCAGCTTGCAACAATGCGGACATATTAAGTGCCACCAAGATGTTGCAAGAACACACACAATGTAAGACTGCGAAAGCGCGAAGAATTTATAATAAAATGTTGCAAACTATTTATTTGGATATTTAGTTAAGTTTTAGAGGCAGAAAAACTAAAAAAAAAGCCTGCTGCGTTCCAGCAAATGGTAAAAATGCGCAGAAAAGTAGTTGTAATCACGTATTACCAAATGCCTAGAAGTAATAGTACGAGTACATAATTAAATTAACACCAAATAGGCAGAAAATTAAAATTGTTATATTATTGGTTGTGACTTGCAACATCTGAATATTTTTCTGTTTGTTAGATTGTGCGTGGTTGTACAAAATATATTTACATACTATAAAAGGAGGAGCATAACATGCAAAAGGTAGTGAACAATTCACAACTGACAGCTTAAAATGAGACCGAAAATCAAAAATATGCCAAATGGGCAGGCTTACTATAGGGTGATTCAATACATAGAACTATTGCTGAGTTAAACGAAATGCCGCAAATCGTAGCTTAGTGGCTAATGTTAGACCTGATAAAGATTATCGGTGATTTCGTCAAAGCAACGGAAGTATCTGGGTAAGCAACAGCGATAGCGTCGAAGAAATCGCTGTGAAAAACTGGCTATGATGACGAACCTGTTTCGTTCCCAATTGAGCTTTGCAGTTGGAAAATCTCACAAGATTTGTGACTCTGGCCATTAAGTCACAGTTATGTAATTAATAACTCTCAGTAAAAAATGATGAAATATAAATCGAAGTTCCTAATAACAATTAAAAACATAAGCAATCACAGACAACATCGCATTTTTCGTCACAGGAATATTTATCTGTGAATAATGCTGCGACATCAAACGATATACAGAAACACAAATCACGAATTCATTGGTCTATTGATAATTGGTTTGATGTGGATAGAACTGTTAATGGGAATGTGATTATGATTATTGGAAAGCTTGATTGTGGGCTTCGATTTAGAGCATGTGCTCCTTCAACCGCTCTTCAGTCACAGTCACGTATAAAAAGCGCTATCACTGAAAGGTCACAGTTATGAACAACGTCTCAAAAGCCACAGAATCTCACAGGTTGAATAAGTGAACGGTCAACCGATGAGCAGGATACAATGTGAATTGTAAACCGGCAAGCTGAGGACGGCTTACAAGTGCATAGACTACACTCAGAGAAAAAATCGTTCTAAAACGAAAGAAGCAAGATCAAAATTAAGAACATTCTTTGACAAAGGTCTGTTAAGTACGTTTTTTCTTAACTACTGACCGAAGGGCTTGTTTTAAGAACAGTTTTTACAAGCACACCGTTCGTATTTTGTGACCACTTTGGTATTGATGTGTGAAACTTCTGTGCTCATTTCAAGCACTACTTGGGCTTGATTTAAGATTTTTCGTTCTCACGCTTCCAGAACGGTTTGTGGTCGATTTAACATTTTTCGGTCTCAATTCCAGAACGGCTTGTGCTTGATCTTTAGGGGGAGTGGGGAATTTTTCAAGCAGTACCCATTTATTTATTTTTTTTATTAATAAATAATATTTTTGTCATAAATAAAAAATATTAATAACAAAAGAAATTATTATTAAAATTCCAAAAGATTAGAAAAAACGCATAATATGCATTTTTTCATATATTTCTCTTATTAAGAAATTCTTGTTCACATTAATAAAACATTTGTTCATATTTTAAAACCAGCCTTTCTCTTTTAAAGAAAATGGTTGTCAGTTCAAGAAAAAGGTTGTTGTTTTGAAAACAGGTCGTTCGTTTTTCAAGAACAAAAAATAAGAACACGAAAAGCTTTAATTGAGCCCGGTGGTGCTGGATTTTAGAAAGGCGTTTTTCTCCGAGTGTACTTCTCAATATTGGAATATTTACCTGTGCCAAAGCTTTCTTTGATTGATGAATAAAAATGACTCTGAACAAAAATCCTCTTCCTTAGGAAACCAGTTTGGAAAGATACCCAAGGCACGATTTACCTAGGAGGAGATTTTGGCCAGAGTATCTTTTCCAATTTGCGCCGTGACTCTTTTTAATTTTTCCTGTTAATTGGCGGAAGGAGGCCCATATTTTATTGTGACTCCGAATGGCTCCGGCAAGTGTTTACTGAGAAACTTTACATCTTAGAAATACACTCCGATTGTTTGCCGTACCACTGCATAGGAGCCACCCTGTTTGGAAAAATGTTTCTCTAAATTATTGATGTTGCTTTGCTCGGGACTTGAGCCCAGGACCTTCGGTAGGGTAGGCCGAACAGTTTTCCGCCATACCACTGCGGCCGTAGACTGCTTACTGTTGCACAAACTACCTGTCAGTGGCGGAAGGTTGACTGGTGCCAAGAAAAATCACTCTACACGTATTCCTCTGCATCCTCCGTAGGCAACTTGGAAGGAGTATAAACAGCTGACAACATAGTCCTTGGGGCGAGAAGTTGTTGAGGATCACACAATTTTTTGGTGAACGAATGGAGTTATGTGCCAAATCAACCAATGGGAAATATTGTATTGTATATTGAATGTTTAAAAAAGCCATGTGGCAATGTCGTCACTCTCCTCTTATCGTGTTGCTTTTAAAATGAATTTGATAAGCTACCCTGACTTAACACCCTTCAGTTCTTAAAGCTATTTGCTGCCGCCAATGGATTCATGTCGCAACACCAGTTATTGAGGTCCAATCCGTGGTACAAGAAATTGCTTAGTTGTCTGTAGACTACCGCAGCCAATCTCAACTATACATTTCATTAATTTTAACACTGACTGAATAGCGTGTTTCCTGGTATATAAGTCATATGCCCGCTCCTAGAAACAATCGCTTCCACATATTGTATATTATTAGCCTCTTGAAGCCATTGCGGTAAATCCCAGGGGTACGAGAACCTTTTGGCCCCTGCGACATCCGAAGCCGATCCACGCCATTCAAACCCATAAGCTATTTTGCTACGATGTCGCGGCACCCAAACCAAACAAGCATTTTGTTGAGTCGTAAGATTATTGGTCGCATTCCTACACTGACCAAATAGACTTGATATTGTGCTCGCAGAGACGCTGTTATCTGTACTCATTTTTATCAAGTTGCTATCGGAATGTTAACGGTTTTTGTCGACTCTTTAACAATGACACTTCGACCTCTCATCGATTACGTTGAGCATATCAGTAACCCATAGATAATAACAAATAACACATTGAGGAATTATGGGGTTTCTCGATAGCAAACCCATTACACGATGATAACAAACTGATATTGAGTCGATAATAAATAAAGAGCAAACCGATAGCTCGTCGATAGTTAACCTTTAATAAGCCAGTAGCTCATCAAGAACAAACTGATGACTGATCGATAACTTACCGATAATACTTAGAAACAGATCGATTGCACAATAGTCTTAAGCGCCAAATACACGACACGAACATTTCCGCGAACATTCCGCAATCTTGTTCGCAGCTTTGGCCATACACCATACGAACTTTTGGCCGAACATTAGTTCTCTTTCAGACAGCGATGAATACGGACAACAATTGTGCTGCAGCAATATTGCTCGCTGTGGCAATTAAGCGTAAAAAAAAGAGAGAAGATCGCAAAAAAAGAATTTGGTGCAAAGAATGGTTTAAAAAACGAGCAGTTCTTGGACAAAGTGAGCTTATTAAAGAACTGGAATTCACGTCACAAAATGATTTTAAAAATTACGTTCGTATGAGCAAGGCAACATTTGACCAACTTTTACAAAAAATTTTGCCACTCATAACGAAACGGGATACAATAATGAGAGAAGCGATTCCCCCTCATCACCGCCTTGCTTTAACTTTGCGCTTTCTAGCTAGTGGCAATAGCTTTGAAGACTTAACATTTTTGACAGCAATTGCGCCCCAAACTACTTATTTTTTTTATAACTGTATCCTTTGTGGCATCAGGATCTACTTCTTTTAATTTTTCGATTAAAGTCGCATAATCATTATTCTTTTTAATTCTATTACAATAATCTTTGCTTTTTATTTGCCACAATGATGGCAAAGATTTATACATTTCAATAAATTCACTCAGAAATTTTTTATTGTCCATTTTACTTTTCCGCGCACGTCTGTTCCGTTCAGAAATTACTACGATTAGTGATGGCTCGATATTTCGCTATTGGTGATTGCATCGCCGCTATTGACAAATCGCTAATAGCTATAGCTATTGCAATCCAAATATATCAGTGATTGGCTATTTTCCTTCATTCGATTCTTTTGAATGACAATCACCTCTGGCAGAATATCGCCAATAGCGATTATAGCGATTATAGCGATTGGCGATTTTCCTTCAGCATGGAATTCTAATACTAATAGCAGCGATGCAATCATCGATAGTGAGATATCGTTCATCATTGCTCATCTGTGTGCTTTACTTTCCGAAACAGCGAACGGAACAAAGCAAACTTGTGCAACAACTAGAACGACGACATTGTGAATTCGGCTAGAAAAGCAGCCACGTGGTTTGGGTAATTTTTACAAACAAGCGAAAGATCGAACTCAAAAATAATCAACGCAAAGATCAAAGAGACCGCAAGGCACAACTCATTCAAGAGCAATTATCGAAGTGCAGAGGTATATAGAAGAAACTGTAATTGCAAAGCTGATCCTTTTTTATGGTGGCAGAAAAAACAATTACAAGTATCCCAATCTATCTCCTATAGCTCGCGAAAAGTTGGGGCGTTTAGGAACATCGGTTCCCTGTGAAAGACTTTTTTCTCAAGCCGGCCTTATTTAAGCGAGAGAAGAATGCGCTTAGATTATGAAAAGGCTAAAATGCTTATCTTTTTAAACGCCAATCATAAAATATAAAATTCGTTATATTTTGATTTTATATTTAAGTATTTATAATAAAATAATTAATATTTCTCAAAATATTAAACAAGCAATATAAGTTAATTTTAAAACTTTAATTTCATGAAATGTATAAAAGAAATACATATCACTCGTCTTATTGTAAACAGATTAACTCAAAATTTAAGGTTTTTGGGAGAATGCAATTCAAGATTTGTCATATGGTTTATATATGGTTGAATTCTCCGGCTAATTTCTAGGGCACTGCAGTGGGTGGCTAATTTTCTGCTAAAGAATATTTTTGTAATAGTTTGAAGAATTTGCTATATTTTTCCTCTGTATTTTTCATTAAAAATTGATTCACTTTACTGTACAAATTTATGCAGCCAAATACAACTTTCAGAATAAATTCATACGGAGTATTTCTAAATACATCGGTGTAGTATAATATAGTAAATAAATCATGTTTTTATGGTGTTATATATACAGATTTATTTCGGGTTGATTCATCTTACATTTAAAAATTAAAGCATTTTCAATTAACAAAATTTATAAAACAAAGATGCATATACATTTATTTCAGCTAGTTTCATCTCATTGAGTGTAATACGAGTCTGAACATATTGTCGTCAGCCAGTTAATAATATATATCATAACATCTCAGAAAATTAGAATTTCACATTACATTAGTTTACAATTAAAGGTACATACTTTTTTCTTTTTATTCCAATTTTGGTTCATATATTCTAATAAAATTTAATTTAGTATAAATTAATGTATAACATTCAATCTACTCTGGTAAAAAGACTTAAACATTCATTTCTTATATACAAGTATACAAATAATTGCAGATTCGCTTATTAAAGATAAATTAAAGCGATCGCCATAGCTGTAAAAAATAGCCATAGCTGTAAAAAATAGCCATACCTATATTCACTGATAGCTCAAAATCGCTCTTCTGTATGGAATCGCTTGTTGAAATAAAGCGATCGCTATAGCTATAAAAAATAGCCGATATTCAAAAATAGCCATATCTATTTTCACTGATAGCTCAAAATCGCCATATCGTCCATCACTAACTACGATTATGAGCTATTTCGCCATACACGCATGAACAGTTCGCGCAAATGTTCGCCAAAAATTAAAATATTTTGATTTTTGGCGAACATTTGCGCCAAAAAAGGTCGCAGAAACATGACATAACGGGAATGTTCGCGGAAATGTTGGTGTCGTGTATTTGGCGCTTTAGCCATCAACAACAAACTGATAACAAGCCAATGCAAGCCGATAAATCATCGGCAACGGTTATGACCAATGTAAAGGCGATGCATCTCTTCTTGAACCGTAGCGAAATGGATTTAACTAAGCAGAACAATACATATTTTAAACATCCTTATAAAATTACTTGGTTCCAACACCAAAAGTGCAACGTTTATACGGTAGTTAATATAAAACATAGATTGGAAAAAGTCAGTACCAAATGTAACACCCTATATTTGCGAGAGACAAACGAGACTTGCTGGTTTTCATGCTTCAATGTACTTACGTAGTGCGTGGCATACAAGGTTGCAACGCGCGTTGGCGCAAAGGAAGTACTTAGTTTTATTGGTAATACCATTTCTGTATTCGTAGTAATTATAAAACGCAAGTACCTAATATGTACTTATGTATATATTCTTACATACATTCAACTAATACTAAGCAAGATCAGAAAAAGTGTAAAATAATAAAACCTTCAAATAATTGTTGCTTGCTGTGCAGGCGATGTGTGCCATGTTGCAAAGACTTGACTTGTGGTTGCATTTACTATAACAGTAGTGCAGTTAAATTTTTTTCGCATTTTCGTTTTATTCTTTGTTTCCTTCTTTGTTTTACTACATCAGCACTTGTTTATTTTTCTAATTTCCTTCCATTAAAACGTTGATAATAAATTTAATAGCTACAAGTTGTACACTTCTCCGAGGAATATGAATAATGGGGCAGGTAGCTAATAGTGTTTGACACATGCAGCTCTGTTTATTGTTGTATGTTGCAAGTATGCAATTTTATACAATTACTTTTTACCTTTTGCCGACAATCGCATGGATGTTATGTGCAAAGATATTCAGCATATGAATTTTATTTCTAAAACCTTAAATATTTTTAAAGATTATTGGTTGAGAGAGGTGTAATCAAAGTCAAAATCAAGGCAAATTCGAGGCAAAGTGGAGTCACAGTTGAACCAAATTGAAGTAACAGTCAAGTAAAAGTTGGATAAAAGTTGAGCCAAAGTTGGGTCAAAGTCGAGGCAGAGTCAAGTCAAAGTCGAGTCCAAGTCATGGCAAAATTCAGTCAACTTTGAGTCAAAAGCAATTAAAAGTCAAGATAAACTCAAGGTACAGTGGAGTCAAAGCCAAAGCAAAGTCAAGTCAAAGTAAATGTACAGTTGAGTCAAAGTCAAATCAAAGCCAACATTGAGAGATCAAAAATAAGGGATTAATAGTTAACTAGGGACGCCTTATGTACTAATATTAAGTGTTAAGACGAAGTAATCGAATCTTAAATTACTATGTCTATTGAAAATAGTCTTTATAGTAGAACTATAACGGTTCCAGGCATCAATTTGAAGATCTTAATAGACAGCCATGTCGCCTCAAAGCTATAATAATCCAACGTGATAAAATCGGATATCGTTCGGAGGCGTCGATCTTCGCTGACGTCTATAAAGCACCTTAATATCTCCCTTTTTTGCGTTTCGGGCACAGCAATATTGTAGAAAATGGGTTGGCAGATGAGATGGCCAGGAAAGGTTCCGAAATTGACATAAGTGAGGCGCACTATGAGCACCCTATGAGCGAGTGATATGAGGTAAGGAAAACGGACTTGCTGTGAACCTACTGGGCTGATTGCGAGGTCAAAAAGCCATTATGGCCATGTTTGGATAGGAACGCAACTAGCTTTCTTATCATTCCAAACAAATCTACAGTGAGATTACTTACGGGTGTCATCACAGGTGATTGCACTATTGCACTAATGGCCCGATGGTGGCGCATACCGACAAGCTCCCTCTGAAGAAGCTGCTGATGTCAACGGCTGCAAACAACGCAACTCAGATCTTTGGGCGCATGGTTTTTTGACAGTCTGGCAGAGGTTGGAAAAGTTGATATTTTGGGGTCTACCACGTTATCCCCAAAATCAAAATCCCCAAAACAAAATGCCCAAATCAAAATCACCAAAATCAAAATCCCCAAAATCAAAATCCCCAAACCCATAATCCTCAACACAAAATCCCCATTTTATGTGTGAAATAAATTCAAATTAAGTATAAAATCGCCGCGACCACGGTCATGTCCTTCTTCGTAGTACAAGTTTCTGTTAGGTTGTTCGAATTAGAGCGACTAGCAGTCCTATATATGGATAAGTAAAAATATGTACTGCCAAAACGTGAATATATAGTTATACATACATAAATATGAATGAAAGAGGAAAGAGATATTGTTATTTTTTACACGGTCATGATGTTTATCATAGCACTGTGATTTTATGTTTGGCGATTTTGATTTTGGGGATTTTGATTTTGGGGATTTTGTATTTGGGGATTATGTGTTTGGGTATTTTTTTTTTTTGGGGGGATTTTGTGTTTGCATATTTTTTTTTTGGGGATTTCGTGTCATTCCCGATATTTTGCTCTTAATTTGGTTCCAAACGTAGCCTAATGATAGGGGTGAAACAAACCATTTGAAATGACCTTAAGAGTATATAGCGCAAATGGATGGGTTTCTTGTTCTTTTCTGGTCTTATTTATGCGCTTGCCTGTAGAATCTTTACACAAATGATAGATCATATTGTCGTCACACGTGGTACCTTTCGTCCCGTGCTTCACTTCAGATTTACATACCAGTGTAGTTTCTTCAAATTATCATTCTCTTTGGCTACTCTAACTATTTACCAAATCGCAAATACAGAGAAAAATCTCTGTGGTATCAAATAAGAAATATTTTGTTATGCTTCGAGAAAGAGATGAAAAAAAGTAAAAATTGCAAATCACAAAAAAGGAAATTGGTTGCGTCACAACGCCTTTTGTTACACGTCAGGAAGCGGATGCAGCGGTGTTCCGTGCTCTCTGTGTGTGCTACTGATGGGACAGTTAATCTTATGGCTGATTTTCTACACTTTCTACGTTCGCGTTGCCATACGCCGCCAAATACCAACTGAGCTGGGATTTATATCGGAAAATACTACTAAGGCGCAAGTTTGTGTGTGTGCGTGTGTGTATGAGTGGTATTTTTAGTAAGCACAATGAGGCTGTATAGCGTTTTCAGGTCAAATGAACATTTTTTCATTTTAAATGAAACTTTTTTCATTTCAAATGAAACTTTTTTCAAGTGAAATGAAACCATACTACTAAGTTAATTGTCAATATATTTATATCGTACTTTATAACGCTATTTATCAAATTTTTCTTTAAGACAACTATTTCTAATTAGCCACATTGAAGGCAACATTTTTGCTTAAATTTTCTTTGTGAATTTAAGCTGCAGTTAAGGTCGGCTTAGTTTAACCTTGTCTTTTCATCGTCTCAATTTTTTAATAGATAAAGTAGCAGGGTTATACGCTAGGCAACTTTTATACTACAGTTTAACCACCCACTGAAAATAAGCACCTATATTTTTTACTTGTATCTACTCCTCTTATATATAAAGCACATTCTTCTTCTATATATACTTCGTTAATAACGTAGGAATAAAGCAACGTAGAGAACAAACAGAAGGAACCAAAGAGCATGATGTGAGCGTATTTCCTATTCACTGTCTGACACCAACTAACTCATCGGTTGAATCCTCTGCATTATGCATTTCTCTTTGACCAACGTCTTACCAAACAACATAGAACGATAGCAAGGTATTGAGAGAAACATTACTTTTACCAACTATATAGTAGAGCATGTGGACTGTGGAGAGATCTTTTTTAACTATGCTGAAAAACATAACCGTAAAAAGTGATCTTTTCTACTCTATGGCGCAGCTACATTGCACTGCACTCGTTTGGGCCTTTGAAAACAGATATATTTGTTTTTATTCAATTATTTTTCATTGTATATTGTATTTAAATATAATACTTAGAATATATACATATATTAGAATGGGTCGATTTATTAACCGATATCGCGCCATCGATTTTTCTATAGGATTTGGGGTCAGGAAAAAAGTTTCACTACGTATACCCAAAAAAATAATTTTCGAGCCTGCGAAATTTCATTTTTTTACATTTTTTGACTTTGATTTTTAACGGTTTTTTCAAGCTGCGTTCAACGTACAACGGCGCTGCGTTCAGTTCGCGATTCGGCAACCAACTGTGTTATAGTGTTGTTGTAATTTATTTATTATTAGCATTATCTTTTACATGTTGGTTGTAACTGCTGCTGTTGCCTACGCCCTTTGTTCCTTGGTTATATTAACTCATCATCTATAACATTAGCCTTTTCAATTTGGTGTTATTTCTTCCACTTAGGAATATACATATATATTAGAGTTACGATTTCTCGAACTTGGTCGAGAAGAGATTTCTCGCGAATCTCGTGAGAATTTAAAGTCGAGAAGCTCGCGAATAGTACGAGTATTTCGAGATTCGAGAATTTCGCGACAAGCCGTATTCTCAATGTCTCGTTAAAAAAATAAAATGTTGTGACCAAAATTATATGTATAATAAATATGTTTTGAGTTAAATGTCATTAAAAAGCAATATAATAAAAAAAATTCACAAATAAAAAACAGCAACTGTATAAATACTGTCCATACAGCAATTAAGTTTATGTCGAGAAGCTCGCGAGATTTACGAATACTTCGAGGTACGAGATGTCAAGTTCTCAATTTCTCGGGTCTCGAAATTCTCGCTTGTGTTCGAGAAGAAATCGTAAGCTCTAATATATATAGATATGCAAACTCAGAAGAAACGTTCCCTCTGTAGACTGGTTGCAGGCAAAGTCAACCACATCTGCTCAGCGCTGTTTCTATAAAAGCAACATGGCAAGGTTTGAGGAGAGCTCACCTTTTCCCGAAAGCGAAATTTCATATAAAAACGATTTTCTAGAAGAACTGAGATGGATTGAATAACTAAAGATCTCCAGTCTAAGTGCCTCACTTTTCTGCTGGGCATATCTATGTAATAATTTTTCAATACTATAAAAAAACTTTAGCCATTAGCTTTATGAAACATAGAACAGCAGTGAGAACGGCATCCATACAGGGTTGCGCTCAATCAATACAAAAAAGCGGTACGGGCAGCAGTATCCTGGCATTATTTTTTGCCCCTCAATAGGAAAGACTCAGCAAAATTCTGCCCAAAGATCACCGTAACGGCCACTTCTTAAGAGGAGAAGATGAAAACTTGAAAACTTCCTAGAATGCAATGTCACACCAGTGAAACAGTCTTCATGCATGAGCTCTCTGCCTTCGGAGGGTTTACTGAATATGATAACTGACAGGAAAAATATAAGATTTGCAAGCAGCCTTTTCTCCCTATTCAAATAACCTGGCCACGATGACGTTACCCCGGTGATGCTTTAAAAGTTAGGTGACCCAAGGGTACTCTGGCTGAAAAGGGTCTGAATAGCTAGTATCTCTCTGACCCATGATCCACAAAGCTGGCATACGTACGCATGAAAATTTTATAGACTACAGACCTATAAGAATCACTACTTTTATTATTAGTTCACTCTAGAGCCTGTCTCGTTTAAGTTAATAATAACAGGGCCAAGCCTCTCTTAGGCACAACATGTTTGCATGAAGAGCAGTTCAACAGAAACTGATTTTCATGATCCATTGGCTATGTACAGGGATCACTCCTCTCCAAACAGAACACCTTGCCACCTTCTCAGATATGTAGGGATCTTTCAAGAACATTGATACCAGCGCAACTGTCAAATGCCTCCAAAGGGCCAGATTCAACCCAGCCATGGCGAACGCTAAGTTCCGAACACGGAGCAGTTTTGTGCTGTCGGACCTTGGGCGGTGCCGGAATGCTCCATAAAGGATAATCATAATGTTTATTGATCTAACCAAATGGTTTGAGTAAACTTACAGGAAAAATTATGCAATTGGTTAAAGGACAATTTGCTTCCATATGTCTCCTAGATTGCAACCAACCAAAATGGTTGATAATGGTAAACTCGTGCCTTTTTGCCCTAGATAATCTAATTTCAGACATTAGTATTTTTTCGGAATACTTTTTTTTTTTAGTTGTAGCTTATAATGCATACCTGAATTTCTCACTCCTACTTTCCCCTTCTCCTCTGCTTTCCCTCACTAATTTTTCTACAAATTTCTTTATTTCTTCTGATTTTATTCTTTTATTTTCCTCTCCTTCGTTAGTTCCCAATTTCAATTTCCCTTCCTTTCCCTCGCCTGCACCCTCACACTCTCTTTTCTCTCTCCCATCTGGTTCTGCATCTGCCTTTTCCTGTCCATCTCCGTGGCACTATCTACTATTTATCCCTTTTAATCTATTTCTTTCTTTATCTCGCTTTGCTAACCACGCCCAATTTACCACTCCCTCATCCTCATTAACCATAAATAAGTTTTTTTTTTTCGAATAGATCGATCCCTGACCAAAGTAATATTTATTAAGGCAAAATACAAACCGCATCTTAAACTATATTCTATGTTGTTGTTGTTGTAGTGACAAAGACACTCCCCGAAGGCCTTTGGGTGTATTATCGATGTTGATGGTCCTTTCTCGGATGCAGATCCGGCACGTTCTCGGGAATGATTTGGTATGACCACATGAAACCTTCTAGGCCATACTGCCCTCCCACCCCCTAGATCTATCAGGAGCCCGGGGTCGGCAGACCTTCGGCCGTTAATGAAACAAGATTCGCCACGGGTAGGTGAGGTTGACAATTGGGTTGGAGAAGCTATGTATTGCGCCGGCAACCCCTTGAGAGGGCTGCGCTACACCCCCCCTTGAATCAGTTTGGTATTTTAGTCACCTCTTCCGAAAGGCATACCTACCGCGGGTATATTCTAAGCCCCCTAACCCCAGCGGGGACCAGATAGTCCCTGAAATTCCCGGTGGCATCCCAAATAATTACCAAAATTGATGCTAGTGCTATCCTAAACAAATAGTTTATAGATCGATATCTAATTGACCTTACCTTTTAACTTCAATTTACTAACTAACTTCATCTAAATTTCACAAACAATTTTCTCCATTCCGCCTCGCTGCAATTCTTTCAGCTGAATACATACATATCGATCTAGTATGTAGTAAACAGTGCATTTAATTTGAAAGCTTTTATCAAATCACCCCAAACTATCCAAAGTGCATTCAAAATATGTATAGCAAATTTTTAGGAAAAAGCTATTCAATATTCTACATATGGCTTTTGTGGTAGTTGGTCTGGGTCAACCGCAAAGGTTACGTCAATATTGCCAAATAATGACAAGTAATGCCCAAAAGCATAAGACCGCCCCATGGGTGTTGTTATTGTGGTACTTGAAAAGCAAACAGTAAAGCTGCCAAAGATAGTACTAACAACTCGAACGGCAGTTTGCCAGTTGCGAGTTGCAAGTTAAGAGTTGGCAGTTAACAGTTGGCAATTGCGCTATATTTTCATGAGCACCACGAAGCTTGAACCTAGCAAAAACAACAAAAGCGCTTGTATGTAACATATGTGCATGGAAATTCCAACAAGTTCAGAGAGCCCTTTTGCATAAGACAGTTTAGCGCATATGCAAGATTATGTCCAATTGTGCATGAATGTGAGTGTGTGTGTGTATTTCTAGCTCTGTACCGAAGTCGGAAACGGATATATTCAGCCCAATTCTAAATATTCCCTCGGAATTTTGTTCTCGCGGATTGTTTTATACCCGCGGAAAAATTCCTCCAATTCTTTTCCACTAGGGAGAAAAATAATTGGGAAATAGGAATTTCGAATTTTCGAAGTCAGCTGTTTTGTCAATGAAATTTCGTTGCGCATTTCTTATTTTGTTTAAACAATAGAAAAGTTTAATTATTGTTGCAAATTTGTTTGAAATTAAGAAATGAAATATAAACAATGCACAGTATTTCATTTCATGTGGTATTCACTGAAATGAGTAATGAATTGGTGCCACAGTAACATCAACAGAGGAGCATAAGAAGAAGAAGACGGCGAGATAACACAAATCCGCCGGAGTTGCCTGCTTTAATTCAGCAAATCAATTTTCTGGCGGCCAAGTCGAGTTGAATTTGTCTTTCATCATATGCCAAAATCTATTTAAGCCTTCTTACAAAATCCTTGCGCAATTTCTGGATGGCTGCATCAAATATACCAAGAGCTCTTCCGTTGTTTATAATATACTTTTTGACTTGAAATAAAGAATACTGTGGTAGAATGTACATAATACCTACTTTTCTCCCATACCCGGTTTGCGCTTTTTCGAACATTGATCAGAATAGGAGGAAAGGGAAAAGTAAAACAACTCACAAGGAATTTCCATTTACAATACGAGGAATGGGAAAGGGAAAAAACTCGCACGGAATTTTTGTTTAGAATCCGGCTGATTATATTTGGTATATTACAGAATCGATGTTAGTAATTATGTAGTAAAAGATTGAATGCTGAGTAGAATATCACTCTACCTCGACTGCATCCCCAATATGGTCGCCGAGCCTAAAAGAAACACACTTGAGGAAACTGCAGGCCAGACAAAATACTACGCACAGAACTGCCCGCGGTTGTATTCTTATGTCTCCAGAACATCATCTACACAGTAAGGCGAGAATACTTCCCACAAAGGAGAGAAATGAAATGCTGAACAAACAGTTTCTGCTGAATACCCAGAAACCTGGGCACGCCAGGAACTAAAAAAAGTCATCTCCTTAAGCTCTGTGAAAAAATTCGGTTCTTAAGAAGTCAGCCGTATGAAGAAAAGGAGCATGAAAAGGCTCTCAAAGACATCCACAAAAAGTCATCGGACTACTATGCAATGAATTGCTCGGTGAACCCCGTTCTCAAAGAACAATACCGGAACTAGCAGTTGAGGAAATCATCTCCCTAGCGAGATGTGCAGCACTTTAGCTCGACGTCGATCTGGCTACTGTAGTAGATTAAACTCGTACTTATCTAGAAAGAACACCGACTTAACCAACGTATGTCTTGCTTGTAGCGTCTCCCCACGTGACACAAACCACCTTTTCAATTACAATGTGGAAACAACGCCTATTTTTTGCAGTCGGAATAGGGTGGTATTTTCCTCAGAAGTCGATATTAAAAAATCTTATTTATGAAACGTAGTCGATGGAAGTCTCTGGCCGCTAGGATTTTATAAATACGATCTGTGAATAACCTAATAGAACCTAAGCAACTCTTATGACTCATGGCAGTGCAGGGACATAAGTGAACCGTTAGGGAACGTATTTTACCGTTATATTCGAAATTTCAATTAGAAAGTTGAAATTGTCTTCGGGATTATTACGTGATTATTGTCGCATTTTTTCGGAATTGTTTTCTGTAATTTCTCGACTATCTAAGCAAAACTAAAGGACCACTTCAGGATTCATACGATAGTCTTCCAGAGTTATTTTAGAATTGCTTTCGGGTTAGTTTAGTTAGAGCCATTTCGGCATGAGTTAAGAACATTTTGGAATCATTTTATAACTAGTTCCGTTTTATTTCGGGATTGATTTGGGAGAGATTTGGGAATAATTTCGAAACAAATTTCGGAATAATTCCGGGACTATTTCGGCATCATATACGGTTGATTTTGGAGCTTATGCGATAGTTTTTCTCTGCTTTTTCACAATTGCAATTAGCTTCAAGGCCATTTCTACATCACTTAAGGAACATCTCAAGATCATTTCATACTATTTCCGAATTATGTGAGGATTAATTTCGAAATAATTTCAGGGTTATTTCGGAATAATTTCGAGACTATTTTAGCATCACTAAAGGAACATTTTGTGATTCATGCGGGAGTCTCTCACTGCATTTCAGAATTGCTTTCAGGAGCGTTTCTGGGCTATCTCGGCATCACTTACGGTCCGTGTCGGAATCATTTCATAACTACTTTCGTTTTATTTCTGAATTAATTCCAGAAAGATTTCGTGACTATTATCACTTAGGGACCATTAAAGGATTCATTCAGAAGCCTTCCACTTGCGATGGCAAGTACCGAAGAAGATTTAATAATGAGCTGCACGACCCTTACGCAGACTTCAACATAGTCCGGCCAGTGGCTTCCATGGCATATTATGCGAATGAAAGATGATGCTCCGGCTAAGAACGTATTTTTATCGGAACCCGCCTATGGAAGCAGAGGAAGAGGGCATCCCCACTCTGCTTAAAGAAAAAGGTGTAAATTGATTTAAATTCTTTTGACGTTAGCAATTGGCACCAATAAGCATGGCGAAGAAGCGCCTGGCACATCTTTTTGGACGATCATAACCGTTTAAACGGTAAGTGAGTAAGTTCTGGCCACGGACAAGATATTTCCATATATATATTTATATAATGCTAAAATTTCTCTTGTTGTCCTTGATTAAATATTATACTTCATTTCTAAGTTAAGGAACAGTGTTTAATATGCTCTCACTCTAGTAGTCTAACCGTAAGCTTTTATCATTATTGAAGCAGTTGCAGATATATAGAATAGGGGGAGGGTGACTTTTACACCTGGCGACCATCTTACCGAGATATTTTAACCTGAAACTTTAGTTAAAGGAAGATACACTACGAAGTAGTTCGATCCATGGCATCTGGTTAAGTGAGTCGGCAGAGACCGTACATGGTATAACAATAGACAGGCAATGCACTAAGGTAGGGTCGGAGGCCGATCTTTTTATAGATTAGACTCAATATATAAAAGTCGAATTTGCAATGAGAGGTCTTTTGCGATCAAATCCGAAGCTTCGTAACGTTCCTAATACATATGTCAAATTATTTTTTCATATGTGCTCGTAATGTGCAAAGAATATTGATAAATGTTTTGACGTTCTTGTTATTTACTCGATTTTATTATTATATATTTTGGACTGTATTTTATATGAACCTACTACACCAAGTAAGTAAGTATGCGCACATATAGATATGTATGTATGTAGGTATTTACTGTGTGTTGCGTTTAATCTCTATGGGGCACATTTATTTCCATGCACCGCTGATAGCAACACTATCAAAACATGAGAACACTTTTAAAAATTGCACCACGGAAATTGGCACTTGGATGCTGAACGTCAAATAAAATTGCATGCATTATAAACACAAACCAGTGGCGTGTTTTGCTTGAGGCAACAAGGTTTCGGGATTTGTAAAGTGTCAAGGAAAATGGGCAAAATAATTTGAAATTTAGCTAATTTTGGGAGTCAGGAAACAACTGGAAGTTGTAGCATTTAAAAGCTGATTCGTTATTGTTGACAAAGGTTATTGAATATGTTATAAATTTGTTTAAATACATATATTAAATATTCAACATTAACCAAAAAGGATTAATCTTAGTTTAGGAATCCAACCGCAGTTACCATTAGCAACAACTGCTGATTTAGTCCTTGAAACTAAATATAATTAAAGCCTTCTTTCGATAGACAATGATCCCGCTCTTAATGTGACTTACTATGATAACACACGACGAGATGGCCCATGAAGTTTTCGGAAGAATATAAGTTAGAAAAATTTATGGACTTAATTTTCCAATGGGAATCACGTACCAATATATTTTAAAAACCCCATCCTGCTCCAGCTGTATAGAGGATGATGAGTTGTAATAACCGATTATTTTATGCTTACTTGCACAGCTTTTGCCAGAACAAGGCGAAAGTAGGTCACGACTCACTTGGATCTCCACACGATTTAACCAAAGTTAATATCGGTCTCATTCGAAACTATGTCGTTGCTACGCAACGACTATCTACGTAGCTATAGCTTACGTCATCGTTATTTTGAGCGGCATCACAACGGACCTTCATGCTATCCTAATGAGCTTCCCCTAACAGGGCAGCTATGACCTAACACAACTTTAACTCTTTGGCCGCCACGAGTATCAAATTGAATAACCCCACAAAGTTTAAAAGCCTCTGATACACATACATACATAGGTATATATAACATTAATACCATGTAGTGAAACTGCAAGTTATAACACTAATGGACAACTATAATTTTTAACTTATTTTCGATGCCGGTCCTCTATCGTAGGAAGTTGGAAAGGTATGATGGCTACGGCACATTGTTAACAAAAAGCCGTTTACACGTCATGAAATTCATCTGAACGTACAGAATGTTGAATCGGATATGTACTCACGAAAAATTTTGCATTAATAACGTAATTCAACCTGCCCGAGTTTTTATAAATTCAAAAATATTTGGAGTCCTTATTTCCGATAATTTACGCATATTTTCCAAAAAGAGGTTTCCTAAGGATCTTAATTGTGTTCTTCTTAGTGTCGTGCCTTTCCGAATTACGAGTTCCCATCTTTTTCGCATGCGTGCCTAAATCCCGAAGATCGACGCTTTCTTTCATTGTAGCCTGGTCATGTAACTCTTAATATTGCCCAGCTCATGGTATTTTTTACGTTTTCTGAGCTTTTTTCACATAAAAGTGTCGAATTTCTCTCTTGGGGGGTGTACCTAGGGTTACGGCTACTTCGACGCTGGTCATTTTCAAGCTCCTACGTACCAGATCATCAGCCATACCATATCCTCCGATATATATATCGTTTAACACAACTAAAAGGGCCCCTAGTATGTTTGCTGCTTGGCTGTCAGAAAAGATAGGGCTTGCCAGTAATGTATCGCATATTGAGAGGTTGGCAGGCTTGTCAAATCGTGAGGACTTTTGCTTGAAACATATAATAGTATGAGCGCAGTACATTGTAGTCTATAGATAACGCTGATATTGCCTTCTACACCAGAGTCTTTATTTCTACTTGGGAGTATGGTATTAACGCTGCCTTCCGACTGGGGATTGCGAGGATAACAATCTATTTCGGAACTAGAAGTCCTGGAAGTAAATTGGAGATGCTGCCAGGGCCGTAGATAGAAAATCCGGGCCCGGGACTAAACAATTTACGGGCCTCCTATAAAAAATCCACTAATACATTTGATTAACTTGAATTAATGACGTCTCATTCATGAATCATTATTGATCGATTAAAATTTGAAATTAAATTCGAAATTTTGCCACATCAACTAAATGATTTTTGGACTAAGAGCTGACAATAAAATTAACACAGAATATTTACTATTTATACTATTTTATTGTAACGTAGGAATAAAATTCTCTTTTAACAGCCACATATTGTTTCAAATAATCTGTTCTATTTATTTGTACATTTCAATACATTTCTGATAAATTTAATGATGATTATAAATTTTAATTATTCAAAATAGAAGGTTCGGATATCAAAGAGTGGATTTTCTTGCTTTTTTCGTCCCAATTTTTTTTATAATAATATCAAATTTTAACTGTCTTTCCAAAACGGATTCAACACAAAGCGTGGCAAGTCCTAAAACTCGCTCTTTAGATGAACACCATCTGTGAAAGCTTTTGATTCTTGAAAGGACGCTGAAGGAACGTTCTGCACTAGCTACAGTGACAGGTATAGTGCAAAAGATACGTAAAGCAACACAAATGTTGGGGAAAATCGAATACATGTTTTGAACATTTGTAGATGTCATTTAGCAATTCCAATGGTGACAGACCTTTAAAAAAATTTGCTTCGTAAATGTGTTTCAAGTGAATTATTTCGCATTCTAAGCTTTGAGAAATGCCCGACTTGTATTTTTCGACAAATTTTGCCGCGCTCGCCCGAACCGTAGATTCATCCGTGTCTTCAAATTGCCACAAAAAGGAAAACGTATCGCTCAAATTTCTCATAGCTGCAAATCGTTCAGTAATGCCAGTTGATACCGAATCAATGATCACCAGGAATGTATTGTTTTTAAAATCAGACTCTGAATCATCCGTAATCATCTCATTTAAATTATCTTCAGAACGTCTTTTGGGGTTTCTTTTTCGAATGTCCGGAAACTTTGGCGAGATGTTCAATTGAAAAGCAACTGTTTTGCATTCGTTTAAAATTGTTTCCCATTGGTTCCTGATCAACTTCAAGTCACCTAATAAGGCATCTGAATGTCGGACTTCAACATCTATAGTGGCGTCTCTAGCATGGAGGACCACGTTTCTTTCATTAATGGTAGTCAGTATTTTGAACCAAATTGAGGACAGCAAGATACATTCGAACTTGTTGATGTACTTGATAATGCCGGTAACATCGCCGTATGTTTGCGCAGTCAAATTTGGCTTTTGGCTGAAAGACTATGAAGAGAGCTTGGTACATTTTTTTTTTTTTGAGGATGTCCGATCATTGTGGAGTGCTGCTGAAAATAGTAAAACATTTTTGTACAACTCCGAAGAAAGTATTTGCAGCCGTACAACATTCTGCAGCATCAACACCACATAAATTAAGACTGTGGGTTGCACAAAGCGAGTAATCAGCATTCGAGTTTTTGTCGAGAATGTGACGTAGTGCTCCGTTGTAAGCTCCTTTCATATTGGCACCTTTATCGTACCCATGTGCACGACAATCTTTTAATGGGATTTCATGTTTACCTAGAGTATGGCAAATTAGATCAGCGATTTTCTGACCACTTTTTTGGTTACAATTCACGAAAGCCAAAAACCGTTCTTGAATTGTAAAATTTGTTGCTTTCGAATTGAAATGGAGATAGCGCAAAATGAACGTAGTCAACGTGCCTAGCATCTGGCATAGCATCAACGACAACAGCAAAATAATTGGCTTTCTTGCCTTGATCTAATATAGTTTGCCTCACGTGCTTTGTACAAATTTCTATAAACTCGTTCTGAATATCTGGGGAAGAGTGAACTTGTAAACTTTTGTGCTGCTGTTGTGAAATCCTAACTTTCTCCAAATGATCTTTAAGTATCGAATTATAATGGCTTATGAGATTTTAGATGCCCAAAAAATGTCCGTTGTTTCGTTCACCAAGATATATACTTTCGCCTCTGAGAGCTAGGCCTCTTTCAGCCAAAAATAAAATAGTATCCAAAGTTCTATACACAATTTCTTTCCACTTTTGAGTTTCAGTGATCAGCTGTTCATTGATAAGTGTATCAATTGTAGCCTCGTTTTGAATTAGATTTTGTGAAGATCGCCATTGAATATAACATTTAATGTCATCTTGAATATTTTCGTGTGATGGCAGTTTATCGTATAGCTCCTTCCATACGTGGAATTTCTAATATCCGCCAGGACAACAAACTTTAGGTCGATTTAAAGTATTGGTGCTTAACAGACGACAAGGAAGGCAATAAAAAGCATTGCTACTGGCATTCCACATCAAGCAGTCACGCTCCACTTTCTCTCCATTTTGCAAGATTCCGTTTAACAACGAGGTAGGAAATGCCTCGTCATGACAATCACGTGGAAAAATAACAGGGCACTTTTGATGACCTCGACGAATTATTTCTTTGACTTCTTCAGATCGCAAAAACTCATTATTCACGGTACCGATATCGAAGTCGTTTTAATAATCTGAACTTTGATACAGAGTTGGTGGCATTGTTGGAAGATGTTCTGGACATTAATCATCATCAGTGTCACCACGAAAACTTTACGATTTCGGATTATATGCATACAATTTTGTTTGATGTTTTTATTGTCTCCTCAGGCCCAGGCTAAAAATCATTATCAATATTCGTTGCTTTTGAAATTCGGCTTAAAATTTGCACATGGAACAACTAAAGACTCTCCTGAATTAAAAACAAGTAAGGAAGGCTAAGTTTGGGTGTAACCGAATATTACATACTCAGTTGAGAGCTATGGAGACAAAATAAGGGAAAATCACCATGTAGGAAAATGAACCTAGGGTAACCCTGTAATGTGTTGTTTGTACGATATGGGTATCAAATGAAAGGTGCTAATGAATATTTTAAAAGGGCATGGGCCTTAGTTCTATAAGTGGACGCTTTTTCGAGACATCGCCATAAAGGTGGACCAGGAGTGACTCTAGAATTTGTTTGTACGACATGGGTATTAAATGAAAGGTGTTAATGAGAATTTTAAAAGGGAGTGGGCCTTAGCTCTATAGGTGGACGCCTTTTCGGGATATCGTTATAAAGGTGGACCAGGGGTGACTCTAGAATACGTTTGTACAATATGGGTGTCAAACGAAAGGTGTTAATGAGTGTTTTAAAAGGGAGTGGGCCTTAGTTCTATGGGTGGATGCCTTTTCGAGATATTGCCATAAAGGTGGACAAGGGGTGACTCTAGAATGCGTTTATACAATATGGGTATCAAACGAAAGGTGCTAATGAGTATTTTAAAAGGGAGAGGGCCTTAGTTCTATGGGAGGACGCGCTTTCGAAATATCGATATAAAGGTGGATCAGGGGTGACTCTAGAATTTGTTTGTACGATATGGGTATCAAATGAAAGGTGTTAATGAATATTTTAAAAGGGAGTGGGCCTTAGTTCTATAGGTGGACGCCTTTTCGGGATATCGTTATAAAGGTAGACCAGGGTTGACTCTAGAATGCGTTTGTACATTATGAGTATCAAATGAAAGGTGATAATGAGTGTTTTAAAAGGGAGTGGGCCTTAGTTTTATAGGTGGACGCCTTTTCGATATATCGCCATAAAGGTGGACCAGGGATGACTCTATAATGTGTTTATACAATATGGGTATCAAACGAAAGGTGCTAATGAGTATTTTAAAATGGAGTGGGCCTTAGTTGTACAATATAGGTGGACGCCTTTTCGAGATATCGCCATAAAGGTGGACCAGGGATGACTCTAGAATGCGTTTATACAATATGGGTATCAAACGAAAGGTGCTAATGAGTATTTTAAAAGGGAGAGGGCCTTAGTTCTATGGGAGGACGCGCTTTCGAAATATCGATATAAAGGTGGATCAGGGGTGACTCTAGAATTTGTTTGTACGATATGGGTATCAAATGAAAGGTGTTAATGAATATTTTAAAAGGGAGTGGGCCTTAGTTCTATAGGTGGACGCCTTTTCGGGATATCGTTATAAAGGTAGACCAGGGTTGACTCTAGAATGCGTTTGTACATTATGAGTATCAAATGAAAGGTGATAATGAGTGTTTTAAAAGGGAGTGGGCCGTAGTTCTATAGGTGGACGCCTTTTCGAGATATCGCCATAAAGGTGGACCAGGGATGACTCTATAATGTGTTTGTACAATATGGGTGTCAAATTAAAGGTATTAATCAGGCATGCTTAACGAACGAAACGATATCATTTCGTTACGATAATCAACGCTAATAAACGGAACGAAGTCACTTCGTTTCGTTTATTAACGTTAAGATCGTCAAATTAACGTTAATTTGACGTTCTTAACGTTAATAAACGAAACGAAGTGACTTCGTTTCGTTTATTAGCGTTGATTATCGTAACGAAATGATATCGTTTCGTTCGTTAAGCATGCCTGGTATTAATAACAATTTTAAAAAGGAGTGGTGGTAGTTGTATATGTGAAAGCGTTTTCGAGATTTCGACCAAAATGTGGACCAGGTGATCCAGCAAATCATCTGTCGGGTACTGCTAATTTATTTATATATGCAATACCACTAACAGTATTCCTGCCAAGATTCCAAGGGCTGTTGATTTCGCCTTGTAGAACTTTTTCATTTTCTTCTACTTAATATGGTAGGTGTCACACCCATTTTACAAAGTTTTTTTCTAAAGTTATATTTTGCGTCAATAAACCAATGAACTTACCATGTTTCATCCCTTTTTTCGTATTTGGTATAGAACTATGGCATTTTTTTCATTTTTCGTAATTTTCGAAATCAAAAAAGTGGGCATGATCATAGTCGGATTTCGGCCATTTTTTATACCAATACAAAGTGTGTTCAGATAATTATATGAACTGAGTTTAGTAAAGATGTATCGATTTTTGGTCAAGTTAGCCGAGCGGAAGGACAGACGATCTACTGTGTATAAAAACTGGGCGTGGCTCAACCGATTTCGCCCTTTTTCACAGAAAACAGTTATCGTCCTAGAATCTAAGCCGCTACCAAATTGAAATTTTCTTTTATTTTTGTATTTTGTTGCATCATATCATTACTGGAGTTGAATGTTGACATAATTTACTTTTATACTGTATAGATATTAATTTTTTTGTAAAAATTTCACTTTAAAAAAATTTTTTTTAAAAAGTGGGCGTGGTCGTTCTCCTATTTTGCTAATTTTTATAAAGTATACATATAGTAATACAAGTAACGTTCCTGCCAAATTTCATCATGATATCTTCAACGACTTTCAAATTACAGCTTGCAAAACTTCTAAATTACCTTCTTTTAAAAGTGGGCGGTGCCACGCCCATTGTCCAAGATTTTACTTGCTTTCTATTCTGCGTCATAAGTTCAACCCACCTACCAAGTTCCATCGCTTTAGCCGTCTTTGGTAATGAATTATCGCACTTTTTCGATTTTTCGAAATTTTCGATATCGAAAAAGTGGGCGTGGTTATAGTCCGATATCGTTCATTTTAAATAGCGATATGCGACGAGCGCCCAGGAACCTACATACCAAATTTCGTCAAAATTTACTCAAGTTATCGTGTTAACGGACGGACGGACATGGCTCAATCAAATTTTTTTTCGATACTGATGATTTTGATATATGGAAGTCTTTATCTATCTCGATTCCTTTATACCTGTACAACCAACCGTTATCCAATCAAAGTTAATATACCCTGTGAGCTCTGCTCAGCTGAGTATAAAACTGTGTTTCTCAATGGGCCCGCATAACGATAATCCGTAACGGCATAAACTAATCGATATATATATAGACTTCTATATATCAAAGTGATCTGGGTGAAAAAAGAAATTAATTTAGCCATGTCCGTCCGTGCGTCCGTCCGTCCATCTGTCCGTCCCTCTGTAAACACGATAACTTGAGTAAATTTTGAGGTATCTTGATAAAATTTGGTATGTAGGTTCCTAGGTGCTCATCTCAGATCGCTATTTAAAATGAACGAAATCGGACTACAACCACGCCCACTTTTTTGATATCTAATATTTCGAAAAACCGAAAAAGTGCGTTAATTCATTACCAACGACGGATAAAGCGATGAAACTAGGTAGGTGCGTTGACCTTATAACGCAAAATAGAAAATTAGAAAAGCTTTGGACAATGGGCGTGGCACCGCCCACTTTTAAAAGAAGGAAATTTAAAAGTTTTGGAAGCTGTAATTCGGCAGTCGTTGAAGATATCGTGATGAAATTTGGTAGGCGCGTTACTCCTATTACTGTATGTGTGCTAAATTAAAATTAGCAAAATCGGATGACGAACACGCCCACTTTTAAAAAAAAAATTGTTTAAGTCAAATTTTAACAAAAAATTTAATATCTTTACAGTATAAAAGTAAATTATGTCAACATTCGACTCCAGTAATGAAATGATGCAACAAAATACAAAGATAATAGAAAATTTCAAAATGGGCGTAACTGCGCCCTTTTTCATTTAATTCGTCTAGAATACTTTTAATGCCATAAGTCGAATAAAAATTTACCAATCCATGTGAAATTTGGTAGGAACATAGATTCCATGACGATAACTGTTGTCTGTGAAAATGGGCGAAATCGGTTGTAGCCACACCCAGTTTTTATACACAGTCGGCCGTCTGTCCTTCCGCTCGGCCGTTAACACGATAACTGGCGGAAAAAACGATATATCTTTACTAAACTTAGTCCACGTACTTATCTGATCATTATCTTTGTATAAAAAATGGCCGAAATCCGACTATAACCACGCCCACTTTTCCGATATCGAAAATTACGAAAAATAAAAAAAAAAATGCCATAATTCTGTACCAAATATGAAAAAAGAGATGAAACATGGTAACTGGATTGGTTTTTTGACGCAAAATATAACTTTACAAAAAACTTTGTAAAATGGGTGTGACACCTACCATCTTAAGTAGAAGAAAATGAAAAAGTTCTGTTGGGCGGAATCAAAAGCCCTTGGAATCTTGGCAGGAATACTGTTCGTGGTATGACATATATAAATAAATTAGCGGTACCCGACAGAAGATGTTCTGGATCACCCTGGTCCACATTTTTGTCGATATCTGGAAAACGCCGTCACATATACAACTAAGAGCCACTCCTTTTTAAAACCCTCAATAATACCTTTAATTTGATACCCATATCGTACAAACACATTTTAGAGTCACCCCTGGTCCACCCTTATTGCGATATATCGAAAAGGCGTCCACCTATAGAACTAAGGCCCACTACGTTTTAAATAATGGTTAACACCTTTCATTTGATACTCATATCGTAAACAAATTCTAAAGTCACCCCTGGTCCACCTTTATGGCGATATCTCGAAAAGGCGTCCACCTATAGAACTAAGGCCCACTACGTTTTAAATAATGGTTAACACCTTTCATTTGATACATATGTCATACAAACACATTCCAGGGCTACCCTAGGTTCATTTTGCTAAATGGTGATTTTCCCTTAGTTTGTCTCGAAAGCTCTCAGATGAGTATGTAATGTTCGGTTACACCCGAACTCAGCCTTCCTTACTTTTTTATACTCAGTTGAGCAGAGCTCACAGAGTATATTAAGTTTGATTGGATAACGGTTGATTGTACAGGTATAAAGGAATCGAGATAGATATAGACTTCCATATATCAAAATCATCAGTATCGAAAAAAATACGATTGAGCCATGTCCGTCCGTCCTTCTGTCCGTTAACACGATAACTTGAGTAAATTTTGAGGTATCTTGATGAAATTTGGTACGTAGGTCCTTGGGCACTCATCTCAGAGCTATTAAAAATGAACGATATCGGACAATAACCACGCCCACTTTTTCGATATCGAAAATTTCGAAAAATCGAAAAAGTGCGATAATTCATTACCAAATATGGATTAAGCGATGAAACTTGGTAGGCGAGTTGAACTTATGACGCAAAATAGAAAACTAGTAAAATCTTGGACAATGGGCGTGGCACCGCCCACTTTTAAAAGAAGGTAATTTAGAAGTTTTGCAAGCTGTAATTTGGCAACCGTTGAAGATATCATGATGAAATTTGGCAGGAACGTTACCCTTATTGCTATGTGTCTGCTTAATAAAAATTAGCAAAATCGGAGAACGACCATGCCCACTTTTTAAAAAAAATTTTTTTTTTAAATTCAAAGTTTAAAAGAAAAGTTAATATCTTTACAGTATATAATTAAATTATGTCAACATTCAACTCCAGTAATGATATGGTGCAACAAAAAACAAAAATAAAAGAAAATTTAAAAATGGGCGTGGCTCTGCTCTTTTTCATTTAATTTGTCTAGGATACTTTTAATGCCATAAGTCGAACAAAAATTTACCAATCCGTGTGAAATTTGGTAGAGGCTTAGATTCTAGGACGATAACTGTTTTCTGTGAAAAAGGGTGAAATCGGTTGAAGCCACGCCCAGTTTTTATACACAGTAGATCGTCTGTCCTTCCGCTCGGCCGTTAACACGATAACTTGAGCAAAAATCGATATATCTCTGCTAAACTCAGTTCACATAATTATCTGAACACACTTTGTATTGGTATAAAAAATGACCGAAATCCGACTATGACCACGCCCACTTTTTCGATTTCGAAAATTACGAAAAATGAAAAAATGCCATAATTCTATACCAAATATGAAAAAAGGGATGAAACATGATAATTGGATTGGTTTATTGACACAAAATATAACTTTGGAAAAAACTGTAAAATGGGTGTGACACCTACCATATTAAGTAGAAGAAAATGAAAAAGTTCTACAATTCGAAATCAACAGCCCTTGGAATCTTGGCAGGAATACTGTTAGTGGTATTGCATATATAAATAAATTAGCAGTACCCGACAGATGATTTCCTGGATCAACTGGTCCACATTTTGGTCGATATCGCGAGAACGCCTTCACATATACATCTAAGGACCACTCGCTTTTAAAACCCTCATTAATACCTTTAATTTGATATCCATATCGTACAAACACATTCTAGAGTCACCCCTGGTCCACCTTTATGGCGATATCTCGAAAAGGCGTCCACCTATAGAACTAAGGCCCACTCCCTTTTAAAATACCCTTTAACACCTTTCATTTGATACCCATATCGTAAGCAATTTCTAAAGTCACCCCTGGTCCACCTTTATGCCGATATCTCGAAAAGGCGTCCACCTATAGAACTAAGGCCCACTCCCTTTTAAAATACTCATTATCACTTTTCGTTTGATACTCATAATGTACAAACGCATTCTAGAGTCAACCCTGGTCCACCTTTATAACGATATCCCGAAAAGGCGTCCACCTATAGAACTAAGGCCCACTCCCTTTTAAAATACTCTTTAACACCTTTCATTTGATACCCATATCGTAAACAATTTCTAAAGTCACCCCTGGTCCACCTTTATGCCGATATCTCGAAAAGGCGTCCACCTATAGAACTAAGGCCCACTCCCTTTTAAAATACTCATTAACACATTTAATTTGATACCCACATCGTACGAACAAATTCTAGAGTCACCCCTGGTCCACCTTTATATCGATATTTCGAAAAGGCGTCCACGCATAGAACTAAGTCCCACTCCCTTTTAAAATACTCATTAACACTTTTCGTTTGATACCCATACTGTATAAACACATTCTAGAGTCATCCCTGGTCCACCTTTATGGCGATATCTCGAAAAGGCGTCCACCTATAAAACTAAGGCCCACTCCCTTTTAAAATACTCATTAACACCTTTCATTTGATACCCATATCGTAAAAACAAATTCTAGAGTCACCACTGGTCCACCTTTATGGCAATATCTCGAAAAGGCGTCCACCCATAGAACTAAGGCGCACTCCCTTTTAAAACACTCATTAGCACCTTTCCTTTGACACCCATATTGTACAAACGCATTTTAGAGTCACCCCTGTACCACCGTTATAACGATATCCCGAAAAGGCGTCCACCTATAGAGCTAAGACCCACTCCCCTTTAAAATACTCATTAACACCTTTCATTTGATACCCATGTCGTACAAACAAATTCTAGAGTCACCCCTGGTCCACCTTTATGGCTATATCTCGAAAATGCGTCCACCTATAGAACTAAGGTCCACTCCCTTTTAAAATACTCATTAGCACCTTTCATTTGATACCCATGTCGTACAAACGCATTCCAGAGTCAACCCTGGTCCACTTTTATAACGATATTCCGAAAAGGCGTCCACCTATAGAGCTAAGGCCCACTCCCTTTTAAAATACTAATTAACACCTTTCATTTGATACCCATGTCGTACAAACAAATTCTAGAGTCAGGCCTGGTCCTATAGAGCTAAGGCCCTATAGAGCTAAGGCCCACTCCCTTTTAAAATACTAATTAACACCTTTCATTTGATACCCATGTCGTACAAACAAATTCAAAGTCAGGCCTGGTCCACTTTATGGCGATATCCCTAAATGGCGTCCATCTATAGAACTATGTCGCACTTCCTCTTAAAATACTCTTTAATACCTTCCATTTGATACACATGTCATACAAACACATTCCTGGGTTACCCTAGGTTCTTTTTACAACATGGTGATTTTCCCTTACTTTGTCTCCACAGCTCTCAACTGAATATGTAATGTTCGGTTGCACCCGAACTTAGCCTTCCTTACTTGTTTTTTTATTTTCAAGTTTTTAGGCTTTATTTAATTGTCCGCTATTTCTCATTCTATTTAGTTTATTTAGTGACTCGTTACTACAAGGACTCTTTCCTGACAATTTGTTACCATTTAAGTCCTCAATACATAATCCTTCCAAAGACTTTACTCGACTCTGTGCCACGTATTCTTGTCTCTCCTCGAACTCCAAAATACTTTGATGTCACTTCTACCGGACTGTATTTAATATTTGTTCCAAATATGAGCCAATTCGGACATCATAGGTCGCTTTCTATTCAATTATGTATTATGTGTTCCAAATATGAATCAAATCGGACCACAAATAGGAAAATTTTGAATATCTCGATCTTTGCGCCATCTAGCGGCAATTTTTTTAACAGGCCGTTTTCTGTTCTTGTATGTATTATGTGTTCCAAATATGAACCAAATCGGAGCACAAATACGATATTTGTGAATATCTCGGTCCTTGCGCCACCTAGCGCCGATTTTTTCATAGGTCGCTTCTTATTCTTGCATGTATTATGTGTTCCAAAATGAGCCAAATCGGACCACAAATATGATTTTTATTAAAATCTCGATCCTTGCGCCACCTAGCGGCGATTTTTTCTCATTATTGCATTGTCATCGGGTTCTGAACTATATTCTAAGTTTCCAGCTTGTAGCTTATCGGGAAGTTACTTAAATTTCAATTACAAAATTCGTTCACATCGGCCGTGCAGCCTGTCAAGTCAAGCTAAATAAAAAGGTGTAGATATTTAGTTGCATAAGTACGACGTACCTTAAAGTTTAAAGTTTTGAAATGAATTCGAGTTTATTTAGCAAATTTTGAATTACAATTTTTTAGTTTTTATACATAAGTAATTGTAATTTGCATTAGTTCCTAAGTTTATATATTTTGCAGTGATATATATGTAGTGATACCTATACATAAATACTTTTACAATTGAATTGAATTAATCAAAAATGTATTGAAGTATGTATTTAAGTGATACATTTTAAAGTGATATACGTATATACATACATACTTTTTATGTACATATATGAAAATTAATGAATAAAATGATTTTGAGCTAATTTATCAATTTTCAAGTAATTTTCAACCCGACTAGGCCTAGTATATTAACTAGTAGGAGGCTGGTAGTAAGCCAATTTGAATGAATTTTTTTTTGCTCTGTTATCTAATTTAATTAAATTCCTAATTAACTAATGCATAACAACCACACAAGGACAACCAGACAGAGAGTGACATTGTTGACAACGAACCGCTTATTAAACAAATTAACCATACAAATAGTTAATAATAAACAGAGCCAGCAACAACAATACACTCATTCACCATTTCATTCCATCAGCATCAACTTCATCTGATTATTAGAATTGGCAATTAGCGTTCATGGTCTGCTTGTCACTTACGAAGGTTCGGAATGTACGTCGGTCATCTTGCTTTTGGTAGTTAATTAGCATCTATGTTGTTGTTTTTATGTACATATACGCCGACTGTAAAATGTACCGCCTGCAATTGTGCTATTTAATAAAGTCATTAAAAACTTATTTAAATAAATAACTGTCCATAATTAATAGCCGTCGCATAGCATTCATTGTGTTGCAGTCACCTTAGTGACGCAGAACAGACAATCTACGAAAATCATGAAAACTCTCATAATATAATAACATATACATATGTATATATATTCACGTATGTATATATCTGCTTAACAATTCCAGCTACATTCACTACAAAACATCAGCTTCAACATGATGGAAATAGCAAATTCAGCCAACTATGGACGCTTCAGTCACAAACAGTCAGACAGCAAGCGTAAGCTCCCTCCAATGACTTGCCAATTTTGCTTTTCTCATTATTTGTTGTTGGCATACGCCCATTTTCCCGCTGCTAGGGTATAGATATGTACGTATGTATATACATATATTGCTACATGACCAAATTGCCACCATATTTTGTTAAGTCATTTAGTAATGATTTGTCAAATTGTGATGACGCGACAGTGTGATGGAAAGCAGCAACAAATTCAGTGACTAATGTGATTGTTTGTAAAGTGAGTTGACTTTTCTTTGAATTTTTTTTTTTATCTTCTCGTTTAGTTGTAGTATGAGCTATGCATGCTAATATCACATATTTGCTGCTAATTTTTAAAAATTACTATGTCACTTTTGGTAAATTTATTTTTTTCGTCTAAATTTCCAGCACATATCACTGGTTTAATGCAACATTTTTCAGTACAAACCTCAAACGTCACTTTATCCTACATTTCACTCAAAAGTAAAATTACTTGAAATTCTGAACCAGTTTTGAAAAAGAAGTTAATACGCAAAAAATTCAAGATCACTTTATGTCACTTAACAGTTTTACCATCGCTATTTATTCTTTCAATTTGTTATATACAATGATTTGTGTTACCAAATTAGGGGCGTTTTAGTCACACGGACCATGGTCTGCCAATTGAATAGGCGTTCATACACGGCTTGTGTTTCTACTATATGTGAGTATGTATGTACTATGTAAAATCATTGCATTAGTAAGGTTCGTGGGAACTGTAAATATATTGAGTCACTTTACTGAAATATTATCATTAATTATATTCTTAGTTGGCATTAAGCCCTCAATAAAAGCTTAGGTCTGAGCAAATAAGATATGCTAGCCACTTATTGGGGTTTCCCAAGTGTTTACTTGCTGTGACGAAGGCCTCATACGTTTCATGAAGAAAACTGAGCAATCATGATTCGATCACAAGAGGTTTGCTCGCCAGACACATTTTTTGACAATTGCAGACATTTTTCTCCTAAATCGAATTGACATCCATTAAATGTGTTGTTTCTCTGCGAATTTTCGAAAAATATTAGTAGTAGAAATAGGAAGCAATCAGTTTACAAATACCCGATAAGTACTCAACTGCATAATTCCTTAGAATATTTTTTTTAATTTTATAGTGAATTTATTAACTATGCCTTCATCTATTAATATTGCTGAACATAGGTAATTTTATGAAAAGTGAGGACACCAAGAAATCGTGCACTTTCGTAAACCTATTAATATGCGAAACCTAAACCCTTTCAAAGTTCATCGATCAACGTCAAAACCTCGACTATTAAATCGATTGACGTAAAAATGTCATTAGTAAATAATGGAGATGCCATAACGAAATGTACCCATTGGGCATGTTAACTTATTCAGGTAAAAGTCTAGAACAGGAGTTTACTGCTAATATGTGTCCAAAAATATCGATAGAGGTGACCTCGACAACAATAATCCAAAGGCGGAAAAGAAAAATTGTATCTCTGTCCGGATATATTTGCAGTTGAAATTGGGAATTTTCATGTGGTTGTTGTAATGTTTTTTTGTGCACTGAAAAAGATATTGTTTACAAAGGGATTTTGGACGCATTTAGTTTGGGTTCCACCTCATTGGTTGACTGGCCAGGGTAATTTTTTATAAGCTCGACTGAAGGCCGCCAACGCAACCCGGGGTCATTTTTCGGGTTTTCGTCAATAACTTTTGAACGAGCTAAAATTTTTATTTCCGACTTCGAATTATTGTTACCGAGGCCAATACGCGTATTTTGACACTTCTCTCGATATTTTTGGACGCGTATTGAAAGTCGACCTTCTGTTCTATTAATTCCGTATGTTCGGAACATTCGTCTCCATTTAAGAATTTGGGGAATCGGTTTACATTTGGAATATTATGTATATACTTATTTGATATATTCGGACCTCGTGAGGTAGTATCAAATGAACAAAAATAAAAGAAAATTTCAAAATGGGCGTGGCTCCGCCCTTTTTCATTTAATTTGTCTATAATACTTTTAATGCAATAAGTCGCACAAAAATTTACCAATCGATGTGAAATTTGATAAGGGCATTGATTCTACAATGTTACTGTTTTCTGTGAAAATGGCCGAACCGCTCGGCCGTTAACACGATAACTTGAACACAAATCGATATATCTTTACTAAACTTAGTTCACGTACTTACCTGAATTCACTTTATCTTGGTATTAAAAAAGGGTGAAATCCGACTATGACCACACCCACTTTTTCAATATCGAAAATTTTGAAAAATGAAAAAAAGTGCCATCTTTCTCTACCAAATACGAAAAGAGGGATGAAATATGGTGATTGGATTGGTTTTTGACGCAAAGTATACATTAATTTAGAAAAAACTTTGTTAAATGGATGTGACATCTACCATATTAAGTAGAAGAAAATGAAAAAGTTCTGCAGGGCGAAATCAAAAGCCCTTGGAATCTTGGCAGGAATACTGTTAGTGGTATTGCATATATAAATAAATAAGCGGTACCCGACAGATGATGTTCTGGGTCACATTTTGGTCGATATCTCGAAAACGCCTTCACATATACGACTAGGGGCCACTCCCTTAAAACCCTCATTAATACCTTGAATTTGATACCCATATCGTACAAACACATTCTAGAGTCACCCCTGGTCCACCTTTATGGCGATATCTCGAAAAGGCGTCCACCTATATAAATATGACCCACTCTCTTTTAAAATACTTTTAATACCTTCCGTTTGATCCCCATGTCATACAAACACATTCCATTCTTACCCTAGTTTCATTGCCCTACATGGAGATTTTCCCTTATTTTGTCTCCAAAGCTCTCAGCTGAGTATGTAATGTTCGGTTACACCGGAAATTAGCCTTCCTTACTTGTTTTTATTTATTTTTATTTGCAGCTAGTTTATCACATCATAGACGAAGTCTTGGTTTAGCTCCTGTTGGTAATATTTTGCTTGTTTTTATACTCAGTTGAGCAGAGCTCACAGAGTATATTAAGTTTGATTGTATAACGGTTGGTTGTACATATATAAAGGAATCGAGATAGATATAGACTTCCATATATCAAAATATTCAGGATCGAAAAAAAATTTGATTGAGCCATGTCCGTCCGTCCGTCCGTTAACACGATAACTTGAGTAAATTTTGAGGTATCTTGATGAAATTTGGTAGGTATGTTCCTGAGCACTCATCTCAGATCGCTATTTAAAATGAACGATATCGGACTATAACCACGCCCACTTTTTCGATATCGAAAATTTCGAAAAACCGAAAAAGTGCGATTGTTCGGAGCAGCAGCCGACATGGAAAATCAATAGAATATATTCACATACTGAAGTCCAAAATTTTAGAACCACCCTAATCTAACTATTACAATTTAAACTTATGTACATACGTGCGATAACCTTTTTGCATATTTTCCTATTCCCTCATTAGTAACACACAAACCTATTGTAGAAACATATGAACATAGGTACGTTAAATGTAAAACAATTAGGCGCATACATATTTATGTGCGTAATGTGTGTATATCCACACAAGCAATATATGGGATGGAATGCATTTACTTAGAGAAAAACAATTGTTTAAGAATATATAAAAACAATTTTGGGACACATTCTTTTGTAATTGGAATCATCGTAAATTAGGAAATATAAACGCAAAATAGTTCTTAAGTCATTCGTTGTATAACTTTTCTGAAATAAAGTAGTGCAAATCGGAATCGCGTCTTTTACTTGATTTTGTATAGCTGCTAAAAAGGCTTAGTAGCTCAACAGCGATAATTCATTACAAAAGACCGATAAAGCGACGAAACTTGGTATATGAGTTGAACTTATGACGAAAAATAGAAAATTAGTAAAATTTTGGACAATGGGCGTGGCACCGCCCACTTTTAAAAGAAGGTAATTTAAAACTTTTGCAAGCTGTAATTTGGCAGTCGCTGAAGATATCATGATGAAATTTGGCAGGAACGTTACTACTATTACTATATGTACGCTTAATAAAAATTAGCAAAATCGGAGAAGGACCACGCCCACTTTTAAAAAAAATTTTTTTTTAAAGTAAAATTTTAACAAAAAATTTAATATCTACAGTATATAAGTAAATTATGTCAAGATTCAACTCCAGTAATGATATGGTGCAACAAAATACAAAAATAAAAGAAAATTTAAAATTGGGCGTGGCTCCGCCCTTTTTCATTTAATTTGTCTAGGATACTTTTAATGCCATAAGTCGAACAAAAATTAACCAATCCTTTTGAAATTTGGTAGGGGCATAGATTTTATGGCCTTAACTGTTTTCTGTGAAAATGTGCGAAATCGGTTGATGCCACGCCCAGTTTTTATACACAGTCGTCCGTCTGTCCTTCCGCATGGCCGTTAACACGATAACTTGAGCAAAAATTGATATATCTTTACTAAACTCAGTTCACGTACTTATCTGAACTCACTTTATCTTGGTATCAAAAGTGAACGAAATCCGACTATGACCACGACCACTTTTTCGATATCGAAAATTACGAAAAATGAAAAAATGCCATAATTCTATACCAAATACGAAAAAAGGGATGAAACATGGTAAGGTAATTGGATTGTTTTATTGACGCGAAATATAACTTTAGAAAAAACTTTATAAAATGGTTGTGACACCTACCATATTAAGTAGAAGAAAATGAAAAAGTTCTGCAGGGCGAAATAAAAAACCCTTAAAATCTTGGCAGGTATTACATATATAAATAAATTAGCGGTATCCAACAGATGATGTTCTGGGTCACCCTGGTCCACATTTTGGGCGATATCTGGAAAACGCATTCACATATACAACTACCACCAATCCCTTTTAAAACTCTCATTAATACCTTTAATTTGATACCCATATCGTACAAACTCATTCTAGAGTCACCCCTGGTCCACCTTTATGGCGATATTTCGAAAAGGCGAACACCTATAGAACGAAGGCCCACTCCCTTTTAAAAATACTCATTAACATCTTTGATTTGATACCCATATCGTACAAACAAAGTCTAGAGTCACCCCTGGTCCAGAAAGGCCCACTCCCACTTAAAATACTCATTAACACCTTTCATTTGATACCCATATCGTACAAACGCATTCTAGAGTCACACCTGGTCCATCTTTATGGCGATATCTCGAAATGGCGTCCACCTATAGAACTAAGGCCCACTCCCTCTAAAAATACTCATTAACTCCTTTCGTTTAATACCCATATTGCGCAAACGAATTCTAGAGTCACCCCTGGTCCACCTTTGTGGCGATATCTCGAAAAGCGGTCCACCTATAGAACTAAGCCCCACGCCCTTTTAAAATAATCATTAACACCTTTCATTTGATACCCATATCATACAAACAAATTCTAAAGTCATCCCTGGTCCACCTTTATGGCGATATCTCAAATAGGCGAACACCTATAAAACGAAGGCCCACTCCCTTTTAAAAATACTCATTAACACCTTTCATTTGATACCCATATCGTACAAACAAAGTCTAGAGTCACCCCTGGTCCACCTTTATTGCGATACCTCGAAAATGCGTCCACCTATAGAACTAAGGCCCACTCCCTCTTAAAATACTCATTAACTCCTTTCGTTTGATGCCCATATTGTACAAACAAATTCTAGGGTCACCCCTGGTCCACCTTTATGGCGATATCTCGAAAAGGCGTCCACCTATGGAACTAAGGATTACTCCCTTTTAAAATGCTCATTAACACCTTTCATTTGATACCCATATCGTACAAACGCATTCTATAGTCACCCCTGCTCCATCTTTACGGCGATATCTCGAAAAGGCGTCCATCTATAGAACTTAGGTCCACGCCCTTTTAAAATACTCATTAATACCTTTCATTTGATACGCATGTCATACAAACACATTCCAGGGTTTCCCTCGGTTCATTTTTTTACATGGTTATTTTCCCTTATGTTGTCACCATAGCTCTCAACTGAGTATGTAATGTTCGGTTACACCCGAACTTAACCTTCCTTACTTGTTTTTTTTTTAATTTAATTTTATTTTATTTTTAAGATCGCGGGTTTTAATCGAGTTCAAGGCCTAACAATAATTATTTTATCATTATTTTTGTTATGATAAATTCTTTCTAAAATGAAAATATCTATAAATCTTATAAAACAAAGTCGCTAAATGCCATGTATGCACATAACTTCACACAGAATGCTCCGATTTTAAAACGGGTTTTTGCATTTGAAAGCTTAGCTACGTGAGATGGTACAGTTAACATAATTTGAAGGTATATATTATAGGGGCGTGGCAAAATGCCAAAATGTAGTAAAAAATCATAAAATTTTTGTTTACACAGCTATAACTCATAAACGGAAGGATGGATTTGAAAAATTCTACTTTTCAGTAAAACTTTGAAATATTTACCTTCGATCTGCATCAAAAAAATGCTTGGTTCCTTTCTTATATCAGCCAAATTTTTTAAACAAAAGTAACATTTTTATCAAAAAATGCGTATGTGTGTTTGTTCGCTGTGAACTGTCCGCGCTAATTGCTTTTGAGTGAGGCTTGATGCGACACATAATACGTACATATATAGCATTCGCTGCGTTATTTAACTTCGGGCGTAGGTTTATAGGTATGTATGGATGTACATCACTACATAGTATAAAACAAAGTCGCTTTTTCTGTCCCTATGTCCCTTTGAATGCTTAAACCTTTAAAAATACGCAACGGATTTTGATGCGCTTTTTTTTTAATAGATAAAGAGTGATTGAAGAGGAAGTAACGGATGAACATATTTGGCTTAAAATTGGTGCAGGGGTAGCTTAGAACCAGGAGACAGACATTGGTTAATTTTATCCCGTTCTGGATAGGGTCTTGAGATCAAAACGTGGACCTGGGTAATCCTGGGATATGTTTGTACAATATGGGTATCGAATGTAAGCTGTTTATGAGTACTTTGATACGGGGTCTTTTTCGTACCCGCGTGTATCTAGGGTCTCGAGATATAAGCGAAAACGTGGACGCGGGTTCCCCTAGAATGTGTTTATATAATATTGATAACGAATGAAAGCTGTTGATGAGTGCTTTAGTACAGGGTAGTTTTCATACCTATTGGTGACTAGGGTCTCGAGATATAAGCGAAAACGTGGACCCGGGTACCCCTAGAAAGTGTTCATAAAATATGGATCACAAATGAAATCTGTTGAGGAGTGCTTTAGTATAGGGTAATTTGCATACCCCTGGGTGACTAGGGTCTCGAGATATAGGCCAAAACTCGGACCCGGATTCCTCTAGAATGTGTTTACACAATATGGGTAACAAATGAAAGCTTTTGATTAGTAGAGGGTAATTTGCATACCCCTGGGTGACTAGGGTCTCGAGATATAGGTCAAAACGTGGACCCGTGTACCCCTAGAATGTGTGTGTAATATGGATATCAAACGAAAGCTGTTGCTGAGAGCTTTAAAGTAATTTTCATTGTGATATTCGATTTAGTGGCAGCAACCTGGCAATACTGATAAATATGCATGCGAAGCCGAAATAAAGACGTGAATTAATAATACCCTCATACCTACTTACATACGTACCATTCGATTTGCCTGAAATTTGGTATATAAATTTGCCTATATTAGTATTTACGATCCTTTTTTCCGGGAAGTAGACCAGAGACGGACTGGGACTGAGACTCGGAGTGGGACTGGGACTCGGAAAGGGGCTGGAATAAAATAGATACCACCCTCTTGGACTGGCAATAAATGATGAAGAATAATGAGAAGAATTTGAGAGAGGAGAAAAGAACGAAGGAGACTGAGAAAGAGATAGAGCGAGACGAAGATAGAGATAGATGAAGCGAAAAAGACGGAGGGAGGAGTGAATAAAAGGATTAAGAAAAAGTGAAGAGGGGGAGGGCAGAGTTAGACGGAAAAAGCTTATTAAAATGTATGCAGATAGACCAAATTTAGGGCAGAACAATATCTGCCGGGTCTGCTAGTGATTAAATAAGAATAGAAGAAAAAAATTGTTAATACATCCCAGAGCACGGGGTCAATAAATATGGTACTATGGCGTCATTGCCATGAAATAAGTCCAGTTTCCACATCGTTGAAAATGAAAAATGTCAGCCCAAAATCAAGTCTTCATACTAGTGTGGAGTCCTTTTGTTTCGTTTATATAATGTATCCGATATTTGCAGAGAGATACGAGAAATGAGTCCAACTTACCTTTTTGGCGCTTAACCGTTTAAACGGTTATGCCAACCGGCACCAATTGGTCTCACCAAGGGATTTTAAATCTATTTCTGGTCCTTCCAGAGGAGTGGGGGCCACCCTCTACCTCTGCTTTCATAGGCCGGTTCCGATAGAAACAGTTTCTTGGCCGGAGCGTCATCTTTCATTCGTATAACATGGCCTAGCCAGCGCAGCAGCTGCGTTTTAATTCGCTCGACCATGTTGATGTATGCGTACTGCTCCTACAGCTCATCGTTAAATCTTCTTCGGTACCCGCCATCGACAACGCGTAGAGGTCCATAAATCTTTCGAAGAACTTTTCTTACGCACACTGCCAGAGCCGCTTCATCCGATGTTGTCATGTTTCATACTTCTGCACCATATAGCAGGATGGGTACGAAAAGTGACTTGTAGAGTGTGATTTTCGTTCGCCGAGAGAGGACTTTACTTTTCAATTGCCCACCTATTCCAAAGTAGAATTTATTGGCAAGAGTGATTCTTCGCTGGATTTCAGAGCTCATGTTGTTGCTAGTGTTGATGTTGGTTCCCAAATAAACGAAGTCTTTTACTATTTCGGAATAATGGCTGCCAACAGTAGCATGGTTGCCAAGGCGCATATGCGCTGACTCTTTGCTAGATGACAGCAGTACTTCGTTTTGTCCTCATTCACCATCAAACCCATCTTTACCGATTCCATTTCCAGTTTGGAGTAAGCAGAACTAACGACGCGGGTGTTCAGGCCGATGATATTAATGTCATCGGCATATGTCAGTAAGTGCACGCTTTTATAGAATACTAGCCTTTACCCGCGGCCCCGTCCGCAAGGAGAAATTTAAATATATGGGCTCTTCGCATTAGCCTGCTTATCAAGTTATCTGTTTAAAATTTTGTTTTCTGTCTAATGCATTTTATTTTTGAAATTGAGTAAAAAAAAGAACTAAATGAGCTGATAACCTGATAGGATCACAAATGATCCCGAAATTGTCCAGAAAAAGCTACGAAATGACCCCACGCTATAGCGGACGGATCCCCAAAACCATCCAGAAATGCCCCGGAAGGGTCTCCAAAAGTTCCCGGAAAAGTCCCAAAAAAACCCAAAATGACAACGACACGATTCCAGACGTATCCAGACCACACAGAAATAATCCCTGAAGGTGTTCCAAAATGATCCCGAAAAGGTTCCGAAATGACCCTGACGGGCTCCAGGGCGGATCTCAAAAACCATTCCGAAAATATCCAGGAAGGGTCCCTAAATTATCCCGACATACTCCAGAAAAAGTTCCGAAATGGCTCCGAGGGGATCCACGATGGATCGCGAAAACCATACAGAAATGATCTTGGGAGGGTCCCAAAATGATCCCGAAATAGTCTCGGAAAAGTCCAGAAATTACCCTGTCGGGTTCCCGGACGAATCCTGAAAGCCATCCTTAAATGATCCCGAAAAATTCTCGAAATGACCCTGACGGGACCCCGAAAGGATCCCGAAAACTATCCAGAAATGGTTCCGGAAGGTCCTCAAATGATCCCCTAATAGTCCCGAAATGACCGTGATAGGATCCCGAACGGATCCCGACAACTATCCAGAAATGATGCCGAAAGGGTCCGCAAATGATCCCGTATTAGTCGAGAAAAAGTCCCGAAACGACCCCGACGGGATCCCGGACGAATCCCAAAAACCATCCAGAAATGATGCCGGTAGGTATCCCAAATGATCCCGAAATAGTCCCGAAATGACCTCGTCGGCATCCCGGACGGATCCCGAAAATTATCCAGAAATGATGCCGGAAAGGTCCCCAAATGGTCCCCTAATAGTCCCGAAATTACCCCGACGGGATCCCGGACGGATCCCGAAAACCATCCAGAAATGATGCCGGAAGAGCCCCCAAATGATCCCGAAAAGGTTCCCAAATGACCTCGACGAGATCCCGGACGGATACAGAAAACCATCCAGAAATGATGACGGTAGGTACCCCAAATGATCCCGAAAAAGTCCCCAAATGACCCCGACATACTCCAGAAAAAGTTCCGAAATGGCTCCGAGGGGATCCACGACGGATCGCGAAAACCATACAGAAATGATTCCGGAAGGATCCCAAAATGATCCCGAAATAGTGCGGAAATGACCCAGATGGGATCCCGCACAGATCCAGAAATGATTCCGAAAGGGTCCAAAAAATATCCCGGAAAAGTAACAAAAAATGCCGAAATGGCTCCTACGGCATCCCGGACGGATCCAGAAATGATCTCGGAAGGGTCCCTAAACGATCCCAAAATGGTCCCGAAATGACCCTGATGGATCCGGCAAACCATCAAGAAATTATGCCGGAAGGGTCCCCAAATGATCCCGAAATAATACAGAAAAAGTTACGAAACGACCCCTAGAGGATCCCCAAATCATCCCGTAATAGCCCCGAAAAGGTCCCGAAATAACCCCGACGGGATCCCGGACAAATCCCGAAAACCATCCAGAAATGATGCCGGAAGGGATCCCAAATGATTCCGAAAAAGTACCGCAATGATTCCGACGGGATCCCGAACGGATACCGAAAATCATCCAGAAGTGATGCCGGAAAGGTCCTCAAATGATCACCTAATAGTCCCGAAATGACCCTTAAGGGATCCTGGACGGATCCCGTAAACCATCCAGAAATGATCCCGATATAGTCCCGAAGAAGTCCTGAAATGACCCTGAGGGATCTCGAAAGCATCCCTAAATGACCCTGACGGGATCCCGGACAGATCCCGAAATCCATCCAGAAATGACCTTGGGAGGGACCCCAAATGATCCCGAAAAAGTCCCGTAATGATTCCGACGGGATCCTGAACGGATACCGAAAACCATCCGGAAGTGATGCCGGAAAGGTCCACAAATGATCACCTAATAGTCCCAAAATGATCCTGATGGCATCCCGGACTGATCCCGAAATCCATCCAGAAATGATCTTGGGAAGGCCCCAAAATGATCCCGAAATAGTCTCAGAAAAGTCCAGAAATTACCCTGACGGGATCCCGGACGCATCCTGAAAGCCATACTTAAATGATCCCGGAAAAGTCCCGAAATGACCCTGACGGGATCCCGAAAGGATCCCGAAAACTATCCAGAAATGATGCCAGAAAGGTCCTCAAATGGTCTCCTAATAGTTCCGAAAAGACCCTGACGGGATCCCGAACGTATCCCGACAACTATCCAGAAATGATGCCGAAAGGGCCCGCAAATGATCCCGTATTAGTCGAGAAAAAGTCCCGAAATGACCCCGACGGGATGCCGGACGAATCCCAAGAACCATCCAGAAATGATGCCGGAAGGGACCCCAAAGGATCCCGAAAAAGTCCCGCAATTATTCCGACGGGATCCTGAAAAGATACCGAAAACCATCCAGAAGTGATGCCGGAAAGGTCCTCAAATGATCACCTAATAGTCCCAAAATGACCCTGACGGCATCCCGGACAGATCCCGAAATCCATCCAGAAATGATCTTGGGAAGGTCCCAAAATGATACCGAAATAGTCTCGGAAAAGTCCAGAAATTACCCTGTCGGGTTCCCGGACGAATCCTGAAAGCCATCCTTAAATGATCCCGAAAAATTCTCGAAATGACCCTGACGGGACCCCGAAAGGATCCCGAAAACTATCCAGAAATGGTTCCGGAAGGTCCTCAAATTATCCCCTAATAGTCCCGAAATGACCGTGATGGGATCCCGGACGGATCCCGAAAACCATCCAGAAATGATGCCGGAAGAGCCCCCAAATGATCCCGAAAAGGTTCCCAAATGACCCCGACGAGATCCCGGACGGATACCGAAAACCATCCAGAAATGATGACGGTAGGTACCCCAAATGATCCCGAAAAAGTCCCCAAATGACCCCGACATACTCCAGAAAAAGTTCCGAAATGGCTCCGAGGGGATCCACGACGGATCGCGAAAACCATCCAGAAATGATGCCGGAAGAGCCCCCAAATGATCCCGAAAAAGTCCCCAAATTACCCCGACGAGATCTCGGACGGATCCCGAAAACCATCCAGAAATGATGCCAAAAGGGTCCCCAAATGATCCCGTATTAGTCGCGAAAAAGTCCCGAAATGACCCCGACGGGATGCCGGACGAATCCCGAAGACCATCCAGAAATGATGCCTAAAGCGACCCAAAATAACCCCGAAAAAGTCCCGTAATGATCCCGGCAACCATCAAGAACTTATCTCTCGAAGGTACGCAAATGATCCCGAAAGTACCCCGACGGGATCCCGGACGGATCCCGAAAATCATCCAGAAATGATGCCGGAAGGGTCCCCAAATGATCGCGAAATAGTCCCGAAATGATTCCGGAATAGTCCCGAAAATGTCCCAAAATAACCCCGACGGGATCCCGGACGGATCCCGAAAACTATACAGAAATGATCCCGGAAGGGTCCCAAAATGATCACGAAATAGTCCCGAAAAAGTCCCGAAATTACCCCGGCGTAATCCCGGACCGATCCCGAAAACCATCCAGAAATGATCCCATAAGGGTCTCGATATGACCCTTACGGGATTACAAATAAGGTGAAGCTAATTATAAAACCATGTTAATAAGGCAGCAGGCGCATTGGAGCGAATAAAAGGTTACATAGAAACATACAGGTAAAGCTAATAAAAGCGTGCTAATAAAAACAATTGACGGAGGGCGGATGGCGGGAGTAGAGGAGAGGACCACTGATCGTTCCTCCAAAATTGTCTAGATCTCGTTCTGTATGTACCAGATACCAAAAACTATTGATTTAGGAGAAAATTTATATTGAGTTATAACAATTTATAGATTTTATACCAGAGGGGGAGATAAAGGGGGCGGGCGGAGGGTGTCACTGCTTACTTTGTAACCCTCGACTTATTTGACCCCTTGAGTCTGTGATATTGGTGAAGGCCAGTATACGTAAAGTTATAATGTGTAAAAATTATTAAAAAGTAATTGCTCGAAAGGGTCGTGGGACCCCCCACCCCTCTTTCCATGTTCGAAAAAAATTTCGCTAGTAGACAACTGTCTGTGTCCCAAATTTCATTAAAATCCGTGTAGCCATTCTGGCGTGATTCACTCGAAAAGACGAAAAAATATAATAATTAAATTATAACTGTTCCTAGGGGGCGGGGACCACGCCCCTTTTGAAAAATATATAGCTAGTAGATTCTTCTAGACTATTGGCTATATGTGTGCAAAATTTCATCCAAATCGGTCCAGCCGTTCTTGCGTTATTGAGTCACAAAGACAAACGTCTGGACAAACATCCAAACATCCAAACATCCAAACATCCAAACATCCAAACATCTTAACATCCAAACTTTCCCATTTATAATATACATATACTAGCCTTTACCCGCGGCCCCGTCCGCAAGGAGAAAATGAAATATGTGGGCTATTCACGTTAGCCTGCTTATAAAGTTATCTGTTTAAAATTTTTTTTCTGTCTAATGCATTTTATTTTTGTAATTGAGTAAAAAAAAGAACTTTATGAGCTGATAACCTGATAGGATCCCAAAATGATAACGAAATTATCCAGAAAAAGCCACGAAATGATCCCGACGCTATCGCGGACGGATCCTGAAAACCATCCAGAAACGCCCCGGAAGTGTTTCCAAAAGTTCCCGTAGTAGTCCCAAAAAAACCCGAAATGACAACGACACGATTCTAGACTTATCCAGATAACCACACAGAAATGATGCCTGAAGGGTACCAAATTGATCCCGAAATAGTCCCGAAAAAGTTCCGAAATTACCCTGACGGGCTCCCGGACGGATCTCAGAAACCATCCAGAAAATATCCAGGAAGGGTCCCTAAATTATCCCGACTAACTCCAGAAAAAGTTCCGAAATGGCTCCGAGGGGATCCACGATGGATCGCGAAAACCATACAGAAAAGATTCTGGAAGGATTCCAAAATGATCCCGAAATAGTCCGGAATTGACCCAGAGGGGATCCCGCACAGATCCAGAAATGATCTCGGAAGGGTCCCCAAATGATCCCAAAATGGTCCCGAAATGACCCTGATGGATCCGGCAAACCATCAAGAAATTATGCCGAAAGGGTCCCAAAATGATCCCGAAATAATACAGAAAAAGTCACGAAACGACCCCTAGAGGATCCCCAAATGATCCCGTATTAGCCCCGAAAAGGTCCCGAAATAACCCCGACGGGATCCCGAACAAATCCCGAAAACCATCCAGAAATGATACCGGAAGGAATCCCAAATGATCCAGAAGTGACGCCGGAAAGGTCCTCCAATGATCACCTAATAGTCCCGAAATGACCCTTAAGGGGTCATGGACGGATCCCATAAACCATCCAGAAATGATCCCGATATATTCCCGAAGAAGTCCCGAAATGACCCTGACGGGATCTCGAACGCACCCCTAAATGACCCTGACGGGATCCCGGACAGATCCCGAAATCCATCCAGAAATGATCTTGGGAGAGACCCCAAATGATCCCGAAAAAGTCCCGCAATGATTCCGAGGGGATCCTGATCGGATACCGATAACCATCCAGAAGTGATGCCGGAAAGGTCCTCAAATGATCACCTAATACCAAAATGACCCTGACGGCATCCCGGACTGATCCCAAAATCCATCCAGAAATGATCTTGGGAAGGTCCCAAAATTATCCCGAAATAGTCTCGGAAAAGTTCAGAAATTACCCTGACGGGTTCCCGGACGAATCCTGAAAGCCATCTCTAAATGATCCCGAAAAAGGTCCGAAATGGCCCTGACTGGACCCCGAAAGGATCCCGAAAACTATCCAGAAATGATGCCGGAAATGTCCTCAAATGATCACCTAATAGTTCCGAAAAGACCCTGACGGGATCCCGAACGGATCCCGACAACTATCTAGAAATGATGCCGAAAGGGCCCGCAAATGATCCCGTACTAGTCGAGAAAAAGTCTCGAAATGAACCCGACTGGATGCCGGACGAATCCCAAAAATCAGCCAGAAATGATGCCGGAAGGGACACCAAATGATCCCGAAAAAGTCCCGCAATAATTCCGACGGGATCCTGAGCGGATACCGAAAACCATCCAGAAGTGATGCCGAAAAGGTCCTCAAATGATCACCTAATAGTCCCAAAATGACCCTGACGGCATCTCGGACAGATCCCGAAATCCATCCAGAAATGATCTTGGGAGGGTCCCAAAATTATCCCGAAATAGTCTGGGAAAAGTCCAGAAATTACCCTGACGGATACCGAACGAATCCTGAAAGCCATCTCTAAATGATCCCGAAAAAGGTCCGAAATGGCCCTGACTGGACCCCGAAAGGATCCCGAAAACTATCCAGAAATGATGCCGGAAATGTCCTCAAATGATCACCTAATAGTTCCGAAAAGACCCTGACGGGATCCCGAACGGATCCCGACAACTATCTAGAAATGATGCCGAAAGGGCCCGCAAATGATCCTGTATTAGTCGAGAAAAAGTCCCGAAATAACCCCGACGGGATGCCGGACGAATCCCAAAAACCATCCAGAAATGATTTTGGAAGGGACCCCAATGATCCCGAAAAAGTCCCGCAATTATTCCGACGGGAATATGAACGGATACCGAAAACCATCCAGAAGTGATGCCGGAACGGTCCTCAAATGCTCACCTAATAGTATCAAAATGACCCTGAGGGCATCCCGGACAAATCCCGAAATCCATCCAGAAATGATCTTGGGAAGGTCCCAAAATGATCCCTAAATAGTCTCGGAAAAGTCCAGAAATTACCCTGACGGGTTCCCGGACGAATCCTGAAAGCCATCCTTAAATGATCCCGAAAAAGCCCGGAAATGACCCTGACGGGATCCCGAAAGGATTCCAAAAACTATCCAGAAATGATGCCGGAAAGGTCCTCAAATGATCCCCTGATAGTTCCGAAATGACCGTGACGGGATCCCGAACGGATCCCGACAACTATCCAGAAATTATGCCGAAAGGGTCCGCAAATGATCCCGTATTAGTCGAGAAAAAGTCCCGAAATGACCCCGACGGGATCCCGGACGAATCCCAAAAACCATCCAGAAATGATGCCGGTAGGTATCCCAAATGATCCCGAAATAATCCCGAAATGACCTCGTCGGCATCCCGGACGGATACCGAAAATTATCCAGAAATGATGCCGGAAAGGTCCACAAATTACCCTGATGTGATCCCGGACGGATCCCGAAAACCATCCAGAAATGATGCCGAAAGGGTCCACAAATGATCCCGTATTAGTCGCGAAAAAGTCCCGAAATGACCCCGACGGGATGCCGGACAAATCCCGAAGACCATCCAGAAATGATGCCTAAAGGGACCCAAAATAACCCTGAAAAAGTCCCGTAATGATCCCGGCAACCATCAAGAATTTATCTCTCGAAGGTACGCAAATGATCCCGAAAGTACCCCGACGGGATCCCGGACGGATCCCGAGAACCATCCAGAAATGATGCCGGAAGGATCCCCAAATGATCGCGAAATAGTCCCGAAATGATTCCGGAATAGTCCCGAAAATGTTCCAAAATAACCCCGACGGGATCCCGGACGGATCCCGTAAACTATACAGAAATGATCCCGGAAGGGTCCCAAAATGATCCCGAAATAGTCCCGAAAAAGTCCCGAAATTACCCCGGCGTAATCCCGGACCGATCCCGAAAACCATCCAGAAATGATCCCGGAAGGGTCTCGATATGACCCTTACGGGATTACAAATAAGGTGAAGCTAATTATAAAACCATGTTAATAAGGCAGCAGGCGCATTGGAGCGAATAAAAAGTTAGATAGAAACATACAGGTAAAGCTAATAAAAGCGTGCTAATAAAAACAATTGATGGAGGGCGGATGGCGGGAGTAGAGGAGAGGACCACTGATCGTTCCTCCAAAATTGTCTAGATCTCGTTCTGTATGTACCAGATACCAAAAACTATTGATTTAGGAGAAAATTTAGATTGAGTTATAACAATTTATGGATTTTACACCAGAGGGGGAGATAAAGGGGGGCGGGCGGAGGGTGTCACTGCTTACTTTGTAAGCCCTCGACTTATTTGACCCCTTGAGTCTGTGATATTGGTGAAGGCCAGTATACGTAAAGTTATAATGTGTAAAAATTATGAAAAATAATTTCTCGAAGGGTCGTGGGACCCCCACCCCTCTTTCCATGTTCGAAAAAAATTTCGCTAGTAGACTACTGTCTGTGTCCCAAATTTTATCAAAATCCGTGTAGCCATTCTGGCGTGATTCAGTCGCAAAGACGAAAAAATATAATAATTAAATTATAACTGTTCCTAGGGGGCGGGGACCACGCCCCTTTTGAAAAATATATAGCTAGTAGATCCTTCTAGACTATTGGCTATATGTGTGCAAAATTTCTCCAAATCGGTTCAGCCGTTCTTGCGTTATTGAGTCACAAAGACAAACGTCTGGACAAACATCCAAACATCCAAACATCCAAACATCCAAACATCTAAACATCCAAACATCCAAACATCTTAACATCCAAACTTTCCCATTTATAATATATACTAGCCTTTACCCGCGGCCCCGTCCGCAAGGAGAAAATGAAATATGTGGGCTATTCACGTTAGCCTGCTTATAAAGTTATCTGTTTAAAATTTTTTTTCTGTCTAATGCATTTTATTTTTGTAATTGAGTAAAAAAAAGAACTTTTTGAGCTGATAACCTGATAGAATCCCCAAATGATAACGAAATTATCCAGAAAAAGCCACGAAATGACCCCGACGCTATCGCGGACGGATCCCGAAAGCCATCCAGAAACGCCCCGGAAGTGTTTCCAAAAGTTCCCGAAGTAGTCCCAAAAAAACCCGAAATGACAACGACACGATTCTAGACCTATCCAGATAACCACACAGAAATGATGCCTGAAGGGTACCAAATTGATCCCGAAATAGTCCCGAAAAAGTTCCGAAATTACCCTGACGGGCTCCCGGATGGATCTCAGAAACCATCCAGAAAATATCCAGGAAGGGTCCCTAAATTATCCCGACTAACTCCAGAAAAAGTTCCGAAATGGCTCCGAGGGGATCCACGATGGATTGCGAAAACCATACAGAAATGATTCCGGAAGGATTCCAAAATGATCCCGAAATAGTCCGGAATTGACCCAGATGGGATCCCGCACAGATCCAGAAATGATCCCGGAAGGGTGCAAAAACTATCCCGGAAAAGTAACAAAAAATCCCGAAATGGCTCCTACGGCATCCCGGACGGATCCAGAAATGATCTCGGAAGGGTCCCCAAATGATCCCAAAATGGTCCCGAAATGACCCTGATGGATCCGGCAAACCATCAAGAAATTATGCCGAAAGGGTCCCAAAACGATCCCGAAATAATACAGAAAAAGTCACGAAACGACCCCTAGAGGATCCCCAAATGATCCCGTATTAGCCACGAAAAGGTCCCGAAATAACCCCGACGGGATCCCGGACAAATCCCGAAAACCATCCAGAAATGATGCCGGAAGGAATCCCAAATGATTCCGTAAAATTCCCGCATTGATTCCGACGGGATCCCGAACGGATACCGAAAATCATCCAGAAGTGATGCCGCAAAGGTCCTCAAATGATCACCTAATAGTCCCGAAATGACCCTTAAGGGGTCATGGACGGATCCCATAAACCATCCAGAAATGATCCCGATATATTCCCGAAGAAGTCCCGAAATGACCCTGACGGGATCTCGAACGCACCCCTAAATGACCCTGACGGGATCCCGGACAGATCCCGAAATCCATCAAGAAATAATCTTGGGAGGGACCCCAAATGATCCCGAAAAAGTCCCGCAATGATTCCGAGGGGATCCTGATCGGATACCGATAACCATCCAGAAGTGATGCCGGAAAGGTCCTCAAATGATCACCTAATACCAAAATGACCCTGACGGCATCCCGGACTGATCCCAAAATCCATCCAGAAATGATCTTGGGAAGGCCCCAAAATTATCCCGAAATAGTCTCGGAAAAGTTCAGAAATTACCCTGACGGGTTCCCGGACGAATCCTGAAAGCCATCTCTAAATGATCCCGAAAAAGTCCCGAAATGACCCTGACTGGTCCCCGAAAGGATCCCGAAAACTATCCAGAAATGATGCCGGAAATGTCCTCAAATGAACACCTAATAGTTCCGAAAAGACCCTGACGGGATCCCGAACGGATCCCGACAACTATCTAGAAATGATGCCGAAAGGGCCCGCAAATGATCCCGTATTAGTCGAGAAAAAGTCCCGAAATGAACCCGACGGGATGCCGGACGAATCCCAAAAACCAGCCAGAAATGATGCCGGAAGGGACACCAAATGATCCCGAAAAAGTCCCGCAATAATTCCGACGGGATCCTGAGCGGATACCGAAAACCATCCAGAAGTGATGCCGAAAAAGTCCTCAAATGATCACCTAATAGTCCCAAAATGACCCTGACGGCATCCCGGACAGATCCCGAAATCCATCCAGAAATGATCTTGGGAGGGTCCCAAAATTATCCCGAAATAGTCTGGGAAAAGTCCAGAAATTACCCTGACGGATACCGGACGAATCCTGAAAACCAATCTTAAATGATGCCGAAAAAGTCCCGAAATGACCCTGATGGGACCCGGAAAGGATCCCGAAAACTAACCAGAAATGATGCCGGAAAGGTCCTCAAATGATCTCCCAATAGTTCCGAAAAGACCCTGACGGGATCCCGAACGGATCCCGACAACTATCCAGAAATGATACCGAAAGGGCCCGCAAATGATCCCGTATTAGTCGAGAAAAAGTCCCGAAATGACCCCGACGAGATGCCGGACGAATCCCAAAAACCATCCAGAAATGATTTTGGAAGGGACTCCAATGATCCCGAAAAAGTCCCGCAATTATTCCGACGGGAATCTGAACGGATACCGAAAACCATCCAGAAGTGATGCCGGAACGGTCCTCAAATGTTCACCTAATAGTCCCAAAATGACCCTGAGGGCATCCCGGACAAATCCCGAAATCCATTCAGAAATGATCTTGGGAAGGTCCCAAAATGATCCCGAAATAGTTTCGGAAAAGTCCAGAAATTACCCTGACGGGTTCCCGGACGAATCCTGAAAGCCATCCTTAAATGATCCCGAAAAAGCCCCGAAATGACCCTGACGGGATCCCGAAAGGATTCCAAAAACTATCCAGAAATGATGCCGGAAAGGTCCTCAAATGATCCCCTAATAGTTCCGAAATGACCCCGACGGGATCCCGGACGAATCCCAAAAACCATCCAGAAATGATGCCGGTAGGTATCCCAAATGATCCCGAAATAATCCCGAAATGACCTCGTCGGCATCCCGGATGGATACCGTAAATTATCCAGAAATGATGCCGGAAAGGTCCACAAATGATCCCCTAATAGTCCCGAAATTACCCTGATGGGATCCCGGACGGATCCCGAAAACCATCCAGAAATGATGCCGGAAGAGCCCCCAAATGATCCCGAAAAAGTCCCCAAATGACCCCGACGATATCCCGGACGGATCCCGAAAACCATCCAGAAATGATGCCGGAAGAGCCCCCAAATGATCCCGAAAAAGTCCCCAAATGACCCCGACGAGATCCCGCACGGATCCCGAAAACCATCCAGAAATGATGCCGGAAGAGCCCCAAATGATCCCGAAAAAGTCCCCAAATGACCCCGACATACTCCAGAAAAGGTTCCGAAATGGCTCCGAGGGAATCAACGACGGATCGCGAAAACCATACAGAAATGATTCCGGAAGGATCCCAAAATGATCCCGAAATAGTCCGGAAATGACCCAGATGGGATCCCGCACAGATCCAGAAATGATCCCGGAAGGGTCCAAAAACTATCCCGGAAAAGTAACAAAAAATCCCGAAATGGCTCCTACGGCATCCCGGACGGATCCAGAAATGATCTCGGAAGGGTCCCCAAATGATCCCAAAATGGTCCCGAAATGACCCTGATGGATCCGGCAAACCATCAAGAAATTAAGCCGGAAGGGTCCCCAAATGATCCCGAAATAAAACAGAAAAAGTCACGAAACGACCCCTAGAGGATCTCCAAATGATCCCGTATTAGCCCAAAAAAGTCCCAAAATGACCCTGACGGGATCCCGAAAGGATTCCGAAAACAATACAGAAATGATGCCGGAAAGGTCCTCAAATGATCCCCTAATAGTCCCGAAATGACCGTGACGGGATCCCGACAACTATCCAGAAATGATGCCGAAAGGGTCCGCAAATGATCCCGTATTCGTCGAAAAAAAGTCCCGAAAGGACCACGACGGGATCCCGGACGAATCCCAAAAACCATCCAGAAATGATGCCGGTAGGTATCCCAAATGATCCCGAAATAGTCCCGAAATGACCTCGTCGGCATCCCGGACGGATCCCGAAAACCATCCAGAAATGATGCCGAAAGGGTTCCGAAATGATCCCGTATTAGTCGCGAAAAAGTCCCGAAATGACCCCGACGGGATCCCGGACGGATCCCGAAAACCATCCAGAAATGATGCCGGATGAGCCCCAAAATGATCCCGAAAAAGTCCCCAAATGACCCCGACGAGATCCCGGACGGATCCCGAAAACCATCCAGAAATGATGCAGGAAGAGCCCCCAAATGATCCCGAAAAAGTCCCCAAATGACCCCGGCGATATCCCGGACGGATCCCGAAAACCATCCAGAAATGATGTCGGAAGAGCCCTCAAATGATCCCGAAAAAGTCCCCATATGACCCCGGCGAGATCCCGCACGGATCCCGAAAACCATCCAGAAATGATGCCGGAAGGGTCCCCAAATGATCGCGAAATAGTCCCGAAATGATTCCGGAATAGTCCCGAAAATGTTCCAAAATAACCCCGACGGGATCCCGGATGGATCCCGTAAACTATACAGAAATGATCCCGGAAGGGTCCCAAAATGATCCCGAAATAGTCCCGAAAAAGTCCCGAAATTACCCCGGCGTAATCCCGGACCGATCCCGAAAACCATCCAGAAATGATCCCGGAAGGGTCTCGATATGACCCTTACGGGATTACAAATAAGGTGAAGCTAATTATAAAACCATGTTAATAAGGCAGCAGGCGCATTGGAGCGAATAAAAATTTAGATAGAAACATACAGGTAAAGCTAATAAAAGCGTGCTAATAAAAACAATTGATGGAGGGCGGATGGCGGGAGTAGAGGAGAGGACCACTGATCGTTCCTCCAAAATTGTCTAGATCTCGTTCTGTATGTACCAGATACCAAAAACTATTGATTTAGGAGAAAATTTAGATTGAGTTATAACAATTTATGGATTTTACACCAGAGGGGGAGATAAAGGGGGCCTGTCGGAGGGTGTCACTGCTTACTTTGTAAGCCCTCGACTTATTTGACCCCTTGAGTCTGTGATATTGGTGAAGGCCAGTATACGTAAAGTTATAATGTGTAAAAATTATGAAAAATAATTTCTCGAAGGGTCGTGGGACCCCCACCCCTCTTTCAATGTTCGAAAAAAAATTCGCTAGTAGACTACTGTCTGTGTCCCAAATTTCATCAAAATCCGTGTAGCCATTCTGGCGTGATTCAGTCGCAAAGACGAAAAAATATAATAATTAAATTATAACTGTTCCTAGGGGGCGGGGACCACGCCCCTTTTGAAAAATATATAGCTAGTAGATTCTTCTAGACTATTGGCTATATGTGTGCAAAATTTCATCCAAATCGGTCCAGCCGTTCTTGCGTTATTGAGTCACAAAGACAAACGTCTGGACAAACATCCAAACATCCAAACATCCAAACATCCAAACATCCAAACATCCAAACATCCAAACATCCAAACATCTAAACATCCAAACATCTTAACATCCAAACTTTCCCATTTATAATATATATTAGATTAGATTAGATTGTTCCAGAGCGCTTAAGTTCTGCAGGTATTATAATTTTCGCCATCATCAAATTAAAGAAATCACACGAAAGAGTCACCTTGTCTGAAACCTCGTTTAGTTTCGAACGGCTCGGAGAGGTCCTTCCCAATTCTGACTGAGCGGATGTGTTATTCAACGTCATTTTGCACAGCCGTCTAAGATTTTCGGGGAAACCCAATTCAGACATAGCGCATATAGGCAGCTTCTTTTCGTGCTGTCGAAGGCGGCTTTAAAATCGAAGAGGTGATGTGTGTCGACTCTTTTTTCGCGGGTTTTTTCCAAGATTTGGCGCATTGTGAAAATCTGGTCGATGGTAGATTTACCAGGTCTGAAGCCGCACTGATAAGGTTCAATCAGCCGATTCACACTGGGCTTTAATCTTTCACACAATACACTTGACAGGACCTTATATGCGATATTAAGAAGGCTGATTCCGCAATAGTTGACGCAGTTTGCAATATCCCCTTTCTTGTGGACTGGCCAAAAACACTTAGATTCCATTATTCGGGCATGCACTCGTCCGACCATATTTTGGGAAGAAGTTAATGCATGCGCCTTACCATTTGAATAGCTCCGCAGGCAATCCATCAGCGCCCACGTTCTTGTTGTGTTTCAATCTGGTTATTGCTATTCTGACTTCGTCATAAGCGGGTGGGGGGCATTTATTCCATCATCATCGATTGCGGGATAGGTTTAGTCATCCCATCAAGCTCATCGCACTCACGCCTTTCTGCCTCTGCTTTTTTCTTCCTGAAAAGGCGCCTCGCTTCCTTTTCAACTCGCGATAGCGCTCCTCTTGTTGCGCTCGCTTTTAACGTAGCCTTGCAGGCAGCGTCTTTTCCTTCGTTTGCAACGCGGCATCCTTCACCGTACCAGTTGTTTTTCCTTGGTTGCCAGTAACCAGGTGAAATGAGTACTCTTCCGATAATTTGCTTGCGATATTGTTTTCATAACGATGTTATGAGTTTCGGAAGCACATGGACTGAAAATACTCGAATACTCTTTGAAGAGGTAATTTGTTGCGCAAATGATTAAGGAACTAGTAGCTGGTAATAAAAAAGCTTAGCTCAGAAAGACGTGGGTCACTTTGGAATCTAAATATTTATATAAGAACTTGCTGGACACGTTGTTTTTTTTTAATTTGGGAGTCAATTAAGAAGAAAAAAACTTGTGCATGACTAATTTAATAAATATTCAACTGAAGTATGTATAAACCAAATTTTTTTAATCCTCCTTTTTATATGTTTTACAAAATTTTACAGCCACGAAATGAAGCTTTCTCTTTGCCACTTTGCAAAAATAATCAGTTAATATCACAGTACCACTTTGGCAGCTGCAATTAGTGGAGGCTGCTAAATATCCCCCACATAAATTCGTGCATCATTTCACCGCTCAAAAGCAAACAAATGAAGCACATTTCATTCAAACAAATTAAAGATGGCCAACCCAACAAAAACTACTAATTTCATACATCCTCGTTTTCCTTGTTAATTTTGTAGGTACAATCGATATAATGTTGGTAGTCTGAAAAGCATTAAAACCTCTGGCCTTAAGCACGTTTGTGTTGGGGAGTTGAAGTGGCATAACCAAATCTACATACTGTTTGTATTTGCAACATATTCTCGTTAATCCAAACGCTGACGATGAGCCACGAAGAACATGAAATAAGTGACTATTGAGCCAATCTCTGCGCAAATTTCAACACAAAACTGAAGCGCCAAATTCGGTGTTCATCTTCAAAAGCAACAAAAAAAAAAAACACCAAATCTTATAGTAGGACTGCAACAAAGTCTTTCCATTCTGTTGCTAAGATATAGCAATTACCGAATTCTTTGGAATGTGTTACTACTATTGCTTCGAAGAAATGGCTTTGGTGCCTATTAAATCATGCAGCCAACAATAAGGCCAAAAGAACACCAGCAGAAGGCGGCGAGAAGTAGAGGTGCTTATTCAAAACAATTGATGCAGACACTTGCCAACGATTTTGAGCGAATAAATCACACAACTTAAACTTAAAACAATGAGAATGAGAGCAGATGGTTGGGCGTTTGTTTGTGCTTATGTGGATGACAGCGTTACCAGAGGACTGAAATATCCAAATGAGTCAAGGGGTTGCCAGCGCATTTGAAAGCTACTCCAACTGTCAGCCTCACCTACTCGTGGCGAATCATTTTAACATGTAAACAGCTTATCAAGTTTATCCAAGCCGTAACCGCAGCTGTACCCGTGGCGCCGACGTGATCATAACCGTAAGTGTAACCATAAACCATAATGCTTATCTCAACTGTAAATTTAACCACGACTAAAACCGCTACCAAAGTCACTACTGTAAGCGTACTCGAAACAATAATCATAAGTGTAACCGTAACTGTAATCATAAACCTAAGCGAAACCGCAACTTTAATAATTAAAATAGGGCAGAACACCAAGTTTTGAAGTTCCGTATATAAACATACAGGTGTACGTCTAGAAAACTAGTATTATAAACTCAACTAGAGCTCGGTCAGGGGTTCAAGTGCAACCACAAAAGAGGTAACTTTAACAGAAACCAATAGTTTTTGACTTTTTTTAAGGTGCTTTGTCTAATTCTTATCGGCAACGACCGATACCAACAAGTTATTGCTTTAGTATCCAATATTTATCCTTGAGTTATCGACTTGTTACCGCCGAGTCATCGGTTCCTTACGTGTTATCGATTTTATATTAAATCGAAAATTTTTTGATACAAAATCAACATGTTAACGATGGCATATCAATAGATTTTCTATAATTAATCAACAACTTTTTAAAAATAAATCGTTTAATGTTTGGCATTAAATCGATAACTATTCAATTACACATCTTTATATAACTTTTTGGTAACTACTCGATATATAATCGATATCTATGTTATAATAAACCAATAACTCGTGGATAAATATCATTAACCATTTTGTTGGCGCATAGCACAATATTAGCAGAAACCGAGTGCTGTCAGGAAAGGACTTGAGAATTTTGTTGCAACTCTGGTCTTTGAAAGCAAGTTTGGTTGAATGTTTGTTGGCAACGATGCAAATTCACCCCAGAAATTTTGCATGTTCCGGTGGTTTGGTAAAGTTAAGCCACCAACGTACATTTGCTGTGTCCTCTTCTAGTTGTACATCGTGAAAAATGTGGCCGCGGATTACCTTAGAGAACAACGAGAGAGTACCCCGATCTCAGAACCTTTATAGTGCAGTCGTCTGCAAAAGAAACAATGTTATTCCTTTTATAGAGTTGATATAGCTTATGAAGGTCTCTCCTTTAACACTCAGCAATCCGTTAGAATGTTTATTAGAAGCAATTAGAAGCTACTCAGTAAAATGCTTCTGGCATAATGGATGCCGTTGCGATGACGGCATAAAATATATAACTTCCCAATTTGTAAAAAAAACGTAAGAGCGGCACATCACAAATCGGTAGGGAAGCTCAGTCTTGATATCCTCAGAGATACACCACGTTTAGAAATTATTATAATTATTTAATCTTATGGACATCTGCCTGCTATGCATATAGTTTGTGGTCCTTAGACAATTGGAGTAGGGTGCACCAGCTGCCCGTTTCAAGCATTTTACGGGGTGTGATAAAAAAAACTGTAAGTCCTTATGTACGTTTTTGACTTTTCCGCCGTCTTCGTCTTACCCACATCAGTAGCCTGCCCGGAGATTAAGGCAAGGGGTAAAAACAAACCCTATTGGTGGAACCAAGAAATCTCCGAGCAGAGGAAAAACAGCAGAAAACTCTTTAACGAGACTAAGCGCACTGGAATCTGGTCCCATTATAAGGACGCCTTAAAATCTTTTAAGAAGTTAATTCAGAAGGCCAAAAGGGACTCCTGGAAGAACTTCACCAATGACATCGAAGAAGTCTCAGAGGCCAATCGCCTACGAATGAATGGTCCTCTCCAAAAACCCCATACCTCCAAGCTGCATTCGCACAGCGAACGCAGAATGGGCCACTTCTAGTACGGAAATTCTGGAAACCCTGATCAGCACTCACTTTCCAGGCTACAGATCTCAACCATACCTCTTAAAAACGCAATCTAACCCAGGGCCTTTCGACCCCTGGACTACACTGTAAGCGAAAAAGGAGTTATCTGGGCAATCAAGTCCTTTAAACCCTTCAAATCTCCGGGAATGGATTGAATATTTCCCGCTGAATTGCAAGCTCCAAGCGATCTTATAAGCCCGCTGCTAGCTAAAATCTACAAGGCTTGCCTCAACCTGGTCTATATCCCCATGGAATGGACCAAGGCAAAGGTAGTCTTCATACCCAAAGGAGGCAGGATATCGGGAAACAGTGCAAAGGATTTCAGACCATAAGTCTGACCTCCTTCCTCCTAAAAGTTCTAGAACGATTGCTGGACGCCTATATTAGACGATCGGCAAATAAGGCACTAATCTCCAACAACCAACACTCCTACTCTAAGGGCAAATCCGTAGAGACAGCTCTATATGCTACCACTATTAAGAAAGAGAAGGGTCTTGCCTTTAAAGAATTTACGCTGGGTATCTTTCTCGACATAGAAGGAGGAACCCCCCAGGGAGGCGTTCTTTCTCCTCTACTATGGAACCTGACGGTGAACGCTATGTTATCTATACTACAGCCCACCGGATGCCAATTCATTGCATATGTCAACGACATAGCCTTGATAGTTACCGGCAAACACCTTCCGGTGCTTGGCGAACTCTTGCAAAATGCTCTTAATCTAACAAATACTTGGTCTAGGGAATGCGGACTCAGCATCAGCTGTGAAAAAACTGAGATGGTGCTTTTTAACCGCAAACGCATTATACCGGAATTTACCCTCCCGTCCATAAATGGGAGGGAAATCAAACTCTCTACCGAGGTTGAATATCTCGGAGTTATTCTAGACAGGAAGCTTGACTGGAAGCGAAATGTGGAGGAAAGATCCAGGAAAGCCACAATGGCTCTCTATGCTTGTAAGTCGGCAATCGGAAAAAGGTGGGGTCTCTAGCCACGCATAGTCCATTGGATCTATACGGCAGTGGTGAGACCCATACTCTTCTACGCCGTCACCGTATGGTGGACGGCACTCGATATCGAATCTAACAAGAGCAAAGTAACGAGAGTACAGAGGATGGCGGCAATGCTTACCAGCGGCGCCCTTCCCGCCACTACCACCAAAAGTTCTTGAAACCATTTTATTCCTTCTCCCAACTGATCTATATGGTAGATACTCTGCCTCCTGCAACGCGGCAAGGCTCAACGCTATCGAACCATGGAGGGACTGCAAGTTTGGTCACACCCGGATCCTGAAGAAAGTCCCCGAAACCTTCTTGAAATTGGACCATACAACATCGTCCCTTTGCTGGGACAACAAATTTTCCACAAGAATCGCAGAGAGGAACGAGTGGGCAAACGGCGTTGAGCCGGAATCACACGAAATCTCCGTTTTTACAGATGGCTCTAAACTAAACAACAGAGTCGGCAGCGGAATATTCTCGGAGAAGCTCAATCTAAGCGAGAGCTTTCGCTTACCCGATCACTGCAGTGTCTTTCAGGCTGAAATCATAGCTATCTGGGAAGCAGTCCTCTATCTTGCTAACCTGCAGGTGACCAATTCTATTTAAATTTTCTCTGACAGCCAAGGTGCCATAAAATCCCTGCAATGCAGCAACACCTCGTCACTAGTGGAATTGAAGTGCAGAGAAACCCTCAACAAACTAGCTGAAAATTGCAACCTAAGCATAATATGGGTTCCTGGTTACTGTGACATCTCAGGAAACTGCGCCGCGGATGAGCTAGCTAGGGAAGGCATCAACCTGCAAACAATAACTTCCGCTGGTTGGGTCAGCCCTCCTCTAAACACTTGTAAATACTACCTGTGATCTCTTTTCACGGATCAGGCAAACGCCAGATGGGCCAAGGAACCTACATGTAGTATATCCAAGCAAATATGGCCTAAGCTGGATGAAAAGAAATCGCGATCGGTGATATTGTTAAACCTTATCTCTATAAGCCCACTAGTGGGCCTTCTTACAGGTCACTGTCTCATGGGAACTCACGGTGCCAATATGGGCCTGCAGACAAATGACTTCTGCCGCAGCTGTAGGGACGAGAAGGAGATAGAAAGCATTGAGCACTGTCTGTACCACTGTCCCGCACTGTCAAAAACCAGGTACCAATGCCTCCACAGACACCCTTTTGGGTGCCTTGCGGAGCTTGAATCTATAAACCCAAGCGACATCTTGCGATTCATTAAGCAAACGCGCTGGTTTAGCCTCACTGGGGTCTAAACTTTCTTTTTCTTCGAAAGTAGGGTAACAGGAAATAGGGGCCCCCTTGTGGTAGCACAACGGGCCACAACGGCCTACGTGAGTCTCCGCTCGGACAGCGGAGGCACCCACTTTAACCTAACCTAACCTACCCACACCATTGTCCTTACCATCTTGCCACGTTTCTCCTACATCATACTTTATCTATAAATATCAGTTCACTTTTCCTCCTATTTTCGAGGTAAAAATGACGCCCAACGGTGTCCCATTACTGTGAATTTGAATGTTGTATGATATGAAAAACAAAAAGCAAGCTTCAAATTCGGAAATCTAACAACGCTTAAAAAATCGCATTTCTGATAACTCTTCACTTATGGCAACGCTTATGGGTAGAGAAAATGATGAGAGCCCAAACAAGAAAACAATGTTTTTGACAAAAAAAATTTATAAGAACAAGAAGAAAATATTTAAACACATATTTACCATAAATAGCTAAGTTAAGCTTATTTTCTGTATGCCCCTGCGAAATTTTTTTTGTCAATAGGGTGGAAGAAGGTCTTCTGATGAAGGTAGTGTAAATATCGCTCACGCCGAATAAGGGAAGCATCGACGAAATAACAATCAACTGTGAACTCTGGGAGAGTTTTACATTATATACCCAACAGCAAGTTTATAAAAAGTTAAGAAATTGCAAAAGTTGATTTGGAGATTGAATTTCTTCAGAGTTTGCAAAATCGAATTGCTTATTGAATGTAGTAAAACAGAAAATAGCAAGAAATAAGAAAAATGTTGATTAAAAAATATTCGAAATTGTTTAGGGCCAGTCCTGACTTGCGGCTATTCGATGTCATCGAGTACGACGCATTTGCGCTGCCACCTATCTACAGATGGGCCTTAAAATATAAAGTAACAAAACCTTCCCGGGGGAAGAGGCTACGGCCAAACTTTAACTTTTATTTCTGAAATATAATTGATGTCGGAATTTTCCGCCTCGATCTTGGTCTCAATATTGAACTTTTCTGTCTCGATCTTGGTCTTGGTATAGGACTTCTCCGTCTCGAGCTTGGTACCGATACTGGAGATCTCCGGCTCGACATTGGTCTTGATATAGGACTTCTTCTTCTGTATATTGATCTCTGGTCTCCTCTGAGAAGCGCCGCCCAGCTTTGGTCTTTAAGTCAGCCTAGCACCACCTAGATTTTGAAGTGGGTTTGAACTCCGTCTCAGAACAATGTCCAGATTTTGAACTCCTCATTTTCGGAACTTGTATCTATGACGGTATTAGTATTGCACGCGTCCTTGTAATGTCGTGCCTACCATAATATTCCTAATTCCTTTCTTTCTTTTTTTGGTGCATGTTCACTATATTGGCCTTGATGTTCCTTTTGGAGCACCGTCTTTATTCTCAGTCGTTGATTAAGTAAAGAAGTAAAAAGGTCGATTGGTACATTTTCCATAGTTGTGATTTACCATAAAGAAGTATGCGAAGCGAGCTTACGATAATGTGGAAAAAGTCATTATCAATATAAGAAAGAGCAGATGAAAGATACGATTCTTGGGACCAAAGTTGGAGGTACTATATGGTATAAAATAAAATGAAAATGGGGATAAATAGAAGCAACAACAAAAACTTGTGCACAGAGCTTTGGCTAACAACTGAGTTCTGCACACATACACACACCGACATTTTCACGTGGCATGATATATATTTGTGCAGTTGTTGTTCCAAGCAGTCAAGTAAAAAAATTGCAAGCCATCAGTGAACGATTGCAAAGCGGCACGTTGTTGGCAATTTAGTTGTCACAGCAATGAAAGAATTATCGCTTTTGGCTAAATGAATTTTGTTGTCAACGTAGTACAGAGGAGTTCAGGTCGCTTCAGTTGAAACACTTAAACTCTAGACATCAACAATAACATTGCGCCCGTTTTTCGAAGTTTTGTTGCAAATATGTATACTATCATTGTTGGTATTTCGCAAATTGACCGCCAGAAACTTGAACGCTGTCAATTTTTTTTTCCTCGGTGGAAGCGTCTTCCCGTGTAAACAGGCGTGACTTTATTATTAGCCAGCGTCAGCAAAAACGTATGTTTATGTAATTTTCATTTTCGATCGATGGAAGGCAGCAGCAGCACCTTCATCCTTATACGGTCAGGCAATAAGCCAGCGATCAACTAAAAAATTTGGCAATGTGAAATACTCAAAAATTTAGCAGTGAATAAAAATGTCTGCAACTTAATAACTAACTGTTTGTGCTAAATTTATTTTTGGAAAACCTGATTCATTTTTTTCTCCTTGTGGCTTAAACAAAGCTTACGGCATGTTGCAAAGAAAAAATGTAAAAAAAGGGTAAAAATAAATAAATAAATAAATGTAAGGCGCGATAACCTCCGAAGAGATCTAAGGCCGAGCTTCTCTTCCAATTTGCGTCGTGCTCCTCTTGATTTTCCCTACAAATTGGCCGGACGGGACCTACGTGTTTTATGCTACCTCCGAACGGCATCTGCAAGGCAGATGAGTTTTCACTGAGAGCTTTTCATGGCAGAAATATACCCGGAGCGCTTACCAAACACTGCCGAGGGGCGGACCCGCTTAGAAAAATTTTCTTCTAATTGAAAAACATTATTTCTAAAATTTTGATGTTGCTTTGCCCGGGGTGCGATCCCAGGGCATACGGTGTGGTAGGCGGACCGCGCTACCATCACACCACGGTGGCCGCCGGGTAAAAATAAACAAAAGAATTAAACAACGAACTTGGTGCTCGGTGTACAATAAGAACTTTTCACAAATGATTAAAATTGATGTAGAACTAATTTGTGGGCTTAACGGGCGATTAAGTGCCGAACGAAGTGTTTACGTTTGTTGAGTGTTAAAAAATAGAAGCGCGAAAACGAACACAAAGTTAATAAACCAATAAAAAGAACAAACCAAGTAAATAAAGGATGTCAGTGTAGACGGCGAGTTCAGAAAGCAAGTAATAACAACGTGGAAATGTGTGTATTTGTTTGGTTAAATGCCTTCCTTAAAGATGTGATAATTGGGCGCTGTTTTAAAAATGTGTACTCTCAAGTCAAAATCGTACTTTATTATTTTTAGACCGCTTTTGTCGCATTAAATTATATATATTTTCCCAACACAACTTTCTTTGCAGGCATCCTTGGATATCGTACACTTGTTGTCCGATGTTGCGGACCAGCTACTAAATCAAATAAAACTGAGCTGGTTCTGTTCAAAAGGAATTACAATACTCCTGAGCTCAGACCACTGAGGGGAATACCGTTTCCGAATGAACCCAAATTGGAGCTTAGGGGAGCTTTAAAAGAGCGTTGTTCAACCGTTTCCATGGAAAAAACGGGACCAGAAGAAATAAAGAGGCATCAAGAGTTCCATCATACCAACTGGTCGCAAACTTAAATAAAAGGTAGACACCTGACCCTTCTTGAATACGAGAAAATCTACAAGCAACAAACTTTCGATGGTAGACAAACAAATCAACAAACACAATTTCGTAAGGAATATTCGAACCCTTAAAACTGGTGTACGAAAAATTAACCAGTCGCTCTGGTACATTAAACAAATACTAAGGGGCAAGTAAATAATTAATAAAAACAAAAACAAAAGCAAAAAAACTCAAACAATAATTAAACGAAACCCATCAACATACTCACAAAGCACCTACACATACACACAGGTATCTGCTTTCTACATATACAAGCCAATTGAACAAAATAGATCAGAACGAAAAATAGTACTGAAGACGGCACTAAGACGATGCCGGGGTTAATTCAAACCAAATCTGACAATAGATAAGAGAAAATCTTTCCAATACGCAGAAATTGTCAACACTATTGGAAAAGCAACAAAAAATAAGTAAGGAAGGTTAAGTTCGGGTGTAACCGAACATTACATCTCAGTTGAGAGCTATGGAGACAAAGTAAGGGAGAATCACCATGTAGGAAAAAGAACCGAGGGTAACCCTGGAATGTGTTTGTATGACATGTGTATCAAATGGAAGGTATTAAAGAGTATTTTAACAGGGAGTAGGCCATAGTTCTATAGGTGGACGCCATTTAGGGATAACGCCATAAAGGTGGACCTGGGGTGACTCTAGAATGTGTTTGTACGATATGGGTATCAAATTAAAGGTATTGATGAAGGTTTTAAAAAGGGAGTGTGGTAGTTGTACATGTGAAGGCGTTTTCCAGATATCGACCGAAATGTGGACCAGAGTGACCCAGAACATCATCTGTTGGATACCGCTAATTTATTTATATATGTAATACCTGCCAAGATTTCAAGGGTTTTTTATTTCGCCCTACAGAACTTTTTCATTTTCTTCTACTTAACATGGTAGGTGTCACACCCATTTTACAACGTTTTTTTCTGAAGTTATATTTTGCGTCAATAACCCAATCCAATTACCATGTTTCATCCCTTTTTTCCTATTTGGTATAGAATTATGGCATTTTTTGAAATTCTCGTAATTTTCGATATCGAAAAGGAGGGCGTGGTTATTGTCCGATATCGTTCATTTAAAATAGCGATCTGAGATGAGTGCTCAGGAACCTACATACCGAATTTTATCAAGATACCTCAAAATTTATTCAAGTTATCATGTTAACGGGTGGACGGACGGACGGACGGACATGGCTCAATCAAATTTTTTTTTCGATTCTGATGATTTTGATATATGTAAGCCTATATCTATCTCGATTCCTTTATACCTGTACAACCAACCGTTATCCAATCAAAGTTAATAAACTCTGTGAGCTCTGCTCAACTGAGTATAATTAAATAACAAGTAAGGAAGGCTAAGTTCGGGTGTAGCCGAATATTACATACTCAGATGAGAGCTTTGGAGACAAAATAAGGGAAAATCGCCATGTAGGAAAATGAACCTAGGGTAACCCTGGAATTAAAGAGTATTTCAAGAGGTTGTGGGCCATAGTTCTATAGGTGGACGCCATTTAGGGATATCGCCATAAAGGTGGACCAGGGCTGACTCTAGAATTTGTTTGTACAATATGGATATCAACCGAAAGGTGATAATGAGTATTTTAAAAGAGAGTGGGCCTTAGTTCTATAGGTGGACGCCTTTTCGATATATCGCCATAAAGGTGGACCAGGGGTGACTCTAGAATGCGTTTGTACGGTATGGGTATCAAACGAATGGTGTTAATGAGTATTTTAAAAGGGAGCAGGTCTTAGTTCTATACGTGGAAGCCTTTTCGAGATATCGCCATAAAGGTGGACCATGGGTGACTCTAGAATGCGTTTGTACTGTATGGGTGTCAAACGAAAGGTGATAATGAGTATTTTAAAAGGGAGTGGGCCTTAGTTCAATAGGTGGACGCCTTTTCGAAATATCACCATAAGGATGGACCAGGGGTGACTCTAGAATGCGCTTGTACGATATGGGTATCAAACGAAAGGTTTTAATGAGTATTTTAAAAGGGAGTGGGCTTTAGTTCTATAGGTGGACCCCTTTTCGAAATATCACCATAAAGGTGGACCAGGGGTGACTCTAGAATTTGTTTGTACGATATGGGTATCAAACGAAAGGTGTTATTGAGTATTATAAAAGGTAGTGGGCCTTAGTTCTATGGGTGGACGCCTTTTCGAGATATCGCCATAAAGGTGGGACAGGTGTGACTCTAGAATGCGTTTGTACGATATGGCTATCAAACGAAAGGTGTTATTGAGTATTTTAAAAGGGAGCGGGCCTTAGTTTTATGGGTGGACGCCTTTTCGAGATATCGCCATAAAGGTGGACAAGGGGTGGCCCTAGAATGCGTTTTTACGGTATGGGTATCGAACGAAAGGTGATAATGAGTATTTTAAAAGGGAGTGGGCCTTAGTTCAATAGGTGGACGCCTTTTCGAGATATCGCCATAAAGGTGTACCAGCAGTGACTCTAGAATGCGCTTGTACTGTATGGGTATCAAACGAAAGGTGATAATGAGTATTTTAAAAGGGAGTGGGCTTTAGTTCTATATGTGGACGCCTTTTCAAGATATAGCCATAAAGGTGGACCAGGGGTGACTCTAGAATTTGTTTGTACGATATGGGTATCAAACGAAAGGTGTTAATGAGTATTTTAAAAGGGAGTGGGCCTTAGTTCTATGGGTGGACGCCTTTTCGAGATATCGCCATAAAGGTGGACCAGGGGTGACTCTAGAATTTGTTTGTACGATATTGGTATGAAATAAAAGGTGTTATTGAGTATTTTAAAACGGAGTAGGCCTTAGTTCTATAGGTGGACGCCTTTTCCAAATATCGCCATAAAGGTGGACCAGGGGTAACTCTAGAATTTGTTTGTACGACATGGATATCAAACGAAAGGTGTTATTGAGTATTTTAAAAAGGAGCGGGCCTTTGTTCTATGGGTGGACGCCTTTTGGAGATATCGCCATAAAGGTGGTCCAGGGGTGACTCTAGAATGTGTTTGTACGGTATGGGTATCAAATGAAAGGTGATAATGAGTATTTTAAAAGGGAGTGGGCCTTAGTTCTATAGATGGGCGCCTTTTCCATATATCGCCGTAAGGGTGGACCAGGGGTGACTCTATAATGTGTTTGTACGACATGGTATCAAATTAAAGGTATTAATGAGGGTTTTAAAAGGGAGGGGATCCCTTAGTTGTATATGTGAAGGCGTTTTCGAGATATCGACCAAAATGTGAACCAGGGTGTCCCAGAACATCATTTGTCGGGTACGGCTAATTTATTTATATATGCAATACCACGAACATTATTCCTGCCATGATTTTAAGGGCTTTTGATTTCGCCCTGCAGAACTTTTTCATTTTCTTCTACCTACCGTATGGTGTCACACCCATTTTACAAGGTTTTTTGTAAAGTTATATTTTGAGTCAATAAACCAATTCAATTACCATGTTTCATCGCTTTTTTTGTATTTGGTATAGAATTATGGAATTTTTTGAATTTTTCGTAATTTTCGAAATCGAAAAAGTGGGCGTGGTCATAGTCGGATTTCGGCCATTTTTTATATCAATACAAAGTGAGTTCAGATAAGTACGTGAACTGAGTTTAGTAAAGATATATCGATTTTTGCTCAAGTTATAGTATTAATGGCCAAGCGGAAGGACCGACTGTTGACTGTGTATAAAAACTGGGCATGGCTTCAACCGATTTCGCCCTTTTTCACAGAAAATAGTTACCGTCCTAGAAGTTAAGCCTCATTTCGAAAATTTATTTTATTTTTGTATTTTGTTGCATAATTTACTTATATACTGTAAAGATATTAAATTTTATTTTAAAATTTGACTTAAAAAATTTTTTTTTTTAAAAAGTGGGCGTGGTCGTTCTCCGACTTTGCTAATTTTTATTAAGCATACATACAGTAATAGGAGTAACGTTACTGCCAAATTTCATCATGATATCTTCAACGACTGCCAAATTACAGCTTGCAGAACTTTTAAATTTCCTTCTTTTAAAAGTGAGCGGCGCCACGTCATTGTCCAAAATTTTACTATTGTTCTATTCCACTTCATAAGCTCAACTCACCTGCCAAGTTCCATCGCTTTATTCGTCTTTGGTAATGAGTCGATATCGAAAAAGTGGGCGTGGTTATACTCCGATTTCGTTCATTTTAAATAGCGAACTGAGATGAGTGCCCAGGAACCTACATACCAAATTTCATCAAGATACCTCAAAATTTACTCAAGTTATCGTGTTAACGGACAGATGGGCGGATGGACGGACATGGCTCAATCAAATTTTTTTTCTATACTGATGATTTTGATATATGGAAGCCTATATCTCTCTCGATTCCTTTATACCTGTACAACCAACCGTTATCCAATCAAAGTTATTATACTCTGTGAGCTCTGCTCAACTGAGTATAAAAGCCAATCAAGTTTTTCACAAGGTACTTCCAACGGAGTAGATTTTAATTCCCTACATTGGGGCAGGAATCTTTTAACCCTGCTCAGGACATTTGCTACCGCGAGATATAAACAAATTATCAAATTGTATATAAATTATTATAAATATGTAACCGATAACAAAATTTATCAAAAAATTATCGATTTTATTGGCGAGTTATCGATTTGTTATCTAAACGTTAAGGATTTGTTTCAAAAATTCATCGATTTTTTGTCGAAAAGTTATCGGGTTTTTATAGATTATTTATCGGTATGTTATCAAAAATTTATCAATTATCGAAAAGTTATCGGGGTGTTAGCATTTTACTGTAAGCGTCATCAATAAACTATCGATTTATCTTTAAAACGTGGACGATTTGTTATCAAAAGTTTATCGATTCATTTTAAAAAGGTAATCGAAAATAATAAATTTTTTATCAATAACTTTTCGATTTCTTAATGAAGTGTTACGAATTATGTTATCAACTTTTTAACGATGACGCATCGGTGTTTAATGAAACAGATGTGATAATAGAACGATACTAAAATAATAACTTGTTAGCAACGCTACTTACCGAGAAAAAGCCTCCAAAGTTTTTAAAAAAACCCGAAATTGTTTACATTTGCTAAAGTTGCCTTTGTTTAACTTCATCCTCTCAGCGAATTCTAGTTAGTTTTCTAGACCTTTTGTCTGACGATCGAACTAGTCGTGAAGTTTGTAGGCACACCTCTTTTATTGTCCGAAACCACGTCGCACTTTCTGGTAAACCTTGGGCAGTCTAACTGATACTTTTCTGTTCTCCTTCGGTTGTATTGCATCTTTCTTCATCGTAACGGATATTTTTGGGGTCCTCGGTATCTAAAATACTTCAACTGCTTACTATTCCGTGAGGTTGGTTTTATTTTTATCACATACGGAGTTTAAAGTCTATGGCAGTCTACTGCCTTTGCTTTTTTATGGGTTAAAGCTTTTTTAGCGTTTTCGGCTGTTGACAGCGCAAAGGTAATGACGCAAGCCCATGATACGGACCTGAAATCATGCTCATGTATAAATCACTAGAGGTACAAGGACTATCTATGGAACAGGCGTAGTTTGATTTATACACTCCGGACTTGAATGTTATTCAAAAAACTTAAAAACAGCTCAATTACTATGTATAGGCTACCGGTGAAATCAACATGCCTCAACTAATAGGATAAAATTACTTCGGGAAGCTTGATCTTACCGAATATGGCTCTCAAGTTTGTGTTGAAATCACTAAGCCGAATTTGAAGTCATGTTGTGTCACCTTGAAGTTGTGTGACTTTGTGGGCGAGACGCATGTTTGTTGATAAATGAACTTTTTACGAAACTTGCCACAAAGCAGCCCCCACTAGGGTAGGCTCCTTGTCGTTGGTGTGAGGGCTTAGCCGATCTCCATAGCGCACGACTATGAGGCGGAGCTGTTTAGGACTGGCATCTACGCGATTTTGCCTCATAGGAGAGCGACGGGATGTCGGTGGCCAAGAACTGCCAACCCCCTAATCCAGGGTGTTATGCGGACCGTGCCTATTGGACGATTTGCAGCCAGGGGATAAAATCGGCTGTATTCGAACGGAGCTTTCCCTATACCGGCCACCTCGGGAAGTATTGATGGCCTTACCACAGTAGGGGTCGCTGCTGTGGCTGACAGTTCTTTCCCCGTATATAATACTGGACCGCTGAGCCCGCCTTGTCGGGCAGGTGGTCGTACGACCCAGATGACCGACTCATTATCAAATTGTAATTAGGAGGATGATAAGAGGAGGACTGAGTCGCAAGCCAAGGATGAAGAATACGAACTAAGCGATGCGTCGGACTCGGGGAGCGAGAGTAGTGCTGATTCAAAAAAACGGAGTAGAAGAGTGGAGAAACGTACGGAGCAGAGGAAGTAAAAGAGCTCTCTCGCAGTACCGTGCAGCATTAAGAAATGTCCAACGCCTGGGAGCAGTGGTCGACCCAACAAAAGTGGAGATCGAGCGCTTGTAATGGGCCCATGAGGCGGTAGAAGTAGGTCGAAGGCAGTTCAAATGGTTTGCTGTTAGAAACCCTCGGTTTTGCAACCGGTACGAGGAAGAAGAAGCGTCGAATGACAGAATGAAGAGGCAACGTTGGGCGGAAGGCGACAAGCCTGCTTCCGAGAGGCAGAGAGGACCCAGTCCCAGAGCCGCGAGGCAGGGCAGTCGCATAGACAAGACAAGTAGGCCCACAGCTGTAAGACAGATGGGCCCCAATAGCGAGGTTGCAACTACCTCGAAAGCTGCGAGTCAGAGGGTAGTCCCAACTACGGAATTAGGAGATAAGCCAAAGGGAGATAACGCTAAGACTCCGGCTTTCTCGGAGGTGCTAAGCGGAGTAAAGCTAAGACTCCGGCTTTCTCGGAGGTGCCAAAGGGAGTTAACACTAAGACTCCGGATTTTCCCGAGAAGACGAGTGATGTGGCAAAGCAGTCACTGACTGTGGCGCTGGTTTATCGTAGCAGTCCTTTCGGACAGATGACTACTGAAAAGTGGAGATCTGTAGAAAGGGAACTTATTAGCTTAATGCTTAAGATGATGCGGGAACAACCAAGTAAGCCCCTTCCAACCTTTGATTCGGGGGGATGGTATAATGGTGTGAAGATGATAGCGTGCGATAACATCGCGAGCTTGCGGTGGCTGGAGGAAGTGGTTCCAAACCTCCAAGGCAAGGCACGAACGCGCGGTTTGAGGTGGTGGATAAAGCGCAAATTCCCACGGTACCAAAAGTTAAGGTATGGATACCATGCGTGATGAAGTCGGAGGATAAACTACGACATTTGCAGAATCAGAATCCGAACATACCGACACAGGATTGGAAGGTACTTACTTTATCTCGGCCTACGGAGGAAGTTCAGTTCTACATCTTCCAAATAAACAAGCAGGCGGAGGATATATTGTACACACAGCTTGGAAAAATGTCCTTTGGTACAGGCAAAATTTATATGCGACTCAGGAAAAGAAGTTCCGAGGATAAAAATCCTAACACGCTGGAAGAGGGCGAACTCAAAAAGGACCTCAAAAGCCTAAGGGAAAAAAGACAGGTGGAGGTAGCCGACGTCACCATGAAGATATTAGAAGAGGACCAACAGCCAGACGGTGCTGTGAGTCGCAAAGAGGAACACCCGGCACAATAGTTACAAGATGCTGAAGGGGCTTCGAACACTCTAAACAAAAAGGGCAAGGGGAGGACGACAACGTCAAGACGAAGGTGCTGGAGGGGGACAAACAGCACAATGGTGCTGCGAGTCCTACAGATAAACCTCCAACACAGTAAAGTGGCGTCGAGCGAACCCCTCCTAACCCTTGAGGAGGGTTCGTTTGACGTGGCGCTGATCCAGGAGCCGTGGCTCTCATTGGGAGGAAAGGTTTCTGAACTTAGCGCGCGCGGATTTGGCGTTTACTATGCGCAACCGGAAGGAAGGGTGCGATCTGTAGTAATGGTAAGGAGACAGCTGCATTCATATATGCTGCCTAATTATACTACTGAGTACCTCATAGTGGTGGCCGTTGAGCAAAGGAATAAGCAGGCACTTATCGTGGCATCCTGCTACATAGCCCATGTTGCGGAGGTTCCACCGATGGAGTGCAAGAGGCTAGTAGAGGACAAAGGGCGCAAAGGGCGGTTGGTCATAGGAGCGGATGCAAATGCGCACCACAATGCGTGGGAAGGAGCAGATATGAACGAGAGAGGCGAATCTCTATTTTGTTACATTATGCAAACCAATTTGTATATAGCCAACAGGGGAAATGTCCCTACATACATTGGTCCAATATCAAGCAATGTTTTCGATATTACACTGAGCTCCGAACGTGATATATCAAGGCATGTTTGGATGGTTCTTGATAGACCATCCTTCTCCGACCATGCGTATATCAGCTTCAGTATCCCCCTAAAGAGTGTAGAGAAGGGAGGAACCTTGTTGACCTTATGTCAACAAACTGGACTAAATTCCAGAAACAAGTAGAAACGAAACTGGGACAACCCAAATTGGTTGTCAATGTGGAAGAACTGGAGGAGTCTAATGAATTCCTAACAAGGACGCTTATGACTGCGTATAACAAAGCTTCCCTCTAAGAAGATTCAGAGGAAAAGCAAAGCAGCCATGGTGGAGCAATGAGATGAGTCTTCTAAGAAGACAGGTAAAAGAAATGTTCAAACTAGCAAAGACCGCGGAAAGCGAAGCATGTCGGGACGAGTACAGGGATCTACTGAGGATCTACAAGCGTGAAATTTCCAGAGCAAAGAAAATTTCATGGAAATATAGTGCTCCAGCGAAACAGCACAGTTGAGAAACGTCCTAGCAAAGGGAAATATAGTCCAGAGACTAATAAAGAAAGAGAACGGGGAATGGTCACGTAATAGTGAGGAATCCCTTGAGGTGCTTCTCGATACACATTTCCCATCAGGAGATGGTTTAGAAGAGCTAGCAGACAGCACTCACACTTCGATCACGGAGCGGGTAGTGCCGGGCTTGGTGACCGATACCAAGATCGAGTGGGCAGTGAATTCATTTTCTAAGTTTATACCGCCGGGCCCAGATGGTATATTCCCGGCCATGCTACAAGTTTCAAGTAGGGCGGTCGTGGAATGGCTGAAAATAATATTCGATGGGTGCATAAGACTGAATCATGTACCGCACTCTTGGAGAACTGCTCGTGTAGTTTTCCTACCAAAGGCGGGAGGATCGGTCACGTGTATCCCAAAAATGGGTCTATAATTTTATATATTGGTTTCCGATCGGTTTGATTAATTTTCGTATATTTTTTGTTAAGCTTTTCCGATCTATTCTGAACTATCTATAATCTTTATAACTAGTTTAACATCATTTCTGCTCAAACCCTTTGAGAGGCTGATAGATATGTACATAAAGTCCAACGTGGCTGAAAACTGCTCTCCACAACACACCATGCGTACATCAAAGGCTAGTCGCTAGACACCGCATTGCATAGGGTGGTAATAAGCGTAGAGAAAGTCCTGGAATATAAGGAATATGCTCTAGGAGTCTTCTCAGATATTGCCGGGGCTTTCAATGATGTCTTTAAATGGGCGATTATGGATGGTCTTAATTACATTAAAGTACCAGCCTTAACCAGATGAATCGGCTGCATGTTAAATTGCAGGAAGATTACATCACAATGGGGATTGTACGAGGCCACGAAATCAGTGGACAGGGGAACGCCGCAGGGAGGGGTGCTATCACCTCTGCTGTGGACGCTGGTCATCAACCAACTGCTCAGGCGATTTGATGAGAGACCCGTAAAACTTACGGCTTACGCGGATGACGTTGCAATTGTCATAAGTGGAAAATGCCTTCCAACGATTAACTCTTTGATGGGCGCTTCGAGATATTCATATCTGGCCATCAAATGTCGGGTTGAAAGTCAACGCGGATAAGACGGATATGGTCTTGTTTACAAAGAGGTACAGGGTCCCAAATTGGATCAGGCCTAAGTTAGGAGGGGTGACCCTACAGGAGAAAACTTGCACAACGTATCTAGGAATCATCCTAGACAGTAAGCTGACATGGAAGCTCAACGTGGAGGAGAGAGTGAAGAACGCTTCAACGGCCCTTTATGCATGTAAAAGAATGCTGGGGTGTACGTGGGGCTTATCGCCCCCTCTTTCTCATTGGGTTTTTACGGCGATTGTAAGCCCTATCCTATACTATGGAGTTCTTGTTTGGTGGAAAGCCACAAAAAAAGCAACCTACCTAAAAAAATTAGAGGGGGTATGCAGACTATAAATGCTTAGCATTACGGGAGCCCTGAACACAACCCCGACAGCTGCACTATATTTCATTTTGCACATTCCACCTGTAGACCTGGTAGCAAAGAACATAGCGTTAACAACTGCAACCAGGCTCGGTGCCTCGGGGTAGCTTGAGCGCCGACCATACGGCCATAGTAGTATAGCGTCATCAATCACAAGACGAACAGACTACCTAATTCCCTATCTGCGCTTCGAAGGCGATCTTAAGGCCACAATAGAGGTGGACGGTTGGCGCAAGGGTGCTCAAATAGTGGACGGGCGATACATTTGTACACAGATGGTTCCAAATTAGTGGAAGGAGTAGGGTCTGCGGTATACTGTGCTGATCCAGAAATAAACAGATCTTACAGGCTGCCGGATTACTATAGCGTTTTCCAAGCGGAAATAGTAGCCGTAACCAAAGCAGTAAAAACCCTGGAAGAAAATAGCCCAAGTTGCAATCGTGTTAACTTTTATATTGACAGTCAAGCAGCAATTAAAGCAATAATCTCGCATAGCACAGCATCTAAATGCGTGTTAGAGTGTAAGCAGTCCCTGGAGAGAATCGGGACAGGGAGAAGCATACATCTATATTGGGTCCCAGGGCATATGGGAATAGATAGGAATGAAAAAGTGGATGAGTTCGCTAAAAAGGGCGCCTCCCTTGAAGCTTGCTACGTCGACGTCCCAATTAGATTGTGCGAAATTAAGCGAAGGCGAGAGGTGCACATGATCGACCAGGCAGGAAAGGCTTAGGTTCAAGCGCGGGGCTGTAAATTGTCGAAAATTATGTGCAGGTCTTAAACCTTAGACTAAACAAGTTGCTTCTACCATTAAAAAGAGAGGACTGTAGACTCATGAGGGGTATTCTGACTGGACATTGCCTTCTGGTGTCACATGCTTTTAAATTAGGCTTGGTCAGTGATAGCAGATGTAGGAAGTGCGGGCTGGAAGAGGAAACGATCGAGCACGTTCTGTGCTCGTGCCCTGCGATTGCCAGGCTAAAACTCCAGCTATTAGGAGTGATACGGCTGTCAGGTTTAGTAGCAGCAAGTGGTTTAAATCCTAGGAGGCTTCTAGTATTCCCCAAGAGGACGGAGTTATTTTATAACATAGGACCTGGTTTTTGATAGGTTCCTCAGTTTGGCCGTTAAAACAAATTTGTGGTAACACTACGGACTTATTCAGTCTATGTGAGGTCCTCATGAACCGGCCAGCTCAACCTAACCTAACCTGCCACAAAGCAGTAAAACATACGCACTGCATATCTTTTCATTTGTTACCTTGACTTATGTTCTTGCACTTCACTGATTTTAAAAACCATTTGTGTCACTATTTAAAGAACCTCGTGGCTGTCACCTTTTTTTGACCGCCGCTTAATGCACAAATAATTTTTAGTTTTCTTGTTATAATTGAATACTTAAGTAGTGACGTCTATTGTTGACTGATTGTTGATGCATCACCAGTTTGCATAAGTCACATGCTTCATCAATTTTTATATATTTTTACATTCAGCGTGCTTTGCACACAAAGTTAACTTTGATCGGATAACGGTTGGTGTACAGGTATAAAGAAATCGAGACATCCATATATCAAAATCATCAGTGTCGAAAAAAAATTTGATTTCTTATCTGGACCCAGAATAGATCGGTATTGAAAATGAGCGAAATCGGGTGATAACCACGCCCACTTTTTATATATATAACATTTTGTGAAACACAAAAAACCTGATAATTTAGTAAATAGTTTCTTATTATTCATTTTGTGTTTGCCGAGTCATTGTGCATTTGTGTTTTTGCTGCAATTTTTGATTGGCACCTTTTCACCTTGCAATTGTTTTTGTGCGCACACTTTTTGTTTTTCTCGAAATTTACTGTCTTCGCAGCTGTTTACGTCGCTTTTTAAGTTCAAGTGACAGTGACTCTAAAACTGCTAGCTACCGCTAAGCTCCCAAACTTTCTGAGTTGCTTTATATATAACCTTTCTCATTCTCAGTGCTATTTCAACTGTTTTTTCTTTGTAATTTACAAACATATCTCTACCATTTCTATATTCTTTGTAAAGGAGCCTTAATTTTATTATATTACCTTTCCATTAATATTATATTACATACAACAACAAACGAATCTCATTGTACTATGTACTAGACTAAGCAATCGATAAATAAAGACACTTCGCTATTACATTTTGAGCAACCTAAGGAAAAGTCGTTTTCAAACCTTTTTTCTGTATGATAACCAATAGTAAGGATCTGGGCACTATTATACCCATAGATATTCACTGGAATATTGGTGATACACCAGGAACATAAATTAATAAAGATTCAAGTAAGTACATTGAATGCAAGAACACCACAAACTGGCGACGAGTCCAAACACACAGTCATTCAAAATGGAAGACTTATTTAAAGCAATGATTATGGTACCTCAATTTGAGCCCAGCATGGAGACATGGACAATATGGCGTGAAAAATTAGACATTCACTTGGCCGAAGTAAAATGTGAGGAAGAGGAAGTAAAGAAAAACGTGTTGCTCAAAATGGTGGGTACGGCCGCATACGGTACACTACACAGTTTATATAGTCCGAAATCTCCTCGACAAAAAACCTTCAAAGAATTGTGCCTAATTTTAGAGACACATTATACGCCTCCAGTAATTGTGTTCCAAGAACGAAAGAAATTTCACTCATCCAAACAATTAGATAGCGAAACAGCTGCAGAGTGGTACACTCGCGTAAAAAAGCTTGCGTTAACCTGCAAATTTGCAGAAAATTTAAATGCGTTTATTTTAAATCAGTTTATCGTTGGGGCAAAGACCAAAATATACGAAAAATTATGTGAAGAAACTGAAAATATAACGTGTGAAGAAGCTTTAAGCAATGGTTCTTGAGTGCAAAATGGCGGCTAAGGTTGAAAATAAAAGTGAGGTTAGCGTGAACTTCATGAAAAAGAAGAAAAATTACAACAAAGACACGAGTCAATCCAACAAAAACGACCGAAAAACATGTAGTCATTGCGGTTGGCGTAATCATGAGTCCGAAAAATGCAAATTTAAGAAAAGCAAATGCAATTCATGCGGTAAAATTGGTCACCTTGCTTCTGTATGCCGGATGAAAGTGCAATTAAATTATGTATCAAATAGTAGTAAGGTTGAAGATGACTGGAAAGATGATATTTTTAATTATTCTATCTTTAGTGTAAATGATCAAAAGCCGAACGGGGTGTATTCTCTTTCTGTGTCGTTTGATGGAGTTGAGGTTAGAGCAGCCTGCGATACAGGTGCACCATGTACGCTGATATCAGAAAAATTTTTCAAACAACACTTTAACAAAAATATTCGCAAGTGTAAAACACCATTCCTTGATTATAGTGGTGATCGCATACAAATTGTTGGTGAATACAATGCACAGATTATGTACTTGGGTATTAAGAAAGCGATTACTATAGCTGTGACCAAACATGATAACCCACCTCTGTTAGGTAGATCATTTTTACGGGCGTTCAATTTTGAACTTTTACAAGTCAACTCAATTAACAATCTTACTAAAGAGGAGTTAGCTCGGAATATTGAGAGTGAATTTTCAAATGTTTTTCAAGACTCACTTGGTAAATACAATGTGAGCAAATTATCTTTATCTATTATTGAAGGTTCGAAACCATTTTTTTTTAAACCGCGTCCGTTGCCATTGGCATGGAAAGCCCAAGTTGAAACAAAACTACGTAATCTAATGAAACAAGGAGTTCTTGAATTAGTTGACCACTCTGACTGGGGTACAACTTTAGTCCCAGTCTTGAAGCCAAACGGTGATTTGAGAATATGTGCTGATTACAAAGTAACTTTGAACAAGTGTTGACGTAAAATATCCCTTGCCGCGCATTGAAGAAATTTTCGCAGCTCTACAAGGTGGGGAATTGTTTACCAAGCTCCATTTAACGAATGCGTATAACCAATTAGAGTTAGATGAAGCATCACAATTATTATGTACGTGGAGTACACACATAGGCACACTCAAAGTCACTAGTTTGCCATTTGGTATCAAGCCTGCGGCTGCAATATTTCAAAAAACAATTGAAAGCCTATTGCGTAACATCGCAAACGTCATAGTTTATCAAGATGATATTACTATTACAGGCAAAAATATGGAAGAGCATTAAAAACTGTATGACTTGTGTTGAAGAAATTAAGAGCAGCGAACATAACTTTAAATTCGAAAAAGACAGTTTTCGTTCAAGAAAAAATCACCTATCTAGGATTTTCCATAGATAAGAACGGTTTAACAAAAACTGACGAAAGAATAAAAAGCGTAAAAGATGCACCTATCCCTAAAAATATTTCTGAAGTAAAAGCCTTTGCGGGGATGGTAAATTATTATGCAAAATTTATTAAAAATTTTGCACATAAAATGTTACCTTTATACGAATTACTGCAAAAGAATGTTAAATTTGTGTGGTCAAAGAAATGTCAGAAAGCCTATGAAGAGATAAAAAATGATATATGTTCGGATCAAGTTCTTGTTCATTTTAATCAAAACTTACCAATAGTTTTAACTACTGATGCATGTAATAACGCAGTAGCGGGAGTTTTGTCGCATAAGTTTCCTGATAATTCTTTGAAACCCATAGCTTTTGTTTCTAGAGCTCTAAGCAAAAGTGAAAAGAATTATAGCACTTTAGAGAAAGAAGCACTAGCAATTATATTTTCAGTAACCAAACTCAAACAATACCTATTAGGCAACAAATTAAAGTTGTTAACAGATCACAAACCACTTGGTGTCAGTTTTCAGTGAAAATAAGGGTTTACCTGTTATGGCATCGGCTGGGGTTCAAAGGTGGGCACTAATTCTATCTGGCTTCAATTATACCGTAGAGTATGTCAAGGGCAGTCTTAATGATGCGGACAACTTATCAAGAATTCCACAATCTGTTATTGGTAAAGATTTACCAGAATGCAATTATATAAATTTTGTTGAGTCTGATAATCACATTTCTTTAAGTTTTAATGATATCGCAAGAGAAAACGGGATCCTTTATTTTCAAGACTGCTTGAAGCAATTCAAGGTGGTACACTACAAAATGTAAAAAATGAAAGTTTTAAAGCACATCGCGACAAGGCAGACCAGTTGAGCGTTGAATATGGATGTATCATGTGGGGTTATAGAACGGTCATTCCACAGAAATTAAAACGATCGGTCTTAGAATCGCTACATCTTTCTCATCTGGGTATAGTTAAAACAAAAGGTCTCGCGCGATCCTATGTATGGTGGCCAGGGTTAGATAATGATATCGAGATGTTAATAAAAAGTTGTAAACCATGTCAAGTTCTACAGTCTAGTCCAGAAAAGAGTAAGTTAATTTCATGGAAACCAACAGATTCTGTTTGGAGTAGAATTCACCTAGACTTTGCAGGACCTATTAAAAACTTTCATTTTCTTATTGTCATTGACTCTTATTCCAAATGGGTGGAGATATTTAAGACCAAAGACATAACATCCAAGTTTGTTATAAGTAAACTAAGAGAAACTTTCAGTCGTTTTGGACTGGTGGATGTGTTGGTCAGTGACAATGGCTCACAATTCACTTCAGCCGATTTCAAGGAATTTGTACGTTGCAATGGAATAAAACAAACATTAGCACCACCTGGCCACCCAGCATCAAACGGTCAAGCTGAAAACTTTGTAAAAACCTTTAAAAAGTCATTTCATGCTTGTCTGAAAGCAAATAATAATGCTAATATTGACATTATAATTAATCGATTCTTGGCAGACTATCGCAACTCAGTACATTGTACCACAGGCGAGTCTCCAGCTAAAATTTTTTTTGGTAGGCAACTCAGGACACGTTTCTCTACTCTCAAGCCTCCTTTGGTAAAGCAAAAAATTATTGAAAAACAAGAAAATAGTGAACGCAACTACCGTGGAAAACGTGAATTAGAACTGAGTCAGGGTCAAAAAGTTTGGGTCCGTGATTACAGTAATCCTAACAAAGCTAGTTGGTCACCTGGTACAATTCAAAAAGCACTAGGTCCTAGGTCGTACAGCTGTGTATTGTTAAATAATAAGACTATTAAAAAGACATTTAAACCAAATTCGTTGTCGAAATTCTGATGACGGGTCGGAATCAACAACCACTAAAGATACAAATATTGGTGCTGGTGATCCCGAATCGCCAAGTGTAAACGATAAACCGGATAACGACAACAATGATAAGGACAATAGTGAAGAGAATACACTTCAGTCAGCCGATATAGTAACTCCTAGACGTGAATTAAGACCTCGCCAGGACGGTAAAGTCATTAAAAATTAATTAAAACATTTCATCATTTATAGTATAACTAAAACTTCAAATAATATCACTTGTTTTTTTTTTATGAATATCAATACTTTTATTTAAACGTTCACAAGATGATTAACTAGCATTGTAAGAAAAGAAACATAAGAAGAAAAATTTCATATGAAGCATGAATTACAAACAATACCAATTTTAAGTACTAATCAATGTTCTTGAATTTTCATCAAAATAATTAATTGGCATTATATAAAAGAATATATTATAAACTTAAGAAAGTTTCCACTTGTAAGGGGGGCGTGTAAAGGAGCCTTAATTTTATTATATTACCTTTCCATTAATATTATATTACATACAACAACAAACGAATCTCATTGTGCTATGTACTAGACTAAGCAATCGATAAATAAAGACACTTCGCTATTACATTTTGAGCAACCTAAGGAAAAGTCGTTGTTAAACCTTTTTTCTGTAAGATAACCAATAGTAAGGATCTGGGCACTATTATACCCATAGATATTCACTGGAATATTGGTGATACACCAGGAACATAAATTAATACAGATTCAAGTAAGTACATTGAATGCAAGAACACCACATTCTTATACTAGTTTCTTTTCACCTTTCTATAAAAAATTACTTGCATTTTCAAAAACTATCAGGTAAAAAGCGAATCCGAACGTTTCGTCTCTTGCTGGCTTTGCGATGGGCTCGCCCATGGAAAGTGCGCGGGACTGACGACTAGAGTTGTTGACACTGTCAATGGTGGGGAGAAGGGAGTACGTTGGCCATGCATTAAATGCAGATCAACTGAGGTTGACCTATTTAAACTGTTTAGACAAACACGAAATGCGTTTTCTGATATTGCTAAAGAGTTTTCCATAATCACGGAAAAGTTCAATCAATACGATAGCTTGTTCAAATCCTTCAAGTGTTTGGATGAGTTACCGCATTGTTTAAATAGAAATAAAGACAACCGCGATAATAATCAAAAACATTCTGAAGACTCACCTAATGCTTTGAATCTTAATCCTGCTCAGAACATTAATCTTCCGCAAGTGGAGCTCATAGACTTGGCTTCCCCTAATCCGCAAGCTGTGGTTCCATCCACTGCTAAGGCCGCGGAAAAACCTTAGAGCCTCAAACTGTAACTTCTGAAACTGTAACTTCTCAATCTGTGACTTCTTATTCAGTAGCACCGGCTAAGAAGCTGGTTGTAGTCCCGCTCAAAAAATCGATTTTTGTATCTCGCTTTGACAAAGACACTTCCGTTGAGGATATCAAGTCTTATGTCACTTCGAAAATTAAGGCTGACGGCATGATTTTAAGAAAATTTAAATTTAATTACGAAAGGAACATTTCTTCATTTAGAACTGATGTCTACTCAGAAGATTTTGATGAACTTTTGGACAGCGCATTTTGGCCGCCAGGGGCTTTTGTTCGCGAATTTGTGCATAAGAATTTTGAGATTACTCAAAATGTAACAAAAATTCCTCCTCAAAGTTCCGATCCAAAAAACTTAATTTAATATCTTGCTTAAGCATTTACTACCAAAACGTTAGAGGCTTAAATACTAAATTAACTGACTTATATTTGAAAACCATTCACTGTAACTATAATATTATTGCTTTTACCGAAACATGGCTGAAACCCAATGTTTTAAATTCCGAAATTTTTTGTGGTGAGTATCAGACCTATAGAAATGATCGCTTAAATAGGACCGGAGGTGGTGTCTTGCTAGCTGTACATTCTTCAATTCCATCTGAAGATGTTAATTTAGTCGAAGTTGATTCCATCGAGTTTAAGTGCATCCGAATCTTACTACACCGGGGTCATATTTACTTAGCCGTTTGCTATATTCCACCGTCTTCTGATCTATCAGTGTATATGCACCATATTTCACTGTTGCAATCAGTCAATTCGATGATAAAGTCCACGGACTCAATGATTGTTTTAGGCGACTTTAACCTGCCACATATATCTTGGAATACCGTTGATCACAATATTGTCCCGTATCATCCAAGATGCATAACAATGACTTTTTGGATGGAATTACTGATCTTTGCCTTAATCAGATCAACTTCTTTCCAAATAAGTATGGAAAATTCTTAGACTTAGCATTTGTTGACGACATATCTTAATTCTCTATAAATCGGTGTCAACCTCTTGTTTTGCCAGAAGACGCTTACCATGCTTCTCTTGAGATAACTTACGAAATCATAAGCAACGAAGTCGGCTGCACTAACAAAACATGTGTCTCTACCAGATGCTTTTATTTTTCCAAAACTAATTTCAACAATTTAAATAAAGAGCTTTCTGAGATAACTTGGCCTCGATATAAAGAGGATGTAGAGGAAAACGTTTTACATTTTAATAAAACCATTTATACTTTATTTGAAAAACATGTGCCCAAACGCAAATGCTCGTACATTGAACCAGTGCAAGCCTGGTTTACTAAAGATTTAAAAGCTTTAAAAAATAAGAAATTTTTTCACTCATAAGTATTTTGAAATTAATAAAAAGTGTTATAAAGCTTACATATGTAAAATTAAAAGAAACATTAATTGCCACCCGAAGTCTTTTTATGATTTCGTAAATTCTAAACGCAGAACTAACGGATTTCCTTCTGCCATGAAGTTTAGAAATAGCATTTCCAGCGACGATCAAGAGATTGCAAACTTCTTCGCTCAATTCTTTCACTCTAATTACTCTGCTGTGGTTGATTCATCACCTACAAATTATCCGTATGAGCTCCATTCTAGTAACTCAATATATGCCCCACATTTGCTGCCTGAAGATGTTCTACTACATCTAAAGACCCTAAAAGAATCCTTCAAATACGGTCCCTATTTGATCCCAACATGTTTTCTTAAAAAATGTGCGGAATACATTTACCAGCCCCTTACTGATCTGTTTAACCTCTCTTTAAAAAATGGCATTTTCCCGACGGCTTGGAAGGAATCTTTTCTTATCCCACTCCATAAAAAAGGAAGCAAGTCGTCTATTGAAAACTATCGTGGAATAGCAAAGCTCTCCGCTATCCCTAAGCTTTTCGAAGCAATCGTTACTAATCACCTTACATTTTCGATTTCTACATTGATAGATAGTTCTCAGCATGGCTTTTGTAGAGCCAAATCCACCACAACCAATTTGCTTGAATTTACAACTCACGTCTTTAATGGGTTTAGAAACAATCATCATACCGACGTTATATACACTGATTTCAGCAAAGCATTCGACAAAGTACGCCACTCATTACTTGTTTATAAACTCGAATTGCTTGGTTTTCAACCTGGCCTAACTCGCTGGATCTCCTCCTATCTTTGCGGTAGAACTCAAAGAGTCATTTTTAAAAAAATTTGTTCGAATGTCATCGATGTTCCCTCCGGTGTGTCTCAGGGCAGCCATCTCGGTCCTATTCTGTTTTTGATCTTTATAAACGATGTTTCCACAACTATAAAATATTCTAAAATTTTAATGTATGCCGACGACGTAAAATTTTTTAAGTCATACGCGTCGGTTGAAGAACGTTCTGTACTCCAGGCGGATTTAAATAGTTTAGTTACTTGGTGTAATGCGAATTTTATGCCTCTCAACATAGAAAAATATAAATCCATGTGTTTTTCACGTGGTAACATACAGCCAGATTTCTACACAATTAATGGCCAAACTCTGGAAAGCGTTGATGTTTTTGTCGACTTGGGAGTTACAATGAATTGCAAACTTAGTTTCAACCCTCATATTAATGCCACAGTCAATAAAGCGAGAGGAGTTTTAGCATTTGTGAAAAGATGGGCAAAGGAGTTTAGTGATCCTTACGTTACAAAAACCCTTTTTACATCATTGGTGAGGCCGATATTAGAATATGGATCGATAATTTGGAATCCGCGTTATCAAGTTCATGTGGATAGACTAGAATCAATTCAAAAACAGTTTTTACTTTAGAAATCTTCAATGGGACTCTCCGTATAATCTTCCTCCTTACACTAATCGATTAAAACTAATAAATCTTCCTACCCTTGCAAGTCGTAGAGAAATGCTAGGTGTACTATTTATGGCTAGACTTTTAAATGGATCGATTTCAAGCCCATTTCTATTGAACGAAGTAAACTTGAATGTTCCATGCCGAGTTTCAAGGCATTATAAACCTATAATTCTTAAACAATGCAGAAGCAATTTCCAACTACACGAACCTTTTCGATGTTTATGTGAAGATTATAACTCTCACTCGAGAATAATTGATGTTTCGGACTCGCTCTTTGCCATAAAAAAGACGGTTCTATCTTCTCTTAATAATTAAAAAATTATATTTATACTTTTAGTCTATTGTATTTTGTGAATCTATATTTCTCAGCTGATGAGTTTCTCTGTAGCTGAGCGGTTTTAGATCTCGGCGCTTAAGAAGCCACTGCCTCTCAAAGACTCGGTAACAAAAAAAAAAAAAATTATAAGTAACACATAAATAAGAATTAGGATACAAAAAATAAATAAAAAAACAAACAAAAAAAAAAAAAAAATAAAAACAAAAAAAGTATGTATGAATTAAAAAAAAAAAAACAGGATTAGCCTGTTTCGTCGGGCCACTTGAGGGCAGTGCGCTGCCACAACGTCCGAGTTAAAAAAAAAAAAAAAAAAAAAAAAAAAAAAAAAAAAATACACCTAGAATGTTGAAATTTGACACGTGGACTGATATTCAGACTTTTGATAAAAATTTTAAAACATATTTTAAAATGGGCGTGGTGCCTCTCACTTTGTGATAAAATCAATTTTACAAATATTATTAATCATAAACCAAAAATCGTGAAACCTATCGCAACAAAATTCGGCAGAGAGTTTGCCTTTACCATAAGGAATGCTTTGAAGAAAAATTTACGAAATCGGTTAAGGATCACGCCCACTTTTATATAAAAGATTTTTAAAAAGTTCGTGTAAGAATAAAATAAGCAATATCTTTGCAAAAAAGAGCTTTATCTCAATGGCATTTAATTTACCAAGTGGATTTATAACAATAAATAGGAAAAACTTTTAATTTAAAAAAATGCGTGTGGCACCGCCCCTTTTATGACTAAGCAATTTTCTATGTTTCGGGAGCCATAACTCGAAGAAAAATTAACATATCGTAATGAAGTTGTGTGCATATATTTTCCTTATAGCAGAAAATATTTCTAGTAAAAATGGACGGGATCGGTTAAAGACAACGACACCTTAGATATAAAACAAATTTAAAAGGGTCGCACACAAGAATAATAAGCTATAACTAAGCCAAAAATATGTAGTTTTGAATCAATGATATTTCACTTATCAAGTTTTATTGTAAGAGGAAATGGGGAGAATTTTTTTTTTTTTTTTTTTTAACGGGCGGTGCCCCGTGTTATGTATAAAAGTAATTTATTTGAAATGAAATGTACAATTGAAGTTCACGCTGAGTATATAATGTTCGTTTACACCCGAAGTTAGACACATTTACTTGTTTTTCTCATCTTAAATGCAGCCATTAATTTCAGATAGCTTTACGAGCATCACTACTGTAGACTGAAACATACTCCGATCATCTGGCAGAAAGCTTGATAAAGTCTGTCAAAACCGGTAATCGTTTGTCGTTGCACAATCTTAAGTGATATTCATTTAAAATCCATTAATATCTCAAGTTATTTATGCATGCAAACAGAAAAATATTTATTGGTATATATGTGGTAGAGTTGTATGCTAGTAAGATATTGCGTACGAAGTCCACCTAGATAAGATTATATCTGCCTTGCTAAAGCGCCGCATTTGCAGAGAATGTAAACCGGCGTTTCATCCTCCAGCTGACAAAAGCGGCAGATTATTGTATGATTTAGACATAATTTACTAAGTGATATCGAGGACTACACTGTGCGGTACATTACCCAGTGAGTTTGTTGGTCCCCTCTGCCTAGATTAATGAGTTTGTCTTATACTCTTGTTGTGGAGAGTATAAACAATTTGGGATGTCTTTGCCCTGGGAATTTAATCCATCCTAAAGCCCTTGTTTTTGGATTTTCCTGATCACTGAGGACTCAATTCAACCAGTAGCTTAGAAATAATTGTGTAAGACTATAAGGCACGTAATTGTTTTTCTGACAAAATGAGGATAATCCTCCGGGATAAGCCTCGTCGTAGACATTATCTACATCCAACTTCTTTTGCATATATTTTTGGCTAAAAAATAGTGGGGTAGCATCCCTTTTGTATTGGTTTCTTGAAATTCGGCCCATAAATGCCAGCTCCTATTTGTCCGCCATCAAATTTCCATCCATATGAGAGATTCTGACCGTAGGAGCCATTGCATCACGTAGTTGCAGTACGGGATTTCCTAAGAATGTTCTCGTTATTTTTATATGCCCTGTCATATTTCCGCTCAGAGATATTTTGCGTTCTTAGTACAGCAAGTGTTGCCACTTTCGCTATTAGAATAGGGTAGTGTGGTATTTGCTACTAAAACGCTACGTACATCAGCAGGGGACATTCTCGTCGCACAAATTATGTCAGTACAAACATGTCGATGCAATGTTCATAGTTTTGTTATTGCTGTCCTTTGGGTTTTTTTCACAACTGTTCTAAATATCCAATATACAATCTTGGGAGATAACCCTGATATTTTGTCTAAAATGGCGTGCAGGCGAAGAAAGCTCCTGTTGCTTTGTTTAAGTAAGGTATCAACTAGATGATAATTCTACGTGAGGGTTCTCTCTAGTCTAACCCTTAATTACTTTGCTTCTATTAGTTTTATACTCCAGGTAAACGGCACTGGGACAGTCTTTGTTATGATTGATAGACGACTTTATTATTCCATCACCCTCCTATAATGTAGTAAGTATTGCATGCGATTGGATATTGTTTCTTCATTTATCACTGTGAGGTAGAAATCTATTGGATTTCAGTAACTGAAGGAGGTCATATATGGCTAGGGCTCACAAGAGAGGAGAAAGTACTCCTCTTTGAAGGCATCGCCTTGTGACCGCAACTCAATTGTCCCTTCCACCTTCAGACCAATTTTTCTGTTATTAAGCTTGGATAGTGCACAGAAAATCATCATTGAGCTTATATTCTTGCCAATTGCAGCTTGTTCGATAGCTTGATGTATCCTGTTATCGTGTTAATTAAAACGCAGAGGGCTATGTTTTTACATTCCAAATCCTTTTTAGAAACTAAATGAGGCTAATTGGTCGATACAACGAGAGCAGTTGCTCAGGTTTGTCTAGCTTTGCTATAAAAACTTAATTAAATTAAACCAAAATTAACGAAATTAATTGCAAAGTTTATTAATAAACATAGCTTCAATTAGCTAGAACGTCTACCATTCTACAAAGTCAAGGACAAGTACTTCGTGGTTTACAAATATTTTTTTTTTTGGATTTGTTGCAACTATCTCACATGATTGTGATATAACGTGATACTTTCGATTAAAACGTTATAGTATGACTTTTTGTCACTTCACATCACGATCATGTGTACACCACTGATCGTAAAACGAGTGGCAAGGAATTCAATTGGAATAACAACGTACCATGATTATCTCTTCTATTTTAGTGAAATCGACGGAAAGATGTACTAGTCTTAATAGGAAAGTGCTTTACTACCAGAAAAAACCATAGCAAAACAAAAACAGCTCATCTAAAAACGCACGTGCATCACCAACAGCTGAACGTTAAGCTCAATGGTTGTGAAAAAAAAAAAATAGATATGTTTGTATGTTTCGATAGAAAGATGAGAATGAGGATGTTCAAGCGAAGGTTTTTATATACGCGGCCTGCTTGCATTGACGTCAAGGAATTCAGCAAATTGGCTCTTGGCTATATAGTCAATACAACTTGTGCCTGTCACTGCGACAAGTGCAGCAACAAAAACAAACATACAGACATATGTATTATCTAGGAAAGGCTATGCATATGGTATAAGTAGTAAACATTGGTCTTTTCATTTGTATGTAGAAATATTCGTACGCGATGTGAGAATATGTTTGGGATGCGCCTCCAGTGCTGGCGACATGAAATCACTCAAGCAGCAGGAAGTATACGGCCACGGACCATGTGACCATGCATTGAGAATACGAGTATCTCTAGCATATAATTGGCACCTGCTAATCGATAGCGCAAGTAAAAGCAGCAGCGAAAAACTTATCAGCAACAACAAATCTGATATAGTTTCATTTTCATTTCCATGTAGCGATGAGACAAAATAAATAAAACGTACGGTGGTAACTGAGCACTAAACATTTTTAACGTTATAAGTAACTTGTGAATGTACAGTGACTGTTAGCAAGATGGCTCTATTTGTAAATTTTTATTTTTATTTTTAGAAAACTTGGGTTGATCACTCCGGCATACCAGACTTAAGGGATCATGTATGCTTGCAGCATCTGTTCAACATAAGGTGTAGTTGCTAGCGGGGATCTGTCTTGGGCCAAGCGGTTTGCTATATAAAGGTGCAATTATTTGACGATCCCGTGTTGGGGTTGTTCGCTGGGTTTGGAGGCCGCCACGTCAAAGAATATTGCAAGCGTTTTAAAGACTATGATTGAATGCATGTATTTGAAATATCCGGTCCATTTTAAAGGAAGATACCAAAGTACCGCTGACTGATGTTCCTGTGAATGCATAGGCTGAAATCCCCACCCTACATGAAACTCGATAGGCCGAGCATTACCATGTTATAATAGAGTGACAAGCAAAAATAAAGTGAAAGATGTCGTCGTGGTGTTGTTTATGTTATAAATAAGTGATTTTGCAACCAAGGACTGTCGATAAGCAATAATAAGTGTCTTGCCGCGATACATATCAAGCCATGAAATCCTACATAACTTTTAGCTGAATCCTTTTTTGTTCAGATAGAAAATATAAACGATCATTTCCATTCCCAGCGCGGTGTGCCATCCCATAAGGTGTCTGTTTTGACTAGTCTCGAAATATAACCATCAATTGTATCTGGTTCTATCACAAAAAGATGCATGAAACTACCAAACCAAATTTATCACGTATTGCTGCATAACATACATAGATCCAAGTCCCTCATGTGCATACTCTACGAGGTCCAAAACTTCATCCATAATCTTATGGTACCTAAGATACGTCCATCAAGTCACGAAGTCCTACATAACTTTTAGCTGAATCCTTTTTTGTTCAGATAGAAAGTATAAACGATCATTTCCATTCCCAGCGCGGTGTGCCATCCCATAAGGTGTCAGTTTTGACTAGTCTCGAAATATAACCATCAATTGTATCTGGTTCTATCACAAAAAGATGCATGAAACTACCAAACGAAATTTATCACGTATTGCTGCACATCATACATAGATCCAAGTCCCTCATGGGCATACCCTACGAGGTCCAAAACTCGATCCATAATCTTATGGTACCTAAGATACGTCCACGCTTCTGTTCAGCGAGAAAAGTACATAAGAAAAATTTGCGTAGAAAAATAGCTCGCGAAAAACGCGGACGATGATTTCCCCACCCGCCCTATCTTCTGTTCGCAAAGAGCAGTCTTCGACTTAATGTACAAACCGAGCAGGTGGAGCATACTTCTTAGCAGGGCTAAAATTTTTTATGCACTTTAAATAACCGTCTTTTGGTTACTCCCACTATAGACATCCTTAATACTAATTTCACACAGACGGCTTATCGAATAATAAAGGCAGTTTTCTACATTAAGACGCTTATTGAGCTCAATCTTCCCTACAAAATTCGAATCTATAATTATTTCATTAGTAGCTAATCGAATGCTTAATGAAGTCAAAAGCACAATGCAACCCTGTTGGCCGCGTTCCGCTTCTTAGTTTTTGGTGTGTTCAGTGCTTAAAAATGTCATTTGTCAAAGTAAATGTCATTGTCTGCATGGCGGAACGATACAAGGTGGCCGCATCGAACAGCTGATTATAACCTTTTTTATTTGATTTGATACACCAACTACAATTTTGACATTTGTCCATCGAATTTACAAGTACATGGAATTTTTTTTGTTTGTAGGTATGTCACCATGCTCCCACCTTGTATCGTTCCGCCATGATTGTCTGTCTCATCGTTCATACTAATCGAGCAATTACTTCTGTGTGAAAGCAAAAAATTTACGATTTCATTAGCAGGTGAAATGAGATCATTAAGTTTCTGTGTGAAAACAGTATAAGCATTTAAACCTACATTAGGAGGGTTAAAGGGTTACGATAAGCATGTCTGTGATTGGAAAAAGTTTCAGTTCACCCGAAACAAGTTTCATTTATCCTGATTGTTGTTCGGGAAGTGCAATGTTGATATAGATACGGTACGTTCTGGTAACAAGCACCATTAATGTATAAGCACAACTATCTTGGAACGATTTAATATGTTCACATTCAACCTTCTAAGCCGTCACGCCTCTCTCCCTAGTTTCATCAATAACTTCTTGTCGCCAGAACCTCGGCTGCTAAATAAACAGCATTCGCCACGCGTAGGACAGGTTGACAATTAGGCTTGAGGAAAAGCTCTTAAATACGCTGTCATCCCTTTGCGCTACACAACCCCTCAATTAACTAGGAATTTTAGTCACCTCATATGACAGGCATAACTGCCGCGGGTATATTCTATTGTCTCTATCATGGGGGTCTATAATAATGCTATAAATTATTGTATATATTAACATTTTCCTAGGCAAGTCACAATTTATTTTCAAAATGTCTCTGGCCATAGGACTGAGGCCAACTTGATTTTTGATATGAGCACGCATTTGGAATATGATATATTCGTTATAATCGAAACATGGCTCAACTCTAATTTTTTTGATGGTGAATTCTTTGATCCTAACTTATATAATGTCTACCGCAAAGATCGTGACTACTGCAAAACTGGACTTTCTAGAGGTGGTGGAGTCTTAATTGCAGTGCGCCGTCATTTTCGGTCATCACTCGTGGACCTGTCTGACATGGATTCGTTGATCGACCAGCTTTGCGTCTCTGTCCAAGGTAGCTCGAAATTGTTTGTAAGCGCTTCATATATTCCTCCGTCTAGTGCGGATTCTGTATATAAATCGCATGTTGACAATATCGTTAGTTTAATACATACTGAGGATGGTAGTAACTTTTGTATCTTAGGCGACTTCAACTTACCAAATATCGAATGGTCTTATGTTGACAATAACTTCGTTCTACTTCCTAAAAATGTAAATAGTTGCGCTGAAATTATCCTCACTGATAATCTTTTAAGTGTCAATCTCTTCCAGATAAATAGCTTCAGAAATCAGTTATCAAGAACACTTGATCTTATATTTATTAACGATAATATTAATTATTCGCTAACTGAATGTCTGGGTCCACTGTCGTGTTTCGGTATTCACCATATCCCGCTTGTTTTTGGTGTTGAATTTTATAATTTTGAAAGCATTGTTCCTGATAATGCTACTCCTAGTTACTCATTTAGGCGTGCGAGCTTTGCTAATATTTCCCGAGAAGTTTCTTTAATTGATTGGGAAGCTATTTTTTTCTGGAAGTGATCTCTCACGCTGTTTCAATGCCTTCAAAGGCCTTATCAATGAGATTTGTAGTTACAATATTCCGCGGAAAATTAAAAAGTGTTACAAAATTCCTTGATATACTACTGGGCTCAAGTGGCTAAAGAATTTGAGGAATAGATTTTTTAAAAAATTCAAGACTACAATGTCTTGGGTGTCTAAAATCAAGTACATTCGCTACAACAGGAAATTTAAAGCGTTAAGTAAGAGGCTGCGTATTTATTTCACCCGAAACTTCGAATCTTGTATCAAGGACAACCCTAAAGCTTTTTGGAATTATGTAAAATCCAATAAAGCTACCTCGAGTATTCCCTCGTCAGTTTTTTATAGTTGGTTTCATACCTCTTCACCTATGGAGTCGGCTAACCTTTTTGCAGACTTTTTTCACTCCAATTTTGATACTCAGCCAGTTAGTGTTCCTGAGTCCTCCTCAAAGGTAGTCTCTCCCATCAACTTCGGGGCTCTTACTCTTTCTCTAGATGACATTGTTATAGGAATCCAGAACCTCAAGTCGTCTTCTTATCTTATCTTATCTCTTTAAAAATTGTCTGATTCTAGTCACCCCGCTTCTCTTAATCTTCAACAAATCTCTCGAGTACGATGAGTTCATTGATGCTTGGAAGATAACCTTCATATCCCCCATTTTTAAAAGTGGTAATAAAAACAATGTTGCCAACTATAGACCAATTGCGAAATTATCTACTATCTCTAAACTTTTTGAGTATGTTGTAAAACAAAAAATTAGTTTTGCTGTCAAGCAATTAATTAGTGATAGTTAACATGGTAGTGATAGTTAACCTGGTAGATCCACGGTTACAAACTTAGCATTTTTTCTGAATTTTGCCTTGCAGCCTTCAACAACCGTTTTCAAGTCGACACGGTTTATATGGATTTCTCCAAAGCATTTGATAAAGTCAGTCATCAAATCTTGATTTCCAAACAAGCCAGATTGGGCTTTCACTCTATATTTTTGAATTGGATTAAGTCCTACCTTCACTCACGCAAATGTGTAGTTGTTGTTGACAATACTCACGCCAATCCTTTTATTGCATCCTCAGGAGTACCGCAAGGCAGCATTTTTGGGCCCCTGCTTTTGTAATTTTTATTAATGACATTTCAGCCTGCTTTCAGCATTCCCATTTTTTGCTGTACGCTGATGGTCTGAAGGTGTTTACAACTGTTTCTACTCCTTCTAATTCAGAAAATATTCAGTCTGATATGAACACCGTTGCTGATTGGTGCCGTAATAATAATCTGCCTTTAAATATTGGTAAGTGCTTTCACGTAACCTTCTCTAAGTCTCGTGGCACAATTCCCACTTCATATTATATTGACGGCTCTCGACTGTCCACACGTACTGAGATTTCTGGCTTAGGCGTAGTTTTCGACTCGCAGTTTTCGTTGACATAACCTCGATAATTGCTAAATCCTACTCGGCGATTTAGCTTTGACTTAACAGATCCTTATACTCCTAAGTTGCTGTTTACGTCTCTCGTACGCTCTAAGTTGGAATATGCTTGCTTTATCTGGAGGCCTTATCATGACTGCCATATCAAAAGGCTCGAGGGAGTCCAAAAAGTCTTTTTATGGTTTGGCCTGAGGTCTCTGACCTTTTCCCGATTCCCTCTTATAATGCCAGATGTGCACTCATTAGCCTTCAATCACTTCTAAGTAGGAGGACCATTCTTTCTCTTACTTTTGTCTATGATAATATTAATGCTGTGATTGATTCACCACGTTTACTCGAGAGTATTTGTCTCCAAATACCCCCTAGATCACTTCGAAATTGGGATATGTTTTATATTGATTGCGCCCGGACCCTCTATGCCTCTAACTCTCCCATTTTTAAAGCACTGAGGGAGTTCAATACTATCTCAAATTCTTTGGCCATTGACTTTTCTTTGCCAAAGACCACCTTCAAATCTTTGTTGAGTATAATAATTTTTTGATTGTATTGCTGAGGTCTGTATTTTTAAGTACAAACTCAAGTAGTCTGTAAGAACATTAGACTATTTTTGAAATTAAATTAAATAAAAAAATAATTAATAAATAAGTTTAAAAAAGATATATTTAATAATCATCTTACAGAAAATTTAAAGAAAAAAGGAACATTTTGTTTTTAACACACTGTACGTAGCTGACGTCGTAAATATTTGAGTTGGGGTTGGAAGTTAGCTACCATATAGTGACTGGTGACTCTTATAGCTGCTGGCCTGTGATACCCGTTGACTAAAGCGTCAGTTACCCACGAACGGACGTAGAAAAAACGTGTCAGCTGACACGACCTAACTTATGAGTGTGGAATGTAAACGAAAACTCACCGACGTTCAACGTACGTACGTAATTTCTTCGTAAGAACGTGTCAGCTGATCGCTCTCTCACATGACAGAGTTGCCTATTAAATATTTTGTGTGCTATGTTTGGACCGTTTGCAGTTAATATACAAAAATGCCTAATGATTGTTTCAAATTTTGTTAAAATATCTCGAAATTATTATATGAAATTGCAGATTACAAATAATTGAACAAGAAATTCTTATGCACAATTTGTTTCTGCCATTTATACTATGGAAAATTGTAATTCCAAAAGTTGATATTTGCATAAGCATGCATGCAAACTGATCAATGGCAGCAGTGCTTTGCTATAAACAATATACACAATATATATTATGTACATATACACAGACGCACACATTGATTCCTACGGGCTTGAGGGTTCGCTCAAACGTGTTTCGTACGACAAATGTCCGTACGTACGACACACGTCGGTGCATAACTGACGCTTAAGGGAATGCACGCTGATCGCATGTACTTTATTTGGCATTGCCTTTAAAGTACTCCTGCAAGTAAGTACTTACATGCAAGTGGACAAAGAGTGAGTAAGTGAACAGTTTAAGTCACAGTAGCTGCTGGAAAGGGTTGACTTTGCGGTTGCTAAACCGCGCCAACTATTGGATGCGTGTGTCTCTTGTGTTGAGTGCTGACTGCGCATGCCTGCCTGTCGATTCAGCATTTTTGTGATTGTGCACTAGGAAGCACGAGATGCAAGTCCATAGGAAAAGTACTTATGTTTATTAATACACGTGCGTGTGTGTGTTTATCTCTTAGTTGATGATTTCGTTTGTCGTTTGACTTGTAGTTCGCCATTGGGTAATTGAAGACGAAGGGTGCTTGCGCACATATATCAAATGTAATTTTGCCATCAATCATTCCAACTTGTACTGAATACGTCAGTCAAAGCCATTTTGAACAAATCGCATATATGTATATGCACATATATGTTTATATATGGAAATGGTATAAATTTAATATACGTATGTAAATATATGCTTAAATATGTATGATTCGAAAGCACACACACGCCATTGCGCTGCTTATGGAGCTTTTACACGAATATGCGATGACCTTGCCTTCGAGGAATTTTGTATATGATCTACGCATAAATACGTAAGAAGTATTATCATGTTTCTTACTATAGCTTAACGTGGGCAGAAATGTCTCAATAGGCTTGTAGATTGATGGCGTCGGAACTAGTTTTGGTTTTACATTAGATTGCGAAGGGTTGCGATAAATGAAAAAATTTAAGAGCAACTAAATTAATCATTAATAATATTATTTGGCGGCCACCGTGGTGTGATGGTAGCGTGCTCCGCCTATCACACCGTATGCCCTGGGTTCAACTCCCGGGCAAAGCAACATCAAAAATTTTAGAAATAAGGTTTTTCAATTAGAAGAAAATTTTTCTAAGCGGGGTCGCCCCTCGGCAGTGTTTGGCAAGCGCTCCGGGTGTATTTCTGCCATGAAAAGCTCTCAGTGAAAACTCATCTGCCTTGCAGATGCCGTTCGGAGTCGGCATAAAACATGTAGGTCCCGTCCGGCCAATTTGTAGGGAAAATCAAGAGGAGCACGACGCAAATTGGAAGAGAAGCTCGGCCTTAGATCTCTTCGGAGGTTATCGCGCCTTAAATTTATTTTTTTTTTTTTAATATTTATTGATAACATATTGCAACAGCCTTTAAGGAGGCGGAAGCTTTACATCTTCACAGCACATTTTGTCGGGCAGCCTTAACTTTTGGCTGGATATGAGTTCTTGGTAGGCTAGGAAGGTTCCTATCAGTGAAATTCGGTGCACCGTTTCCAACTTTTTTCTTGGAAGGTCTCTGGTGCTTTCCACCAGACCAAAATTCCATAAAATTGGGCAGGCTTAACCACCATATCACACATTAAGCCCCCATCCGGCCGCAGCACATACAACCGAGGCTTTCCTAACTTCCTCTCCTATTTATAAGAGCTCCATGGGATCTTTCTTTCAAGTACAATGCCGAGGTACTTAACGCTATACAATTAAGGACGAATTGAGTATAGTTTTCTTGAACATATTCGTAGATAAAAATAGCTCAATTGTACTGTGGTTTACAGCTAGTCACCAGGATTTAGACAACCTAGTCACCTCACATAGATATCCCTGCAAAAATTTCAACAGAGTATCACAAAATGTCTTTCCGATTAGGATTGCCTGTTCTCAAGCGTAAACTTGACAGCCCCGCATTCAAGGTCTTGAAGTAGTTCGCTTACAAGCACGACCCAGAGAAGGAGAAACATAATACACTGTCAAATGATATATAGGACCAGAGGCGATTTCACACCCAAACCTGATAAAGCTATATATATAGAGCGATTCACCTTTCTTAACAGGAACGAGGGAAGACTGATCGAACTGAAAGACATAAAAGCTCTTCCCTGCTTTTGAAAGGAAAGTGACTTTGACATTATTCCAAGATTTGTGAATATCACCTAAAATAAGTGCGTTGGCGAAGAAAGCAGTCACACCACTTAAAGTAATTTAAAAAAGACTTCAGCTACACAGCAACAATGCCATTATGGTCTTAAATATGATTTGATATCCGGTGAAAGCTTGTATGCTCCTTTAAATGACTAGCATAGCACTTTTTAGTCAACAAGCGCGGACGGTATGAGAACGAAGTCCTATGCTCCTGGGAAACTTAAGGGACTCCTCAGCGCTCATTGCCTAGCCGTCATCTACCTCTCTCAAGTAACACAACCCAAAGTAACGACTTTTCCTGAGCATCGGTATTCCCCCAAGTTTTTTCAAAAGCTGATCCAGTAGTCCCCCTTACCATCCTTAACCTTCTATATCTCAAAGTCTGAAGGTATCTATGCAACTCGTCCAAACTTTTGAAAAGACGACTACTGAAAGCACTGTACACCACGAAGATATTCACGTATAAGCTAACATGCAGCTATTTTTCAGGCTGCTCAAAAATGCTTTGAAGTCGGCAAAGAAATGATGAGCGATAGAAGAGAAGGCCTGGAGATAACGCGAAATTATCCAATATATACCTATTTTTGGAAATCGAGTTTTTGGGAATTTTTAATTTGTGTATCAAACTCCTCGAAACACTACGGACTTATTCAGTCTAATTGAGGTCCTCATGGACCCGTCAGTTCGACCTCGTAAACACGATTTTCGAAAATTCTCTTATTTTTTCTTCTAAATGCACACGTACGAGGACTTAAGAGTTGGGACTGAGCGCTATTTGGGAATCAAGAATGAACCCAATTTGAAGTACCAATGAAAACGGGTATCGCGATTATATGGTTATAGGCAGGGCGGTCGTGTTCGAATAACTTGGCTTCAAACTTTTGGGAGACTTTTCGATTTTTTTTTTTTAAATAATGAAAACTTACTCCCAAATCTCAGCTCAACAAATCATATTTAGCCCACACAATAAGACAATGTCATTGCTTCAAAATTGTAGCAACATTCCTTAGAGCAAACAATATCACACACAAACACAAGAAGAAATGAACAAAAATGCCAAACATATAATCCTTATTTGGTATTTGAAGAATGTCATACTGCATGTCCACTGCAATTCCTTTCACCTGCACAACTCGCTATCCCCTCAGTTTTTAGGATTAACATAAACTTTTTTTTTTAATTTACAATTTTTTTTCAGGTGACATGCACCTGTTCGATGAAACTTTATGTAACAATACATGCAATAGTGTGTACCCAAAATTACAACAATCGCTTAGATGTAAAAAAGTAAAAAAAAAAGCAATAACAGTAGCAAAAAACATCCAGAAAGTATCCAATGTCAGCAGTCGGCAGCCGCTAAATGTGTGTGTTTTTTTTATGTACGCTGATGTCTCGACTAGCTGACAGTATCGCTGACACTCAATCTTTCAATCAGTTTTAAGCTAACTTGCCGATCATTCGATACATCGATCGATCCTCTATTGAGCGATCAATTCTTCGTTCGCATCTTCGCAGCGCTGCCCTCATCGTCATCGTCAAAAAAATTACACAGTTTTCAGCTTAAAGTTTTCAAGGCATGCAAGCTTATCGCCTGACAGCGATCGCAATAAGCGACTCCTCAATAGCAACTGCGTGCCAAAAGTATTCTAGTTAAAACTAGAGTAGAAGTAGTGGAAGAGTGTTCGAGTTTTTCCTTTCTTGTGTTGAACAAGTGCAACAATAAGTTGAGAAAGAAAAGGAAAAGAATTTTTCACAATTGAAGAGAAATAAATTCAGCGAACAATACAAAAAAAGTAAGCGACAGCAATATCAATGGTAAAGTTAGGTAGTATAAGAGAAAGAAACGTACGCAGAATACAACTACTATTTAATACAAGGTAAATAGTATTTATTTTTGAAGTTATTTATATCACTCGAAAAAAAATTACTAAATATTTCTGAGTTTTTTTTGTTTTACTCGGAAAATATCAGTTATTTTTTGAGTTTTTTACTTTGCTCAAAAAAAGTTGGTATTCGGAAAATTATATTTATTTTTAAATTTTTTTAATTCGCTCGTAAGTTATAAGTAAATCTTTGAATTCGATTTCGCTCGGGAAATAGTAATTATTTTTGGACTATTTTTGTTTCGCCTAGAATTTTGGTTTTTTATTGGGCTTGGAAAATTGTAGTAATTTTTGAGTATTTGTAAATGGTAGTATTTATTAGTAGTATTATGTTTTAAGTTTTATAAAGTCGCTTGGAAAATAATAGTAATTTTTGGTTTTTTAAATCACTCCGAAAATTGAAGCTGTTTGTGGGTTTTTTTATTTCGCTCGGAAAATAGTATTTTTTTTTATTTCACCCGTAGTGTAATAAGTATTTTTTGATTTTTTATTTCGCTTCCAAAATAGTAAATATTTTTATTTTTAGTTATTAGTTTTGTGTGTTTTTAATTCACTCGAAATAATTTGATACTTCAATGTATTTTTGTTTCGGTCGAAAAAAAGTATTTTTGGAGATTTCAATCGGAAAATACTACTTATATTTTTAGTTATTTTTTTGAAAAGTTGATATTTATGACTTTTTTATTTCGCCCGGAAAATTATAATTATTTTTTTATTTCGCTCGGAAAATATTAATTACATTTTTGATGTGTTTGTTTCGTCCGGAATTTAACAGGGATTTTTAAGTTTTTGTATTTGGATTTGAAAATAATAGTTTTTGATTATTTTCTTCATTCGGAAAAAATAGTTGTTTTTTTAAGTTTGTTTTTCGCCTTACAGGTAGCTTTTGGTCTTTTTTTTTTTTAAATAACTCCGATAATAGAAGTGGTTTTTTTAGTTTTTTTATTTTGCTCCGAAAATAGTAGTTATTTCAGAGTATTTTATTTCGCTCATAAAATAGTAAAAAAAAGAAAGTACTTTTCCCTTTCTTTTTTCTTTTTTTTCGAGTATGTCACGCGAAATAAAAATCTCAAAAATAGCTTTTATTGACATAGCAGGAACTGCGACCTCGACGAGAACATAACAGAGAGATTTACTTGAATCCGGTTTCTAACCAAATACACCATAACCTGGATAGTTTCACTACACATTCCGTATCGTGTGGCTTAGCCATCAACCTAAATAAAACGAAGCGACTTCCTTTCTGGAAAAGGTACACTACCCTTGAACGCAGACTAATCTTATTTGGAAAGCATAGTTGTCTGACATTATTAGGAGGAATAAAAGAAACAAAACGTTTTGGAAGCTTAATTTGGAGGATAGATCTAGCTGTGCCTACATCTACTTTATTGCCATCGAGGGCTATTTTGCAAATGAAAAGGTCTGTCCCCAATAATGGTGCCCTGACAAAAAATGGCGTTCCCTTTTGTGCAGTAATGACCTATTTTTAAGAAAACATGTAAACGATGCAACTTTTTCATCTAACACGTGTACTGGCAATTAGTGGAATGCTGAATCTGTGCCCGGTTCACATGTTTGTTGAAAAAGCTCCTGATGGGGTTGTAATAAGGCTGCGTGACGAGGAGTAGAAACTTCAAAACCATTAGTATGCCAGCATTCTGGTCTAATACGATTTCTGAGAACGTACTCTATCATGGTTATTAGCTACACCAATTATGTATTCCCCCAGAAAGTGTGGAGTTCATCTGAAGAGAATTTCTGTTAAGTTCTCAAGGATGGATCTGAATTAAATTGAAAGATTGCGGGGAAGTGTTTTGTTATGAGCAGAAATTTAGGCTACTTGATCACTGTATCTCCCTCAAAGCGGAGGTCGTTGCCGTTAAGGACGAATTTCGAGGTGCCACGGGATTTACCATCCCTGATAACTTTGACGCGGATATTTTGGTCTGAGCGGATTTCAGTGCTTGAAGCTTTGGACTTCCGCTGGTTATTTTAGGCCGGTTTTTCAAGGTTTACTAAGGCATATTAATCTAAGTTTGTATTGGAATGTTATCAGGGCACTGCTCAAAGAGATTATATGCAGAGAGCTAAATCTTTTGAACTACCTGACCTGCGACGTATAAAAGATGACGTTAATATCTCGGCCGCGATGTTGTCTTATCTTGGAAAATTGGCCACGTTGGACATCAGATTCTTTCGAAACTAAAAATAGCCGGTATAGCAGTCTCGACCTTATATCAAAATGGACCGAAATTTTATCCATATTAGCAAACTCCTTCATGTGGGGAATATTGTCACTCGAGCACTCCAAAAATTAACATAGGAAACTTTCGCCTTAAAACTAAGCTAGTACCTACGTCTTTACCTACGAAATGCATGCTATGCGCCCCAAATGTGGCTACAAAACGAATCAGTTATTATAAAATTTATTTCAAGTTTTCCAAGCAATTTTTCTCACAAGAGAAAAGCACTTAACGCCGTTGAATTTTTTTCAAGAATTAATGAAGCGGAAAACCGTAAAGAAAAGAAAAAAACATAAAATTGTGCCGATCACACCCTTTTCTACGCCCATTATCCGAAATTATTGCAATTGACAAATTCAAATTGACAAATCTTAACTTTTTACAATAAATAAGCTAGGGCCAGCAATCCACCTAAGCTGATGCATCTATGCTTGTCCATATACAAATACATTTTTATGGAGCAACAAACATCGCGCATTTGCCTTTCAATATAAAATTTATGTTATGAAAATAATCATGACCCCAGCATTGCCCAATGACCCATGATGATTTTAAGTGCTTTTACTAGCATTAAAAAGTTCACTATTAGTCGCCTTTCCGCTTGTGGCAATTGTCGGTGTTGCCGCGTATTCCGTCAAACGTTGGTGTACCGCTGTCAGACCAGACGTACATATGTCAGCCTATTCTGCGCTTCTTATCAATATGAAAAGCAGAAATGTTGCTACTGCTTTATAGGCTCAAGTAAAGTTTATACCGTTTGCCGCTTTTTAGTCTTTTTTTTTAAATTTAGCCCCATTGTAGGCCCTTGTGAAGCGCACCTATTTCTTGTTAATCATTTTTTTTTATCTTTTAATATCTTAAGACAACAATAAGTGTGCAACATATTCAAATGTCGTGTTGAAGCGGTCTGAGCACACTCACCGTAGATTGCACAGCCGAAGCGCTCGCACAGTGGGCGATTCTGAATAAAAAGTATATACAAAATTATTGAAATAAAAAATAGATAAAATTATAATTTCTATAGGGACATCGTGACAAATGTGAAATTACGTATGCTGAAATTCTTAATTTAACCACCCTCCAAATAAAAGAAAACAATTCAGCACATTATTGGTTCTTTGATTTGAAAAAAAAAAAAAAACAAATGGCAACTTGAATATGGAATTTTTTATTGGTGATGACAAAGGTGGCAGACCTGTGATGGGTTAAGCATTTAAGGATATACTGATATTCTGTTCTGACTCTTTAGAACATGTCTTCAGCAAATGGCACTATTTCAGAACCAGCGCAATTATAGCATTAAGAGTGGGTTCTAGTTCTAATTATGTCTCCTGGTAGGCTTCCCTCCTACTAGCATTTTTAACATTATGATGACCAAATGGCAATGATGATTCGGCTTTGGTGATTAAGAGGACGAATAGTTATTTTTTATCATTTTATTGATCGTTATTTTAGTGGACTGTATGTAATTTTTTTTGTTCTTGTAGAAGAAATGAGGCTGCTAAACACCTGTAACACCTTGGTATGAATTTAATTTGGGTGAGCGCTTGTGGCTCTGAGTTAAAAGATTCCTCATTTCACTGCAAAACCTCGTCAGTAACAGCAGGTGTAGGATGTGCGAGCTGTTGGAAGAAACGGTTGAGCACGTTCTGTGCTAGTGTACTGCGCTCGCCAGGTTAAGGCTCCAGCTATAAAGGTCGGCAGAAATTTCAAATCTTGAAGCATCAATAAAGGTAGGTCTTCAAAATCTTCTAGCATTTGCCAATAGGGCGGAGTTTTTCTATAACATAAGTCCTGGCACCTGACTGGGGTTATTCCGTTTGGTCCACAAACAAATTCTAGTAACACTATGAACACATTCAGTCTTAATGGCTCACTTACTAATTGAGAATAATAAGTGCACTTAATGGCTGCTGAAACAAACAAAAAAATAAATGTTCATAGTTTAGTCACTTAAACACTTCCCTCTTTGTAGACCTTTGGGATGCGTTGTCAGCACGTTCAGTCATGGATGGTTCTGTGACATTCAGTGCCTTTGATGGATTAATTTGAGCTCAATTTTAGCATTCTTGATACAAATGTGGTTGCCAACTGCCCCGTTGTGCATCCAATTATTACCAGTGTGAAGCTGTCGTTTTGCGTAGCTATCTCCTAATCTTTTTGCAGGGTTGTGGGAACTCCTTTTTATGGTTGAATTTGGGATAATTCCAACGCTGTTTTGTTTCGGGACCATATGAAGATTTTTTTTCCGCATTCAGGATTAATCCGGACTAACTCATGCATCGGGATTAGTTCGGGCTATTCCGGGATCATAGCGAATCTTTTTTCCTGGTAGTTCAGAAACTATTTCGAAATATTTGCTGGCTTATATTTTTGATAAATGCAGGATTTTTCTGTAATATTTTCAAGACTGTTTCGGAATCATACGAGAAAATTTCAGAACTATTTTTGAAAAATATTTTCCAGGTCATTGCGAGATTATTTCAAGACCTCTTCAGGATTGTTTCGGAGTAATTTCAGCACTATTTTGGAATATTCCTTAAAAAATGGTGCTCAGCCGTTTAAACCGATTTTAAAAGTAGTATTTCGGGATCACTTCACTTAAAGTTAAATACAATACTCTTTGGTAATATTTCTTTTTTAAACCTGAGTTAATATCTGGGTTCCAAATGCATATTTCGTTTAAATTCCTTTAGCTCAGAATGACTCATTATGTAGAGACTCACCTTCTGCATAACAAAGCGGCGTTATTGCTGTGGGTTCGTGTTCTGGAGTTAAATTTCCCATTTAGGGTCAATAGTCACATTTTGCCTAATGGTTATACAAATTATATTTACAGCTGTGTCTGATCAATGCAAAGCTTCTAGGACTCTGAAAATTACATCAACTGCTCGATAAGCCTTGAGATGGACCTGTTACAGACATTCGATTTTTTTTAGCCTAATGCTAAATAAAATAACTCTAATAATAGGGGATTCACATCCCGGGCAAAGCAACATGAAAATTTTAGAAATAAGGTTTTTCAATTAGAAGAAAATTTGTCTAAGCTTGGTCGCCCCTCGGCAGTGTTTGGCAAGCACTCCGATTGTATTTCTGCCATGAAAAGCTCTCAGTGAAAACTCATCTGCCTCGCAGATGCCGTTCGGAGTCGGCATAAAAAAAGTAAGTCCCGCCTCGCCAATTTGTAAGAAAAATTAAAAAGGAGCACAACGCAAATTGGAAGAGAAGCTCGGCCTAAAATCTCTTCGGACGTTATCGCGCCTTACATTTTTTTTTTTTTTTAATAGTAGGCAAACACCTTTTTAAATAAGATAGAGAGGTTGAGGGAGATTGATTTCCCTTGGTGCTCCCAACAGGCGTCATTTATCACTTCATAGGAATAACAGACGCATCTTGCTATGCAACGGCTAAAATTTGCGTAGGCAGACAAGTTCCTATTAATGGTAGGGAGGTTTCACACACATGTGCCCTTAAAGTGCCAAGCTGTAGGGGCGATACATAAATTACACGACGCTCAGTTTGCTATGAAAAGTTATCGGTAAATGTTTGTCGAAGTGTTATACACTTTTAATCAATAACAAGTGCTAGTTTGTTGTCGGAAAGTTATCGATTTTTCATCGAGCAGTTATCGATTGGTGATCGGAAGGTTATCGATAAATTATCAAAAATATATCTATTTCTCGTCAATGTGTTTCTAGTTTGTTATCAGCGTGTTATCGATTCATTTTCGAAAAGTTATGGATTCGTGTTAAACAAATTATCAATATGTGAGCAAAAGATGATCAATTTGATATCGGAAAACTATTGATTTTTTAACGGAGTGTTACCAATTTGTTATCGACTACGCATATGTTTGTTATGAAACAGGAGGTAGATTCAGTATGTGTGAGTTTTAAATTTGGGTTGGTGTCCAAATTCTGTATGTACAAAATTCTAAAAACAAAATTTTCCTTTTTAAAATTCTGCTTTTTTAAAATTCTGCTTTCAAAATTTTGTATTACAAAATTGTGTAATACAAATACGCTCCCTTTAAATTTGTATCAAAGAAAATTGTACATTTCAGAACTCACACTCTCTGAATACAGCTCCAGATATCGACGATAAAACTTCAGTATAAAATCGATGACACATCTGTAACCCTGCTAAGCGGAGAATAACTAGATCAATAAAAAACTCATGGCTCAGCAAAAGATTTCGCTGTCAATGAGCCGATAGTATAACAATAACTTTTCGGTATCGGTTGTTACAGATAAATTTCTTGTTTCTGCCAAAGTTGCTTTGTAGGTGGTTTAACCTCAACTCGTTGGAGAGTTCTAGTTAACTTATTATACATCGATTTTCACGAATACTTAGTAGTTACGCCTATTTTATACCTTTCATGACAATGAAATGTCGTATATATAATAATACATATATCCCACACAACTGATTGTGCAGATTTTATGAATTTTTAAAATTTCAACACAATATTGTTCAGCTTTATTTATATAAGGTTTGAGGTCCTCGGCACAGCCGAAGGCAGTCCCGTTCGTACTTGTTAATTTTTACCTTTTATCACTCCAAAATCGCACACTGTCCACTCCTGCAAATTCAGGCGCCTGCCAAAACGAAATTTGGCGCAGTCCATGCACCGCAACTTACTGACATTTTTGATTGGAATTCTCTTTACTACTGTTTCCCCTTTCTTCAAAGTAAAATAAAATATATACATTATCTACATACTTAACTGCACATACAACATTTCATCAGCTCTGAATATGTCACTGTTTTGTGTAAAAAGTCTTTTTTTTTATATTTGAACATTTTTATCCATCTTATCTACACTCCCCTGCACTGATACATTGATTATTTACTTATTTACATATTTACTATTTTATATGTTTATTTAGGGTTTTTATTATTTTTGGTTACGCTTAAGTGATAATTCTCCCCTTCAGTCTGCATTCGAATAATTTTCCTCTGTTATTGCTGCTCGGGCAATTGTATCAATAGCATAAATTTATAAATGTAAGCAACACATTAATATGACATTTATGAATTTATTGTTTGCCCATCATTGACAATGTTTGTTGAGGGGCAATGGAGCATATCAACTTAAACATATAGCATATGTTAATTTGTTAGCATGCACTGTAACATGCGTGCACCCTCAAAAACTTCCGATTGTGGCAAATGGTGTTAATGAAGCTACTATAAATTATTTATGTAAAGTTATATCGTATTGACCGACAAGCTCTTCGATTCAATGATGTAAGCAATGACTAATTCTTAGTGAAAAACTATTCTAATATATTTCGTCAATTGTTGCGACATCGAAATACTACCTATTGCTTCTGGGTTAACATTTCTGAAAATGAAACATTAATTTTGATTAATTGCATTTAACGGTTAATAATAATCATACAAATTCACCAAATTTCAAAATTGCAAGGTGGTACGGGTCCATGGAGCTTTTCCAAAATTTTTAAACTGTCGTGCTTTGCTACACCATACCACTACTGAGGTGAGATATCAGTTACATTTAGTTATATACCGAAAAATATAAAAAATTTTTTTACCATGTACCTTGAAAAAATGTGTTTAAGTTCGTGTGTATATAATAGCAAGGACACACCCATGCCAAATTTCAACATGATCTCTTGAACGCCTTTTGATTTACGGCTTGTGCAACTTTAAAACTTTCTTCTTTTTATTGTAGACTAGCAGAACCGTCAGACGTTGTTCTGCCCTAAATTTGGTCTATCTCCATATATTTCAATAAGCTTTTTCTGTCTAACTCGCCCCCCCCCCCCTCCTCACTTTTTCTTAATCCTTTTATTCACTCCTCCCTCCGTATTTTCGCTTCATCTATCTCTATTTTCGTCTCACACTTTCTTTTACTCAGTCTTCTTCTCCTTCCGTCTTTTCTCTTCTCTAAACTTTTTCCCATTCTTCTTTATCCCTTATTACCAGGCAAATCGAATAGGACTTATGTAAATAGTTATGCGGGTATTATTAATTCATGTCTTTATTTCGGCTTCGCATGCACATTTATCAGTTTTGCCAGGTTAATGCAACTAAATCGAATATCACAATGAAAATTACTTTAAAGCTCTCAGCAACAACTTTCATTTGATATCCATATTCACACATTCTAGGGGTATCCGGGTCCAGGTTTTGCCCATATCTTGAGACCCTAGTTACCCAGCGGTATAAAAATTACTCTGTACTAAAGCACTCATCAACAGCTTCAATTTGATACCCATAATGTAAAACCACATCCTAGTGTTACCCTGATGCACGTTTTGGCCTATATCTCGAAACCCTTCACAAATAGGTATGAAAACTACCTTGTACTAAATCACCCATCAACAGCTTTCATTTGTTATCCATATCCTATAAACACATTCTAGGGGTACCCGCGTCCACGTTTTCCCTTATATCTCGAGACCCTAGTTACCCACGGGTACGAAAAATACCCCGTATCAAAGTACTCATAAACAGCTTACATTCGATACCCATAGTGTACAAACATATCCCACGATTACCCAGGTCCACGTTTTGATCTCAAGACCCTATCCAGAACGGGAAAAAAATTAGCCTATGTCTGTCTCCTGATTCTAAGCTACATCTCCACCAATTTTCAGCCAAATATGTTCAACCGTTACTTCCTCTTCAATCACTCTTTATATATTAAAAAAAAAGCGCATCAAAATCCGTTGCGTATTTTTAAAGGTTTAAGCATTCAAAGGGACATAGGGACAGAAAAAGCGACTTTGTTTTATACTATGTAGTGATGTACATCCATACATACCTATAAACCTACGCCCGAAGTTAAATAACGCAGCGAATGCTATATATGTACGTATTATGTGTCGCATCAAGCCTCACTCAAAAGCAATTAGCGCGGACAGTTCACAGCGAACAAGCACACATACGCATTTTTTGATAAAAATGTTACTTTTGTTTAAAAAATTTGGCTGATATAAGAAAGGAACCAAGTATTTTTTTTTGATGCAGATCGAAGGTAAATATTTCAAAGTTTTACTGAAAAGTAGAATTTTTCAAATCCATCCTTCCGTTTATGAGTTATAGCTGTGTAAACAAAAATTTTATAATTTTTTACTACATTTTGGCAATTTGCCACGCCCCTATAATATATACCTTCAAATTATATTAACTGTACCATCTCACGCAGCTAAGCATAACAACAACAACAACGCAGCTAAGCATTCAAATGCAAAAAACCGTTTTAAAATCGGAGCATTCTGTGTGAAGTTATGTGCATACATGGCATTTAGTGACTTTATTTTAAAAGAATTTTGTAATTGAAATTTAAGTAACTTCCCAATAAGCTACAAGCTTGAAACTTGGAATATAGAACCCGATGACAATGCAATAGTAAGAAAAAATGCTGCTAGGTGGCGCAAGGATCGATATATTCACAAAAATCGTATTTGTGGTCCGATTTGGCTCATATTTGGAACAAATATTAAATAAGAGAACAGAAGGAGACCTATGAAAAAAATTGCCGCTAGGTGGCGCAAAGATCGAGATATTCAAAAAAGTCGTATTTGTGGTCCGATTTGTTCATATTTGGAACAAATATTACATACAGTCCGGTAGAAATGATATCAAAATATCTTGGAGTTGGAGGAGGGACAAGCATACGTGGCGCAGAGTCGAGTAAAGTCTTTGGAAGAATTATGTATTGAGGAATTAGATTGTAACAAATTGTCAGGAAAGTCCTTGCAGTAATTAGTCACTAAATGAGCTAAATAGATTGAGAAATAATAGGAAATTTAATAAAGACTAAAAACTTGAAAATAGAATAATTAAAACAAAAGATTTAAGTTAAACTGTTTTATTGAAAACAATACTTACATAAAGTAATAATAATACCAAAAGCTAGAAAATAATTAGGTAGGTCCTAGGTACTAGCCATCACACTCCACATCAATCTAGGTCGTTCATCAGACAATTAAATAACAGTGTTAGACGCGTAAATTCCTATTGATAGTCATATATAAGACCAACTGAACCCTAATCACATTTTTAGAAAGTTCACGCGTCCAACGCTTTTATTTAATTGTCTGATCAACACCCTAGATTGATGAGGAGTGTGATGACTAGTACCTAAGACTTACCTAATTATTTTCTAGCTTTTAGTATTATTATTACTTCATGTAAGTTTGTTTTCAATAAAACCGTTTAATTTAAAAATTTTTTTAAATTATTTTATTTGCCATAAATTCAACTCAGTCATCAAGTTTCATCACTTCGTCGGTCTTTGGTAATGAATATCGCATTTCTTCCATTTTTTTTAATTTTTGATATCGAAAAAGTGGACGTAGTTATTGTTCACTATCGCCCATTTTCAATACCAATATATTCTTTATCCAGATAAGCAGACATATTAAATTTCGTATCGATATCTCAATTTTTGTTTAAGTTATCGCGTTAGCAGATGGACGCAGCGGCATGGCCCATTCTAAATCTTTCCGATTTTGATAAAATTTTGACCAAATCTATGTCATTACGTACTACCGTTATCCAATCAAAGTTAGTTGTCATTGTGAATCAATCTTCTGCATAGACTTCAAAATTCCAAAGTGATTGGATCCCCTGATTTGTAATTGATTATCGCTGTCTCATTCTGTATCTCTTTCTATCACCCGCTGAAGATAGCCGGCCCTATGCGCCGCCATATTGAACACGCTGTCAAAATGCTAAAGAGTAGCCATATGGAACATCCTGTCAGGCAGTTGACAGATAAGATATCACACTTAGTTCGAATTACCAATGTTATTTGTGTTTAAGTCGACGCAGGATGTAAATTGTATGCTACTCCCCTACAGTATATTATTGAAGTCAGACAGAGGCTACACACGTGAACACTTACGCGGTTGCGAGATGTATTCGGGATTATCTTAGCTGCTATTTCGTAATCGTTTAGGAATTATTTTGGTAGGGTTTGGAAAAGTTCGTTAAAGAATACGAAAAGTTAACGGTCTGTTTTAATATTGAATGGTTTTCATCACGTTTTTGGTCACTATCGCATATTATCGTAAAACTATCGGTTGATCGAGGATTATTGAAATGCTTTCAATTTATTATGGAAGGGTCATCAATATCAGAAAAGTGTCGAAAACGTATCGTTTTGTTGTTGAAATAACAACGATTTGTGGTTGAAAAGTTGTCGCTTTGGAATCTAATGGTTATCGTTTTCTTATCGCTTTGTTATGGAAAAAATACCAATCTGTTATCGAAAAGTTATCGTTTTGCTTTTTTCTGCAGAAAATTGTAAGGCATTCCCGCAAAGTAGCACTACGCACTACAGGTTTAAAAATTACCTCCGAATTGGTGCTAATCCAAGGCAGTGCGGGACATTTGGTAGCCACATTTGTGTAAACAGTCTGCGATAGATGTAAGTAGTGTTACGCTGGGAAGTGATATCATTTTTTCAAGTAGATCTTGAAGATCTAAAATTGACTGCGTATAAGATTTTCCCCGGACATGTCTAAAATTGTGGGTTACGGGTAAAACCACTGGCTTTCGTACCTTTGGACCCTTACGAGCCCATAACTTTGTTGTTTATAAGAAGAGATTACCAACTTTTCAACGAAATACATATCAACTAGGAGAATTTAAATAAACTGTGAAAATTTTCCCAATGAACCAATTTTTTCAAATTTTTTTTGGGTTTTATCAACTTTTGTATGCAATAATTTACATATATGCAGGCTGCACCAACTCAAACTTGCATCAGAATTGAAAATAATGTATAGTTTCAATAAGCATTATTTTTTTAAAAAATTCAAATCTGTCTGTGTTAATAAAATTTTCTTGAAAACAAAATTTGAATAAAATATAAAATTGTATCAAAACGACTCAGTAATGTTTACTTGGCAAATATTGTCTATTGTGGCTGTAACTTATTTAGTTCTCAACCGATTATAAGTTTTTTACAAATTTTTTGTGTGTATTTATTCACAAACCACTTAACAAAAAAAATTTGTTGTTGAGTGAATACACACAAATCCACACCTATTCTAAAAAGTGTGTATGTCAACTTAAAAAATGAAGTTTTTTCTATCCAAAACAAGTAAAAAAAAAATAACAAAATTGCCAAGTAAACATCACTGAGTCATTTTGATACAATTTTATATTTTATTCAAATTTTGTTCTCATGACAACTTGAATAACTCTGCCAGGTTTCAACGCATTGCAAAGAAACATTTTTTAAAGTTGCTTTTTTTAATATTCTTTTTTTTCAATTTCGATTAAATTAAAATTTTTACCGAACGGGAACACTTGACTTGAAAGGCCTTATGCATGAAACTGTTTTAATTTTACGATTTCCAATCACATTTTCAATTCTTTTTTACTATGCAACATTCAATCCTTACGCACCCCAAGCTGGAGTTTCCTACATTATTGTCATGATTTTAACTGCCTCTTCTAATAAATTATAAAATCACTTAAATGGCGCTAAAATACTACATTGCCAATATCATAAAAATGCCAACTGTCAGAATAATGCCAAACAAAATTTAAATACATGCAAGCAGTTTTAAATAAACTCGTTAGTGATGTCTACTTTAGAGTATTTTGAAGTACCGTTTTGTCGAAAACGGTTCTAAATTAATCAAGGTCTATCATGAGAGTCCTACCCGGAACTAGATAGGACGAACAGCAGTCCAAACTCTCCGGCCTTTCGGGCGGTACAGCGGTGACTTAAATACACAAATCAAGCCGTTACAATACATAGCTACAGCACCGAAATGAATCATATTTTCGTATAACACAACAACTAGACATGGATTTGGTCGATCGATAATTGCAGGAGTGCGGTTGACATTCCAATCCTAAAGAAAAGGCTTTGAAGAGATTCACAAGGTATAAGCCGTGAAGGGTGGAGCCTCGTGTAGGATTCCAAGACAGTGGGGAAAGCTTTTGACCGCTATTCATCAGGACTCACTCCTTCCGATCACTTGCGGCCAAGTATAATCTTGGCAGCCACTGAATATCCGTTTATTGGTCAGCTAATATAAGAAAGCGATAACTTAGCAAGGCCACTCTGAGCTAATCGGTTTAAGGGGTGGCTGCAAGCGGTGGCCCGTTTTGGGTCAAGCGGCTCGCTATATAAAAATTCCCGCTGTCTCCGATGAGCGCGCTGCGCTATTTACTGATGAAAACCCATGCAAACGTTTAAAGGTTATGATTTGGGCATGCACTTGGAATGTCCGTTCTCTTAATGGGAATGGTCCAGATGCCCGGATGGTAGATGTCCTATTGAAAGCAAATGGCGACATCAACGCCAACCGGAAAATGATTGATTGTCCTTTGCCGAATATAGATCTCGGAACAATCGGAACGACTCAATGTGACTGCCTTGTACCTTCTAGGCCACATCACCCCCTCCATATCCTAGTACATTTTAGCCAGAACCTTGGCTGCAAAAGAAATAGGATTCGTCGCGATTAGGTGATTTACAGAATTGGGTTTTAGAAGCTTTAAATTGTGCTGACATCCCCTTTTAAAGGGTTGCGCTACACAAATCCTGGAACCAGTTAGGTATTTTATATGCCTCTTATGAGTGGTATACTTGTTACAGGTACCTAACCCGCAGGGGTAACTGTCATTCCTTTTTATGAGTTTTTCGGCTCATTTACACTAGTAGCTAACGATTCCTCTTATGAGCCGCTTTCTCCGTTGGAGTTCCTCTCTTCTATACATCACTACTTCATTCATACGTGGAGAGAAATGTACAAGTAAATGCTGTACGTAAAGATGGTTGCAATAATTTTGATATGTGGCAGCCACACATGCGACAATTAGCTAAACAAACGAAAACACATAAAATAATATTAATTTGTAAAACAAACTTTAAATAACCAATAATAGAAAGGAAACTATACAAACTACAACAGCACCAAAAACAAATATAACTACACTGGTGGCACAACAAAGAAACGTAGCAATAAATTGGAAATTGATAATAACAACAAGTCTAAACGGTTGTTGCGACAGCAATCAAAACAGTATAGCTATTATTGCAACAACAATAAAAACAGTAACAATGAATAGTAGCAACAAAAGCAACAATAATAATAATGAAATCACCAACAGTAGATGCCAGAACGAAAAATGTAATGACCATCGACTGCAAACTGCTAACTGCCAATTGGCATCTGCCGACCGCCAACTAAGCTATCCAAACTGCAAGTCTGATCTCATAGACTCGTTGAGGATTTTGGCTAGCGCATGCGGTTAAGCGATGGCGCTGTGCGCATGCGTAATAAGCACCTCTCAAATTGACATCACAATAAAATGTCATGATATGCCCCCATGGGTGTAGCTAAGTTTTTGTGGAGGACGTACTATAATAATAAAAAATCAGCCTTTAATGAAACAACAACTAAACAAAAAAATAGTACGAAATTCTAGTATACGAGCAATAAGCGCCAAGGCGTACTCGTCGGTTGCCAATAAATGAGCTGTGTAGTACTTGTACCTGCCAAAGAAACAAAGCCATCGGCACTCGTTGTTGTTGCTGTTGGCTTTGCTATTATACAGCGCATCATACAGAGCTCAGCTTAGTCAGTCATCGCCAGTCGAAACATTTTAGTTTGCCCTGATTTCGTCTATAAAATGGCTCACGTTACAATTAAATTCAATAAATCGGACACTAATACCAAATCAGAGCAAAAGTAAGCAAAGTGTAGATCAGTTAAGTGCAACGATGCGGACGCTAACCAACACAAGGGCGAAGACGCAAATATTTGGGTATGTATAAGTGTGTAAGATGTTGTACGCCAAAGTATGTGCACAGTGAGTATGTTTTGTAGTTGCAGGGGTATAAAATTTTTTTTTTTTTTTTTAGGAGTACGGTATGTAAATGAAAATATTGGAGAAGCCATAGCACTTCGTTAACTGAAGATGTTCGATCTGCCTGAAAGATTTAAAGTGAGAGAAAGCAAGAGATACAGTGACAGGTTATCAGAATGTTAACTCCTATACCGTTAGAAAAAGCTAACCTCACAGCGTGTCGATGAATCTTACTTCATTAAGGTGATAAGAGAAAAGAATTAGCAGTGGGCAAATGTAAGAGCTCGTAGCAAAAACAAACTACGGCAACTTCTGCAGTAACAGTTGAAAGACTCTTGCTGGTAAATCGTTGGACTAACAAAATTCTTTCTAGATGCTGTTCATCTTGTTAGAGACACCAGATGCTTGTGCAGAGGTGGGAATAATCCAGATATGACTTAAATGCTGATTTGTGGCGAACTATACCAAATATCGGCTTAATCGATAGAAACAAAATATAATTCATAGACCGTCAAAGATCTCCCTTGTGTTTGCATTAGTCTTCTTAGCCTTCCAATCCTTATTATTCGGTTAATGTAGAATCAAGATTTTGGAGATCGATTTTATAAAAAAAGGACGAAGTATCTGAATATGGACTAACGTGAATATCATGAATATGGTCCCAAGTTCAATTGTAGGCACTACCTGATGTAATGGCTCAGACCCGTGTCGTCCACTTAACTATTAAAAATCTTTCTGCTGCCATAAAATTCTCATTAAATATTATGTTGCCATAAGCTGCCTCTAAATCTTCTTACAGCGGAGTACCCGCTCAAGATCAACCTTGAAGACCTATTGTGCCTTTGCCTTACATTTGCTCAGCCTCAACCCTCCTCGAATAAAACTTTCGAATTTTCTCCTTGGCCTGAAGTCCTTAGGGAGTCCGTGTCCAATGCGTGCTAAAATATGTTCTTTAGATAATCTGTGCGATATATATGGCAACCTACACCAGTCTATATCAAAAAGGATACTGCGATGATTCGACAGAAAAAATTTGATTATAGGAACCTCCCAGCTCGTTATTGCAAGACTCTTATAGTCAGTTTCTATTTTCTATTAATGTCAAGATCTTGTTTAAAACCTCCAAATTTTGTTGAGCTCGAATAGAAAAAGGTAGGATTATTACCCTCGTTGCATGCACATATAAAATATAATAGGAAATCCAATCGGGAAATATTAAAAACCTCCTCTCTCAAAAGGATTATAATGTGGTTAGGGGTAATTTTGGCTGTTAATTTATCTCCACCACTCTAATCATCATCATCCCTTGAACGCTCTAACGCCGATGTCGACGATTCCAAATCTCCAAACATATCCATAAGGTTCCAAGAGGAGCTGGCATCTTCGACACCCACCAAGTTACTGCCACCTGGAACTACTGTTGAAAGGAACATTTTTCGCTTGAAAAAACTTCGTGGCTATTCTTCTGCGGTTCTTGTACTTTGAGATGTATCAGTCGTCCCATGGAACATATGGATTTTGCAGCCTCAATCCTCAGCCATTATCTCAAACTGTTGTTCAGAAGCTCATTTTTACACTCAAGTTTGTGCGCTTATGTACTTTCTGGTCTAGTATCTTAGATGTTCAGTTTAATCAATCTGATTTTATTCATTTAGTACTGCATTTTTCTTGATTTACTACTGCATAGTGCTTTGCTCATTTCGTACCTTTCGTTCGTAAATCATTGCGGAAGGTTTTGTTTGGCCTGCCACCGATCACACCGACAAATATGTCTATATTCGATGTTAGAGTGCCTGTAAAAATTAACGACATTAAGATGACGAGGCCCGACGCGCAGTGTTCTATGGCTTTTTGTATCTCGTTAGGCCTGTCAGTGGTTCTAGTGGTGAAATTTCGTTACTGTCTTTAGCACATCTTTGGTATAGGTTCCAATAAATGATTGTCGTTTAAACATAAATGATATAACCAGCATGTTTTTAGATTGTCTACTAGAGAGATAGTAGTTTAGGGGATATGAGATGTGATTTTTTTGAAAAACTGTTACATCATTTATCTCACAGTACGGCTCAACATGCATAGCTGCTTTCCTCTTGATGACTTTTATAATGTGTGCGTTTATTGAATATGCTGTGGAAAGTAACTATTCTTTCAAACTAATTTTAACTAAGTTTAAATAAATTTCTTGCAAAGAAATTTGATTATACGACAAGAAGTGTCGAAATTCACCACAGTGCAGCGGCTATGCCGATGAGTGAGCGGCTAGTTGGTGGCGTGCGTGCGTGATTTTATCGCCACAATTGGCGAACTTCATCTGTCCAAGTTCTCTTAAACTATACAAACACGAAAGCAAAAAAACAACAACTGTATCTGAAAACAACAACAGCAACTGAATTGTACGTATTCCCACTTACGTACAAATGAAACATTGATGCGAACGCCAATGAAGATGATGATGCCTTCAATGATGTTGCCAATTGCTCTACGAAGCAGCCGTACAACAATTCGTTTTATGAAACAAACAACTACATACTACTAGGGGCAAGTACTATAACTTAGCAACAACAAACAAGCCATCGTCATACCACTTGATGCCAAAGCGCCTGCATTATGTGATAAAATATAAAATTTTATTACAATTTAATTCACAATAATTGTGGCCTGCCAATTTTTATTTTCATTCATATTATTTATTTGCTGCACCAACCAAGGGTTAAGGTGTTAAACAACTAAGAAATAATACTTTGTTGCAAATGAGTAAAAATCAAGTGCGATGAGTTGTAGGAAATTAAAACAGGGCAAATAGCAAAAAGGAAATGGGCTGATGCGAATTGTTGAATCTATGCTTTGGTTTGAGGAATTGTGCTACACATTTACACAAACCGCTTGTGTGATAATAAAAATTAAATGCGAATATTGTGGCAAGTGCGCTGTTAATTCCTAAATTCACATGAAACAAGTAAAGGTGTCTAAGTTCGGATGTAACCGAACATTATATATTCAGCGTGAGCTTCAATTGTACATTTCATTTCAGATAAATTACTTTTCTACTTTTTTCAAATGTTTATCAAGAGTCTCAATATCAGTCCACACGTAAAATTTCAACATTCTAGGTGTATTATTTACTAAATAATCAGGTTTTGTGTGTCTTTCAAAACGTTATATATATAAAAAGTGGGCGTGGCTATAATCCGATTTCGCTCATTTTCAATACCAATCTATTCTGGGTCCAGATAAGCTCGTATATCAAATTTGGTGAAGATATCTCATTATTTACTCAAGTTTACGTGTTAACGGACAGACGGACGGACGGACGGACATGGATAAGTCAAATTTTTTTCCGACACTTATGATTTTGATATATGGAAGTCTATATCTATCCCGATTTCTTTATACCTGTACAACCAACCGTTATTCAATTAAATTCAATATACTCTGTGTGCAGAGCACGCTGAGTATAATAAAAAAATGCAACGCACGATACACCTCCGAAGAGATTTAGCCCGAGCTTCTTTTTCAATTTGCGTTGAACTCTTTTTAATTTTTCATACAAATTGGCGGGACAGGACCGACTCTGAACGGCATCTGCAAGGCAGATGAGTTTTCATGGAGAAGCTTTTCATGGCAGAAATACACTCGGAGCGTTTGCGAAATCACTTCCGATAGGAGACCCAGATTGGAAAAACTTGGTTGTAATTGAAACAACTTTATTCTAAATATTTTATGTTATTTTGGAGTAGGAGTTAACCCAGGGCCCAAATCATGCGTATAGGAACATGGTCATGGGAATGAATCATGCGATAATCTGATGACCTCTTCAAGTAAATTTTCATAAATATACTATATCACTACATACCATAAAGTAATGCGATGATATGATATCATCAAGTGATCTCAAATTATTTATAATATATATAATCACACTGTCTTGACCCAAACATATCTACTAGTGATAGAGATGGCTCCACTGTTCAATGCCAGGAATGAATCAATAACAAGATCTCATTAAGTAATGCAATTATATGATGTCGTTCAGTGATCTCACGTTAATTAGCATACAATCAGGGGCGTAGCGACGGGGGAGGAGGGCTCCCCTTGCCTCAGGGTTGTGATTATTTGATTTTTACAATTCAAATATTTGACGTTTTTATGTCTATGTTAATAAATTTCTTTAGAATTCTGCTACGTATTTACTTTGTTGGTAATATTATATTTTTAATATGCAAGCATATGTATATACGAAGTGAACACTTATATTTTAATCATATTCTGTTTCATAATAATTCTGCAATGAAAAGATAGCGTGACTTCTTCAACGGCATATCAGTTGTTGAAAGGTATAAAATCTGCAGAACTTCAAACTTCAATTGTTGTCAGCACCGCTATTTTAATACTCTGCCGTTGAATCAGCAGCTTCAAAAAAAGAATATCGAAATGAAAAAAGCCATACGACTTTGCGATTCACGAAGAGCTCAAAGATATGCGTAGATCAGCTAGCGAGAAGTTCAAAAATATGTACCAGACAGTTAAATTAGTATGCTCTTCTAATGAAATCCTTATTATTTTGCCTAGAAAAAGTGCTCAAACAAACGCGGAGGATCACTAACGTATACAAATTTTCATCCCATTTCTAGACTCAGCAATTCAGAATTTGGAATTACAAAATTTTTGAATCACAAAGAACTTCTGATGTCTTTTGACGCATTGCTTTCAAATGATGTCAACGACGTTCAAGTAAAAAATTTAATTTCTCGATATGCAAAAGTTTTGCATTGTCGTGGTAATGAAAATATTGGCATGTCTGAAATAAAACTTTGAACGCCTTCTGAAATATCTTTATGCCAAAAATTAGAAAAAAGCTGGAACGCTCACGATTTGTTGGAGGTAAGTTGGTACATTAACAACACAGTCCGGTGCTACACGGAAAAAACACTAATGTGTTTTTTACTTTTAAAAAAATGTAACATTCAGTTTATTTTTTCATGCAAACTTCAAATTATTTTGAATGTGACATATACATTGAAAAAAAAAACATTCAAAGTTTACATTATTTTTCCTGTAAATCTAGCATCTTTTTGATGCAAATTTTAAATTTAAAGAATGTTAAATTTACAGCATTTTTTGAAGTAGACATTTCCTATTTTGAAATATAATGCAAATTTGACATTATTTTCCATGAGGAAAACACATTATTATAACGTAATATCTACATTTTTTTTTATGTCAAAAACGCATTTAAAAAATGTAAAATTCAAATTATTTGATAAATGAAAAAATAATGTTTTTTTCACATTTTAAAATGTAAAAAACATATTAGTTTTTTACGTGTAGATATGACTTTTTTAAATAAAATTTTTTCTATTCGATCAATTTTTTTCTTTTGAATTTTATATACGTATACGTAAGACCTCATGCATAGGCTCAAAAGGCATGAATTCTACTTATTCCTGAAGAAGGTGCTTCGGTTTTTTTTTTATCAATTTATCTATGATTAATATTACAGGAATGCGATTCTATCGCTTTCCCTAATGTTCACATGTTGTTGAAAATCTTGTGTACGCTTCCAGTAACAACGGCAACGAACGAGAGAACTTTTTCAATTCTTAGGCTGATTAAAAACTATTTGAGAAATACGATGAGTGAAAATCGATTGAATGGCTGTGCATCACTAAGCATCCACCGTGATCAAATTGTTACCGTTGATGAAGTTTTAGATGAAATGGCAAAGAAAATCCGACGCATGCGCTTGAGTTTGAAACGTAAATTTTTCATATCATATTCTAAATACACGTACAACATTTTTTTTAATTTATTTAACTGAAAAAAAAATTTTTTTTGGTTGACCCCCCAAGGCAATTTTCTGGCTACGCCCCGCATACAATCAAATGGTCCTTCCTGATCATGTGATCATGCGTAAAATAACATGACTACCACTGATAAGAGTAGTTCAATTGTTCAATAGCAGGAATGAACTGTGCGATCATCTGATGATCTCATCAAGTTATCTTCCACTTACAATTTTCCATTAATATGGTATATCACTACACCTCATAAAGTATTGAGATGATACCATTTCATCACGTAGTCTCAAATTATTTTGACTCAAACAATTGTTGATACCACTGTTCAATGCCAGGATGAATTATAACATCAGCTGATGATCTCAAGTCTTCCATATATACATTTTCCATCAATATGTGATAAGGATGGTACCACTGTAATGAATCATATAATCATGTGATGATGTCATCAATTTATCTTGAATTTATAAATTTAAATACGTATTTAATCACGAAATTGGATAATGTAATGAAATGATATGATGTCATTAAGTGATCTGACATTATTTATCATATAATTGCATGGTCCTGATTTGAAAAATATTGACTTGTGATAAGGGTGGCTCCACTGTATATGCCATACGAGTAATGAATCATGATCAAAATCATCTAACGATCTCATCATTTTATCTAAGTTTATCACGAGATCCCATTAAGTAATGCAATGATATGATATTATAAAATCATATCACCTTTTTTTTTAAATAATCATATGGTCGTGACTCACAGAATCGGGATATTACTGTGAACATGGCTATAAGCTTATCTGCTTATATGGTTATACTTTGAACACAATTTACAAAAACATAATACGCCACAGCCAAATAACTTTTAAGCAGTTCGCCATATATCTACTAGTGATTCATGTATCACCATCATCAGACGATATGTGTTACTACACGGTCACAAGGTTCTATCTCAAACGACATGATGCCACCAAGGGATCTCACATTAATCATCACAAACCGGCATTTTACTGACTGAAAGAATTGGGGTATTCAATAAACCATGCTAATCAGCTTATCTGCTTGTGTGGTTATACTTCTAGCATACTTACCGAAAACCAGAGACAAATAATTTATAAGCAGATAAGTTTATAATTAGGTAAGTAACATGAAATTCCAAAATATCTACTAAATCAAAGCATCCTCATATAGAATGAGTTTAACCTAGCGTCTCGTCGAGTATTTGAAAATCATATGTTCACGTCGAGATTTATATTATCAAAATTAACATCTGAATCTTTTTATTATTATATCACAGAATCACATTATATTCATAGCATCTCACGTCACCTGATGATATCATTACAGAGAATACAAGCACTAGTCAACCAAATATCTGATGTTTTTATACTCAGTTGAGCAGAGCTCACAGAGTATATTAACTTTGATTGGATAACGGTTGGTTGTACAGGCATAAAGGAATCGAGAGATAGAGACTTCCATATATCAAAATCATCAGTATCGAAAAAAAATTTGATTGGGCCATGTCCGTCCGTCCGCCCGTTAACTCGATAACTTGAGTAAATTTTGAGGTATCTTGATGAAATTTGGTATGTAGGTTTCTGGGCGCTCAACTCAGACCGCTGTTTAAAACGAACGACATCGGACTATAACCACGCCCACTTTTTCGATTTCGAAAAATTCGAAAAACAGAAAAAATGCGATAATTCATTGTCAAAGAAGGATAAAGCGATGAAACTTGGTAGGTGGGTTTACGTTATGACGCAGAATAGAAAAGTGGTAAGTTTTTGGACAATGGGCGTGGCACCGCCCACTTTTAAAAGAAGGTATTTTAAAAGTTTTGCAAGCTGTAATTTGCCAGTCGTTGAATATATCATTATTAAATTTAGCAGGAACGTTACCAATATTACTATATATGTTCTAAATAAAAATGAGTAAAATCGGATGAAGAACACGCCCACTTTTAAAAAAAAAATTTTTTTTAAGTCAAATTTTAACAAAAAATTCAATATCTTTACTGTATATAAGTAAATTATGTCAACATTCAACTCAAGTAATGATGTGGTGTAACAAAATATAAAAATATAAGAAAATTTCAAAATGGGCATGGCTCCGCCCATTTTCATTTAGCTTGTCTAGAATACTTTTAATGCCATAAGTCGAACAAAAATTTACCAATCCTTCTGAAATTTGGTAGTGGAATAGATTCTGTGACGGTAACTGTTTTCTGTGAAAATGGGCGAAATCGGTTCAAGCCACACCCAGTTTTTAAACACAGTCCGCCGTCTGTCTTTCCGCTCGGCCGTTAACACGATAACTTGAGCAAAAAACGATATATCTTTACTAAACTTATTCCACGTACTTATCTGAACTCACTTTATCTTGGTATAAAAAATGGCCAAAATCCGACTATAACTACGCCCAGTTTTCGATATCGAAAATTACGAAAAATGAAAAAAATTCCATAATTCTATACCAAATACGAAAAAAAGGATGAAACATGGTAATTTGATTAGTTTATTGACGCAAAATATAACTTTAGAAAAAACTTTGTAAAATGGGTGTGACACCTACCATATTAAGTAGAAGAAAATGAAAAAGTTCTGCAGGGCGAAATCAACAGCCCTTGGCATCTTGGCAGGAATACTGTTCGTGGTATTGCATATATAAATAAATTAGCAGTACCCGACAGATGATTTTCTGGATCACCCTGGTCTACATTTTGGTCGATATTGCGAAACCGCCCCCACATATACATCTAAGGGCCACTCGCTTTTAAAACCCTCATTAATACCTTTAATTTGATACCCATATCGCAAAAACACATTATAGAGTCACACCTGGTCCACCTTTATGGCGATATATGGAAAAGGCGTCCACATATAGAACTAAGGCCCACTCCATTTTAAAACACTCATTAACACCATTCATTTTATACCCATATCGTACAAACATATTCTAGAGTCACCCCTGGCCCACCTTCATGGCGATATCTCGAAAAGACGTCCACCTATAGAACTAAGGATCTCTCCCTTTTAAAATACTCATTACCACCTTTCATTCGATACCCATATCGTACAAACACATTCTAGAGTCACCCCTGGCCCACCTTAATGGCGATATCTCGAAAAGGCGTCCACCTACATTCCTAAGGCTCACTCCCTCTTAAAGTGATCAGTAACACCTTTCATTTGATACCCATATCGTACAAATATTCTAGAGTCACCCTTGGTCCACCTTTATGGCGATATCTCGAAAAGGCGTCCACCTATAGAACTAAGGCCCACGCCCTTTTAAAATACTCATTAACACCTTTCGTTTGATACCCATATCCTACAAACAAATTCTAGAGTCATCCCTGGTCCACCGTTATGGCGATATCCCTAAATGGCGTCCACCTATAGAACTATGACCCACTTCCTCTTAAAATACTCTTTAATACCTTCCATTGACACACATGTCATACAAACACATTCCTGGGTTTCCCTCGTTTCATTTTCCTACATGGTGATTTCCCTTATTTTGTCTCCACAGCTCTCAACTGAGTATGTAATGTTCGGTTACACCCGAACTTAGCCTTCCTTACTTGTTCATAAATAATATTACCTTTATCATAATACATAGTGTTAGCAACGAGCCCTAACCGCAAGAAAGATTTAAGTGAGGAAGAGACAATTTTACAGAAAGCGAATTTTTATTATTAAAACAATTAATAAATTTATATCTTTTGTCACTTAGGGCCTATTTACTTTAAGCACGGATTCTTAAATATGATAGGTAATCGACTACAATAAAAATATAATACCGAGAACTTTGCCGCACGTATTTTTGCTAGTTAAGTCATTCACATGGGGTGTAATGTTGAGAGGTTTCATCATATGATAATCAAATGTTGATTAAATGATCGGTCATATTTCACCAGATTTCAAAAAGTGTCATTCATTTCACATGAATAAGTCAGCTGAATACCATATGACAAAGTTTTATATACATACATATATACTGCGTAGAGAAAACAAAAGGAATTAAAAGTATACTATCACAGACAAAAATGTGATTAGGACAAATTCAACATTGGCATAGTACATCTTGAGTGCCACTCAACAACAGCACATATTTGTATATTCAAATGTGCTTTTAAAACTGAAAACTTCGTCGTAACGACCTCCACCTCATTGACCGAAGAGATCGCTTCAAGCCAAGAAGAATATCACAACTTGACTTTTTATTTCATCCACTGCCTACACGTACATACTAGAAAAAGCGTCCTAGTCATACGCGAACGTGCTATTTTTAATTGTTTTTCGCCTGCGGGACACGACAAACTGTGCGAGCGAGCGGCAGACAAATGACATATGTAGAAGGTGGACGGATAGATAGAACAACAAATATGCATCAACTACCTACTTGCAAGAAAGTGGAAAACAGCAAATAAATTAACAAAAAAGAGGGAAGAGGCAAGGCTCTGACAAACAATCAGAAAAATGTTTTGTGTACTGTGGCAACAGCTTAGATGAGTAGCTCTGTAGCAGACAGGCAGAAGTGTTGCGATGTGATGTTTATCTGGCTGGGTTTGAACTATTCACAGATTAGCTATATGTTTTTGTAAAATATTTGACGTGTTTATGCAAACATGTATGTTAGCGGGTGAGCTTAGTTGCGATGGAATCGTGTCATTTTGATGACTTGCGCGTGCAACGAGTTTCACGCGTTTTAAACTAAGATAACAGATAGAAAATGTGTTGCGATGCGCTCATAAATATATATATGTGAGTGAGGAAATGCAGACACAAATGGAATTTTTTTATGCACACTTAAAAAGCAGATTGTACTAACATATTAGCAACTGGAGGTGTACATATATATATATATTTTTTTTTTTGTTCATTACTTCCCCGTCTGCCAAATACTGAAGTTTAGCTTGAAAAGATATAGTTTTGAAGCCTGTCGGCTGAAGTCGACTTTCTCTTGGGGCTTTTAAAATAAAGTCTTTACAACCTTACGTTCTCGCTTATGAAAGTTCACATGGATTAAAAGAGTCAGTTTGGCCACAAAATCCCCAAAATAGTCTCAAAATCCATCCCGAATTTACCCTGAAGTAGTCCTCATATTACTCCGGGAGGATACTGAAATAGTCACCAATATCACCTCGAAATGACCACCAATTTACCTTGAAGTGACGAGGTAACACCATCAGCTCATCAATTTTGGTTTCAAACAGGGAGACCTCTATCGTGCGATTTCTTTAATATGATGGTGGGGAAAATAATACTAGCTGCAGAGCTTAACCGCTCTGGAACAATATTAAATAAAAGCTTGTTCTTACTGGCGCTTTTAACAATAAATACTACTTTGGACTAGGTAGACAATTGGGAAGTAAAGTCCTCTCTCGGCTAACGAAAATCAAGATCCACAAGTCTCGTACCCGTCCTGCTATATGCTGCAGAAGCATTGATCATGAGAACAACAAATGAAGCGGGACTTGGAGAGTTCTTCGAACGATCTACGCATTGGCGATTGCAAGTATCGAAAAGGATTCAACGATGAGCTGTAATAGCTTTACGCAGACATGAACATAGTCCGGCAAATTAAAACACAGCGGCTACGTAGGCTATGCCATGTTATGCGAATCCAAAATAATGCTCCGGCTTAGAAAGTATTTTTTATCGAAACCCGCCTGTCGAAGCAGAGGAAGAGGGTGACTTCCACTCCACTGGAAGAACCAGGTGGAAAATGCCTTATATTTCCTTGGTGTAACCAATTAGTGCCAGTCAACCGAACAAAGAAGCAACTGGCGCGCCAGTTAACCCCTAAGTAATCCGTAAATGATCTCGAAAAATTCCCAAACTGATTTCGAAAAAACCATGAAGTAGTTCCTAATTCCATACCCCTGTGGCTCCGAATTTACTTGGGATTTCACCCCGAAATATTCCCTAAAGTATTCCAGAAATTAGAACTGTCCGAGTCAATCGACAACGAGCAAGTATATGATTTTAGCTATAACATCACAAAGTATTCTTTTTGTAAAATAATTTTGACGGCGTTTTTTCCAATGCAGCCGTGGGTAATGCGTTCACTCTTTCCTGTGGTCACAAAATTCAGCCTCTTCTGCGAAGAATAGCAGTCCGATGCAGTTATATACCACCGTCGTTTCGCATCTGGGTATATACTCAAGACAGGCTTGGATCTGAATTCACTGCAAAAGAAAGCAATGGGAGCCCGCGTGTGGGCTGTTAGGCTAAGTCTGTACCCACATCGAATAGACCCGTACTACATTCCAAACTAATTGTGGTCTAATCCCTCTATATCCATGCCCCTGTTTGTCTGTTATACATACATATATGATGAACACATGGCGATCCCACCGACCAACTTCTGCGTTTAGGACATTTTAAGGCAAAGTGGGAATTTGGTGCCAAATACGGATATACACCTGAAGGCATTTATTTGTATGTTATCTTAAGTTAGTATGCGTGATACAGATGTTTCTATCTCAGTACCTAGTACTTTGGGTGCGCGATGATAACCAAAAACACACATTACTTTTTACATTATTTTTTGCGCTCTTCAGTTGTAGGATGAGCATGCGAACAGGATGAGTTATGTATTTTTGTTGGCATGGGAATATTTATCATCAACACGACAGAGCGCAGAAATTCAAACAAATATGAATAATTGTGGCACAAAAATGAAGAAATATAGATGCAAAAAAACTTGCACATCCTCTAAGTTTATATCCGCAGTGCCATGCGCCCTCACCGCCACCACCAACACTCTCATATTCACCATGTATTTTTACGAGCGCTCGCTGTGATTGTTTTTTTTTCTTTGGGTCGTTGCGCATGCGCATTTATGCCTTTATGCTGTGTGTTTGCGCACGTCTTAACCTTTGGTGCGCATGTCCGCTCATCATTAGCATAAGTAAATCTTACTGAAATCTTAAAATTGATTTGTCGACTTTACAATTTCATTATGCGTGAGTTTGTTTGCATATGTGTATGCAATTGTATGTGTGTGTGTGTTAATGCTTATATGCGTGTATTTGCCTCTACAAATCTTGAGCGTTGCCTCATTCATCATTTGTTTGCGTTGTTGGCGGCACATGCTTTTTGTCAAAACTCAAAAGCGAATGCTGTGAATATCGGCGGAAGGTAAGTAAATTTGCTGACATTAAGCGATAATGCGTCCAGCATATTTATATTGCAAATGCAACAACAATTGCTATAAAAAGTTTAAAATCCGTATATCATATCAGGCATAACTATACAGGGTGAGCTAAAAGTAGTTAAACTACTGCATATTTCGATAACTAAGCCGATAACTTGGATGAGTTATCGATTTTTATTGACGAATTTTAGTTTGTTATCGAAAAACTATCGATTTATTGTTGAAAATTTACCGATAATTTATCGACCATTATCGAAATTTTATCAAAAACTGATTGACTTGTTATCAGAGTGTATACAATACAATATGCGTCTTATCGAAAGTTATCAATTTGTTACCAAAAACCATTGATTTGCTTATCAAAAATAATTATCTGTTATAGTTATCGATTAACTATCGGAAAGTGATCGATTGGCTATCGAGAAGTAATGGACATGTTCTCCAAAAGATTTGTTATTGAGCAGCTATGTATTTTTAATCGCAGTGTTACCAATTTATTATGGGATTTTTATCCGGATCCCTGAAGTATCCAATCTAGACAGGCTATCATGAAGTGAATGGATGATTCGGACTTGTCACCCTCCATATGAGCAAAAGGACTTATTGTGGATGTATAGGGACAACGCGTGTATTACTTCTTGGAGAGAGCTGTGTTAAAGCAGCCCAAGAAGATTTATTGAGCTCCTTGTGTCAGCATTGGATCGCAAGATTTCGCCATGTTAAAATGTGTAGTGTCAGCAAATCATTTGCTAAATTAAAGTCTGACCATTGAAGAAGGGACGGGAAATCTTCCAAAGTGCACATTACTTCCGGTTAGCAAGTAGCTTTTCCAACCGTATCATAAGTGTGAAAGTTACCTAGGACTACAATGTGCCTTGGAATGTAAAGTTAGTTTAGATACTGAAATATCACGTTATCGAGGCTCGATGTTCAAATCAATATGGAAACGATTAAAACAATCTATTCGAACTAAGCGCAATTGGGAACTGCATCAGGGACTACATAGGAAATCATAATAGCTTCACTTTTTAAGCGAAGTCGGAACTCAGACCATTTGTTATTGCCCATGGAAAGAGCTGTCAAGAAACAATTTTCTAGAATGTCATACGAACAAATCAACTTTCCATTTATTTACCACTCCTACTCCTTTCTGCACTCCCAATTTATATCTTTTTCTCTCTGTTGTTCAATCTCGATTTATAAAAGTGTTAACAGCTTACTATCGATACATAATCTATTTCTTATTGAAGGAATAAGGGCGTGCTATCGATTTAAGGTGTTACGTGTTTCCATCGGTCTGCATTCGACGAGATATAGGAAAGTTATCGGTTATATAAGGTCACCAATGTGTTAACGATTTTCTATCGACGAATGATCAAAAAAATATCGATTACTTATCGTAAAGTTATGATAATGTTATCAAGAATTAATTACCGAAAGAATATCGAATTGTTATCGCATTCTTACCAATTCATTATTTATTATTGTTATATTTTTTAGAAAAATTATCGATTTTCCACCGATGCAATGTAGAAAAGTTATGGATTTGTTACTAATTTACTATTAGGAAATTATCGATTATTTACCTAAGAGTTATCTATTTTCTATAGTACACATCGATTTATTGCTGGTGTGCTAGAAATTCGTATCAGCGTATTATCGGTTTATCGAAAATTTATTTATATGTTGTCAAGAATTTATCGATTTATTATCGAAAGAATATCGGTTTCTTATAGGAGTGCCCCCATCATTGGCATGTTATCGATTAGTAATGGAATAATTATAGATTGGTCTCCAATAATTTTTATATTTTTTCGAGAAGTTATCGATTCATTATCGAAATGGTAGCCATTTGTTATCGAGAAGTTATCTATTATTTTCCCAAGAGTTATCGATTTCTAGACGTAAACTTATCGATTTGTTGCAGGACTGTTACCCATTTGCTATCAGCGTATCGCTTAGTTTTCGATGACTGATCGAATTTTCATGAAAGAGGTGCCGATAAAACTTTTATACAAAATGATACATCTGTAAACAATCGATAACAAGCCGATAAGAAACCAAGAAGAAGCTTATAACTCGGCGATAACAAAATAGTAACTCTACGATAATTTTGCTTTCGATAATAAGCCGATAATAAGACAATAACGCCTCGCAATCGTTTGTTACTATTAAGAAGGTGGTAAAGCTAGTAGGCCAAAATAATTTTTTTTGGTAATGTAATCTCTATTGTAGCGTAAGTCCTACTACTGGGGGAGCTCTAGTTAATTTGCACCTAATGCACACACACTTCACGAGTACTTGGTTCGGTCTTGGGCGGTTTGAAAGTGAGCTAACGAGAAACGACTTTGAAGGCTTAAATAAAGGTCAAAGCAAATACCTTTCTATGCTAAAAACTTTAATTAATTGGCAATATTTTAGTCGTCTTGGTAACTGGACCAAAGCCATAATCTTTTATGGACGGTTTGTAAAAACTACAATCGGTATAACATTAAAATGTATATTAATCATAATAACATCTCTAGGAAACAATTCATGAGCAATACTTAATAATGAATAAAGTTAAAAAAAAAAATAAATGTAAGGCGCGATAACCTCCGAAGAGATCTAAGGCCGAGCTTCTCTTCCAATTTGCGTCGTGCTCCTCTTGATTTTCCCTACAAATTGGCCGGACGGGACCTACATCTTTTATGCCGACTCCGAACGGCATCTGCAAGGCAGGTGGGTTTTCACTGAGAGCTTTTCATGGCAGAAATACACCCGGAGCGCTTGCCAAACACTGCCGAGGGGCGACCCCGCTTAGAAAAATTTTCTTCTAATTGAAAAACCTTATTTCTAAAATTTTGATGTTGCTTTGCCCGGGGTGCGAACCCAGGGCATACGGTGTGATAGGCGGAGCACGCTACCATCACACCACGGTGGCCGCCAGATGGAAACTATAGTGGCAGATAATTTTTGTAGGAACAGGTTTTGTGACTCGACTATAGAAGGTTATGACTGAAGTGTTATTAATACCATGTGCCTCTAGCCTCACGCTAACTCACTGCAAATTTCATCTTCCGCATTGTTTACCATCTCTTAAGCTGCAGGCATTGGAGCGTTATCGGTAACCTTATAACAGCTGATTCGACCAACCTTATGGGAATCAATGTAATCGATTATTGGTGCCATATCGTAACGCTAAGGTCGTAGCCGTATCGTAGTCAAACAATTGGTTTTTGGTTTTTCGCCATATCCATAACCTAAAAATATTTGAGTTGGCGAATTTAATAACTTTTTGTAGATTTTATTCATTGTTTTGGATACGTTATGACTAAGAGACTTATTTTTTGTGGAATATGTTTGCGATTTTTTGCGTTTTCTTCATTTTTATGAAATTTTCACGATTTGTAGGTTAAGGCACTATTAATCGATAACAATATATCGTATAGGGTTACGTTAGGGAAACGACTACAGCGATACGACAAACGGCACCAATGGCTCCACTTTTATTCCGTCTTGCTGCAAATACAAGCAACTAAATTATTTAGATACCGACATAACATTTTCAATATTCCTTTTTTTACCTCTTCTTCTTATTTATTTAGTAATTTCTGCCAACTGCCATCTTTTTCTTCCGGTTAACTTTGCGTACAAGTGCGTTGCACTGCATAATTTTATTGCTTATTTGTTGTTGTCTATAGCCGTTGGCATATAACAATCTAACGGTGTTTGTGCAACAATTCAATATTGTTGCAGCGCGCTCATGGCACATGTGCTACATCATCGTCGCCAACTTTTAGCCAAAGTTTATTGAATGACTGAAACAGTCACCGCTTAAGCGTTATGCAATGGTCGGCTACCAATCATTTTAATATCTGTGTGTATGTGCAGACATACATACATGTTTGGTGATGCTGCTAGATATCTTCATTGTCACATATGCATAAGCCATATGAATATAAGTAAGGTCTAAAATCTGTAATGATTTACATCCGCAGCATTGCTTAAAAGATAAATCTCTGATCCGGGCTTAAAGACACAGTTAAGTGTCATCTAACATAAAAAACTGAATATTTTCTACTTCCGGAGGCTGGTATCAAACTAGTCTTTTGAGAATGTTTGTACTACTTTCTCTACGATAAGTTGCCTGTATACGGAGATGGTCGATGCATGAAATTTTTTATATAACGGCTGTGGGATGAAGGATCGTATTTCAGAAATTTATGAGGACCTCACGTTGACTGAAAAATCAACCCCTTTCTCATCAAATAAATTCGTCCTCTTGGGCAGATGCTGTAAGCATTTTAGGACTGCTTCTGCATGTGATAGCTACGTCACTTCTAATGGCTTGATGTCTTAGCCTTGCGAGCGCAGTAAACGAAGCCAAAACGTGCTCGATCATTTCCTCCTGCAAACCGCACTTCCTACATCAACTATTTTGACGAGGCTTTATTTGAAATCATGTGACGCCAGAAGGTAGTTTCTAGTGAGAATATCCATCATGAGCCTACCGTCCTTTCTTTTTAGTGATATGAGTGACATTGTTAGTCTGCGGTTAAGAGACCTACACATCATCTTCGACACGCTTGGTCGACCATATGCAACTCTCGCCTTCTTTAAATCTCACACAATCTGATTGGGACGTCTACGGCACAAACTTTGATCGATGCTCTGTTTTCTTTTTCTAGCTCATCTGCTTTTTCATTGCTATCTATTCTTATATCATCGTGAACGCAATATGTGTTGATGTATATTTATCCCTATCCCGATTCTTTCTAGAGATCACTATAGTCTACCGCACTTTTGAATTTATGCTAAGCGAGATTATTTCCTTAATTTCTGTTTGGTTGACAATATAAAAGCAGACGCGACTGCAGTTTAAGCTATTTCTTCCAATTTTCTTCCTATCTTCTTCCAGTTTTCTCTGGCACATTACCAACTGATCACAGTATACCGCTGACCCTACTTCTTCCATTAACTCCATCGGAGTACACATGTACCACCACTTTGTGCCAACCTTGCACCTCTATCGTGGCTTTAAAAGCCCCATTGAAGCATAGTTACGGGACCAGGAAGAGTGTTCGTCCTTTTTTATAAAGCTTTACTACTTTGGCCGTATGATTTGCATTGAGTGTCGTTGCAGCACTTAACGCTAAGTTCTTCGTCTACGTAGGTTCCTTTTTGTGTGGCTGTCCCCCAAACAAGGACTCGATAGGATGAGAAAAGGGATGATAAGTTCCAAGTGCAGTGTGTTTTTACTTGCATAAAGTGACACCGAAGATCTTTTAAGTCTTTCATCACGTTGAGCTTTCAGGAAATTTTCATACATCCAGTTCGGGACCTCAAAACACCATATCCGTTTTATCTGCATTGGCGGCTAGCCCTACACCGGAAGCCCAATATATATTTCGAAGCGCCCGAACCATCAAAGAGCTTATTGTTAAAGTGTTCCTCGTCGAACCTGCTGAGCAGTTGATTGATAACGAAATTCCACGCCCTGCGGTGTGCTCTTGTGCCACTGATTTTGTAGCCATTAAAACCATTCATTATCGCCCATTCAGAGACGGTATTGAAAGCCTTGGCAATCTCCAAGAATACTGCTAAGGTGTACTACTAAACTAACTCAAGGCGTACTCCGTTTATTTCAAGCCTTTATCTATGCTTATAACACCCAATGTAGTGACAAATCTACCAACTTGCCTTTACAATACACATGTTTTCTTGAGGAGAATAGTTTTCGTCCATGTTGAACTTTATATACACATCCATTAGCCTCCCAAATATTTTGATATATAACTGACCTGTAGTTTTTGGATATATGTGCCTGATCTTCCGAGCCTTTCCTGGAAAAAAATCCCACTGAGCACTCTGCAAGATAAGGGTACATGATTCAGTCTTATTCTCCCATCTAGTATATTTTATTAACCATTCTACGATTACTCAGCTCGACATTTGTAGTTCCCTGTTATGCTACAAATGCAATCTTGCAGAAAGTCTTCTCCGCCCATACGATTATGGTGTCAGTCATCGAGTCCGGCACTACCGGCTCCTTGATCGCAGTCTAGATGCTACCTGCTAGGTGTTTTTGCAGGGATTTATTTCATTTTAAACAGTTTAAACATATATATTAGAATTTAACAATACCTAGGAAACCTTTCCGTATTCATACCATACATAGCCTTTATTGGCTTTGTTGCAAATATGGACACTAGACATCACTAAAAATCACATATATAAAGCTAGTGAATAGCGCTAAAAGAACCTTAGCATTCATGAAGCGATCGGCTAAAGAATTTAGCGACGTCTATATCACCAGAAAAAACATACTTTGGAATATGATTCAGTCGTATTGAACCCAAGTTACCACGTTTATTGTGATAAATTAGAATCTGTTCAAAAATAATTCATTATTTTTGCGTTGAGGGCCTTATCGGGGGATCCAAGACAGAATCTCCCTCCCTACTCTTGATGTCTAAAACTTATAAGGTTGGCGAGATTTACCAAGTTTGTTATCCATTGCGAAATTAGCCAGAGGCATGATTAGAAGTCCTGTTTCGCTTAACTAAATTATGTTCAACGTCCCCTTCAGGTCGTCTAGGCATTTCCAATCACTTTACTTAAGCACATATAGATCAAATTTTGAAATGCACGAACCTTTCCTCTGTTTGTTGTGGATTCATATAAGCATTGGGCTCATTTGGATAACTCTGACTCTCTCCTTCTTATTTAAAAGCATATACTTATTGCCTAAAATAATTGAAGCAATACATTAGAGCAGGGATCGCCAAAAGCTTCTTACGGAAGCGTGACCACACCTACTTTGAAATCCAAAAATAAAAAAAAAAATGGCGACGGAGCTAGTAAAAAATACACTGTAAAAACTTCAAAATTCATAAATGATATTGTTTTTAATATCGCGATCCTTGCGCCACCTGACGGCGATTTTTTTTCATATGTCGCTTGCTATTCATGCATGTATTATGTGTTCGAAATATGAACCAAAAGGACCTCAAATACAATTTTTTGAAATATTTCGATCCATGCGCCACCTATCGGAGTTTGTTTTCTTATTATTGCATTCGTCATCGGGTTCTGAACTATATTCCAAGTTTCAAGCTTGTAGCTTATCGGGACCTGTTTAATTTGAATTAGCATTAGTAATCAATTAATTATATGCCTATTTAAATGGCCAATGATTATTTCAATTGTTTTCCGAGAAAAGCAATTACTAATTGATTACCATTACAAAAAAATTAAAAAAAAAATATTAAAAATAATCAAAAGTAATTAATATGATTACTTTCGATTACTTTTGATTATATTTGATTTTTATACTCAGTTGAGCAGAGCTCACAGAGTATATTAAGTTTGATTGGATAACGGTTGGTTGTACATATATAAAGGAATCGAGATAGATATAGACTTCCATATATCAAAATAATCAGGATCGAAAAAAAATTTGATTGAGGCATGTCCGTCCGTCCGTCCGTCCGTCCGTCCGTCCGTTAACACGATAACTTGAGTAAATTTTAAGGTATCTTGATTAAATTTGGTGTGTAGGTTCCTGAGCACTCATCTCAGATCGCTATTTAAAACGAACGATATCGGACTATAACCACGCCCACTTTTTCGATATCGAAAATTTCGAAAAACCGAAAAAGTGCGATAATTCATTACAAAAGACCGATAAAGCGACGAAACTTGGTAGATGAGTTGAAATTATGACGCAAAATAGAAAACTAGTAAAATTTTGGAAAATGGGCGTGGCACCGCCCACTTTTAAAAGAAGGTAATTTAAAAATTTTGCAAGCTGTAATTTGGCAGCCGTTGAAGATATCATGATGAAATTTGGCAGGAACGTTACTCTTATTACTGTATGTATAATTAATAAAAATTAGCAAAATCGGAGAAGGACTACGCCCACTTTTAAAAAAAAATTTTTTTTTAAAGTAAAATTTTAACAAAAAATTTAATATCTTTACAGTATATAAGTAAATTATGTCAAGATTCAACTCCAGTAATGATATGGTGCAACAAAATACAAAAATAAAAGAAAATTTAAAAATGGGCGTGGCTCCGCCCTTTTTCATTTAATTTGTCTAGGATACTTTTAACGCCATAAGTCGAACAAAAATTAACCAATCCTTTTGAAATTTGGTAGGGGCATAGATTTTATGGCGTTAACTGTTTTCTGTGAAAATGGGCTAAATCGGTTGATGCCACGCCCAGTTTTTATACACAGTCGTCCGTCTGTCCTTCCGCATGGCCTTTAACACGATAACTTGAGCAAAAATCGATATATCTTTACTAAACTCAGTTCGCATACTTATCTGAACTCACTTTATCTTGGTATGAAAAATGAACGAAATCCGACTATGACCACGCCCACTTTTTCGATATCGAAAATTACGAAAAATGAAAAAATGCCATAATTCTATACCAAATACGAAAAAAGGGATGAAACATGGTAAAGTAATTGGATTGTTTTATTGAAGCGAAATATAACTTTAGAAAAAACTTTATAAAATGGTTGTGACACCTACCATATTAAGTAGAAGAAAATGAAAAATTTCTGCAGGGCGAAATAAAAAACCCTTAAAATTTTGGCAGGTATTACATATATAAATAAATTAGCGGTATCCAACAGATGATGTTCTGGGTCACCCCGGTCCACATTTTGGTCGATATCTGGAAAACGCCTTCACATATACAACTACCACCACTCCCTTTTAAAACTCTCATTAATACTTTTAATTTGATACCCATATCGTACAAACTCATTCTAGAGTCACCCCTGGTCCACCTTTATGGCGATATTTCGAAAAGGCGAACACCTATAGAACGAAGGCCCACTCCCTTTTAAAAATACTCATTAACACCTTTCATTTGATACCCATATCGTACAAACAAAGTCTAGAGTCACCCCTGGTCCAGAAAGGCCAACTCCCTCTTAAAATACTTATTAACACCTTTCATTTGATACCCAAATTGCACAAACGAATACTAGAGTCACCCCTGGCCCACCTTTATGGCGATATCTCGAAAAGGGGTCCACCTATAGAACTAAGCCCCACGCCCTTTTAAAATAATCATTAACACATTTCATTTGATACCCATATCATACAAACAAATTCTAAAGTCACCCCTGGTCCACCTTTATGGCGATATCTCGAAAAGGCGAACACCTATAAAACGAAGGCCCACTCCCTTTTAAAAATACTCATTAACACCTTTCATTTGATACCCATATCGTACAAACAAAGTCTAGAGTCACCCCTGGTCCACCTTTATTGCGATACCTCGAAAATGCGTCCACCTATAGAACTAAGGCCCACTCCCTCTTAAAATACTCATTAACTCCTTCCGTTTGATACCCATATTGCACAAACGAATTCTAGAGTCACCCCTGGCCCACCTTTATGGCGACATCTCGAAATGGCGTCCACCTATGGAACTAAGGATTACTCCGTTTTAAAATACTCATTAACACCTTTCTTTTGATACCCATATTGTACAAACAAATTCCGTGGTTACCCTAGGTTAATTTTCCTACATGGTGATTTTCCCTTATTTTGTTTCCAAAGCTCTCAGCTGAGTATTGTTACGAATATTAGCAAAATTAAGGGGTGCTGGTATCTCTAAGCCGATGCTAAGCACTGACATGAATTCACATCAATAATTCAATCATTATGTATCTACATAAACGAAACAATAATTGCGTCTACACATATGTACCCTGTACATATACGAGCAGCGGAGAATCAGTGCACAAACACATGCATAAATCTGAGATAATCCTGAAAATATGCAATGAGAGAAGCTATAAAATCGTGCAATTGTAGTTACAGCTGAGAAGTTTGAGAGCTGATGGCAACTAGTAGATTCTGGAAGCACCTAGAAAATGCGAACGTTGAAATCAGAGGGTATAAAAGGCAGCAAATGTAGAGGCGCTGGAATACAGTTTGATTTGAGCTATCAAGCAGTTTCGATTAAGACGCTATCTAGCGAGCCATAGCAGTATTATTTTGAAAGTCAGTTTCATTTAAGCTGTCAGTTTGGTTATTAAGCCAGCTAGTTGCAAAGTATAAGTGTTATTGTGAATATTGGAGTTATTTATTCAACAGTTTAGTGATTCGAACTTAGCAGAAGGGCAAATAAGATGATTTGCAAGTAAATTCGTTACAATTGGTGTCAGAAGAGGAATAGTTGAATACATTCCAGAGGACAACAAGGATTGAATAGAAGCGGCGTTAAACTCGAACTTCAGGCACGGCTACGAGTGGCAATGGAAGCAGAAGGAATTGATGTGGATGAGTATGTCTTTTATCCTGATGGGGACGAGACAACAACAAAAATTGAAGAGAAAAATGAAACACCGTAGACAATGGCGAACACAGACCTGAACATGATATTGGCTGCAATATCGGCACAAATGTCCGAAATGACATCACAAATATCTACCAACATGTCATCACAATTGGAATCGCAGGATACACGCACAACATCGAAGATTGAAGCACAAGAAACGCGTATGTCAGAAATGTCGACACAGATTACATCCAAGATGGAAGAAGAACAGAAAACGTATATGTTATCACAGATGGAATCCCAAGAGACACGTATAACATCAAAGATTGAAGCACAAGAAACGCGTATTTCAGAAATGTCGGCACAAAATTTCAGCACAGATATCATCCCAGATCTCCACACAACCAGAAGAGCAGGAAGTCCGTATATCATCTAAACTGGAAGCGCATATGGAAGAAAAACTAACACAGTTTCATGAAGGCTTCAGTGGTCGACAGGGTAAAATCGAGGCCGAGTGGATGCTTTGAGAGGACGTATCGAGCAGTTACAACTAAATCGTCCAACAGTTTCAGCGAGTAATCCAAAGGTAAAAACACCATCCTTTGACGGTTCTGTTCCTTTCTAGGTCTTTAAGCTACAATTTGAGAAGACGGCAACAGTGAGCAACTGGAATGCTGAAGATAAAGTTGCTGCACTCTTTGTAGCATTGAAAGGACCAGCTGCCGAAACCTTACAGACGATTCCAGAGTACGTACGGAACAGTTATGAAGCATTGATGGTTGCTGTAGAACGACGTTATTGAAGCGAGCATAGAAAACAGATATTCCAAATTGAGTTGCAAAACCGCTACCAAACAGCAAATGAGACTTTGCAGGAGTTTGCGTCAGATGTCGAAAGGCTTGCACATTTGGAGAATGCCGACGCACCCGTGGAATACACCGAAAGGGTAAAGATTCAGAGCTTTATTAACGGCATATGGGACGTCGAAACGAAGCGAGCCACATAAGCGAACCCAAAGCCGACATTTGCTGAAACGGTATCCCATGCACTGACTCAGGAAACAGCGTCACTTTTGAGTAAGCCCGCATACAAAGCTCATCGCGTGGAAGTGGAAAGACCAGATTGCGTAGACACAATTTTGGAAGCACTGAAGGGATTACAACAAAACAATGCCGGAGTTATGAAGTGTTTCAAGTGCGGTAACCCAAGTCGCATTGCACGTCATTGCAGCACCGGTCATGGTAGTTCCAACTTGGCTGGTCGTAAACGCAATGCTGGAGGAGATAAACAAGAGCGAGTCAAATGTAAAGATCGACAACTTGTCCCAGATATTGAATGTCGTGTGATACCTATATCGCAAACTGGAAGGAAATTGAGCAGTCTTAACGTCAAAGGAAATGTGGATGGCAAGGAGCGTGTATTGACTGTAGATACGGGCGCATCTCATTCCTTGATCCGATCTGATTTGGTCAACAGGAAAGTAAAGCCATTACCTGGAGCAAGATTGCGTGATCTGTGAAGTCTTAATTGGGAAGGTCATGGTTTTACACAAATTCGTTGTGGCGGAGGTTGTTTATGAAGTTATATTGGGAGTTGATTTCGTGGTTGACCATGACCAAGATCGATGCAGAGCAGGGTGATGCGTTATGAGAACCAAGATGTGCCACTTAACTTCAGTTTGGAAAAAGGGTTCAGCAGTAAGCGAGTGCTGGTGGAGGAGATTCGACAGAGACCACGAAAGTCAAGGAAAGTAGATCGAGCAAAGGTTGATGGATCGAATGGGCCAAATAAAGCGAAATCAAAGGTACCTGCGAGAAAAACGCTGGCATTGGCAAACGAATATTAGCAAAACTAAGGGGTGCTGCTATCTCTAAGCCGATGCTAAGCAGTGACGTGAATTCACATCAATAATTCAATCATTATGTATCTACATAAACGAAACAATAATTGCGTCTACACATATGTACCAGTACGTATACGAGTAGCGGAGAATCAGTGCACAAACACCTGCATATATCTGAGATACTCCTGAAAGTATGCAATGAGAGAAGCTATAAAATCATACAATGGTAGTTACAGCTGAGAAGTTTGAGAGCTTATGGCAACTAGTAGATTCTGGAAGCGCCTAGAAGATGCGAACGTTGAAATCAGAGAGTATAAAAGGCAGCAAATGTAGAGGCGCTGGAATTCAGTTTGATTTGAGCTATCAAGCAGTTTCGATTAAGACGCTGTCTAGCGAGCCATAGCAGTATTATTTTGAAAGTCAGTTTCATTTAAGCTGTCAGTTTGGTTATTAAGCCAGCTAGTAGCAAAGTATAAGTGTTATTGTGAAGTACTTTAATAAAGGCCATTTTTCCATTATTCAATATTGGAGTTATTTATTCAACAGTTTAGTGATTCGAACTTAGCAGAAGGGCAAATAAGAGGATTTGCAAGTAAGTTCGTTACAGTATGTAATATTCGGTTACACCCGAACTTAGCCTTCCTTACTTGTTAAATGATGGGAACGGTTACGGCATAAATATACCGCAAACTTCTCCAAGCAGTGGGGTACCCACCCAAATACAGTTTCACATATGCAATTTTATACACATAAAAATATGATTAGAGAAAATAGCTTTATCGATATCTCTTTAACCGATACTGTATAAGAGATATACGCCGCCGGTAAACGCCGCCGCCGATTTGGTCGTTTTTCGCACGCCGCCGCTGAATATCAAAAATATCGTCGCGGCGGCGGCGGCGGCGTCCGGCGCGTTACTATATTGTCACGGATATTAGCATCACTAAGCTATACCATCACTAAGGCGATGCCAAGGCCATGCCAAGCAGTATTTACGTCAATAATCAAATCATGTATACACATATATAAGGCAGCCGAAAGAGATATCACACACAGATGCATTTACTTATACACCTATGTGTACTCGAGAGACTGTAAACTATAAACATTCACATCAATAATTCAATCATTATGTATCTACATAAACGAATAAATAATTGCGTCTACACATATGTACGTATACGAGCATCGGAGCGGAAATGCACAAACACATGCATATATCTTATCTGAGTTGTCACAAGAGAGGGCAATAATTTGTGCACGTAGTTGTGGCTGGCGATTTTGTAACCGAAACTAACTAGTAATTTCTGGAAATCGAAGAGCCTAGAAGTATGCAGCGTAAACTATAAAAGCGGCGCAGGCGAGTAAGGAGTAATTCAGTTTGAGTTTCAATCAGTTTGATTAAGCACGCAATCTGGCGGCCAATAGTAGAGTTTCATTTGAGTTATCAATCAGTTTGGTTATTAAGCCAGCTAGTTGCAAAGTATAAGTGTTATTGTGAAGTACTTTAATAAAGGCCATTTTTCCATTATTCAATATTGGAATTATTTATTCAACAGTTTAGTGATTCGAACTTAGCAGAGGATTGCAAATAAAAGGATTTGCAAGTAAATTCGTTACAATATTTTCTACTCGTTTAAGACTATTTAGGCCATTTATTGTTCATGTCGAAAATATGTCGGATATGGTGGAAAGTGGTATCAACGGATGTGCATCACTACCAGTTATAAGAAAGTAATTGCGAAATTTAACTCTTTCTAATTGTTCAAAAGATATTTAAAAAACAGGCATTTTCGATGTCAGCTTAACACGGATTTTGCATCATCCAATTCACCAAGTTATTAAAATAAAACATTAAAAAAAAGTTATATAATAAATTTATATGCTCACTTTGCATATTTTTTTCAAAAAATTAATAATTAACAATGAATTCAAATAAAATGACCAAAGGCGAACATGTTTTCAAATTGTCCTCAAGTTGTTTAAAAAAGCAAAATATCCAAAAAAAGGTGCCGCTTTTTTAAAAAATTTTATATTGCGATTGGCTGAAAGAATAAGCGAAATCAGTGATGCAAAATCCTTTAGTATGTTCTAGGGGCATAAACACTCATTTGAAATGATTCTTACCTTACACTTAAGTTGAGGATATATGTATATACATATGAGAAGGGTTTGAAAAATCACTTGCGCTGACATTTAAACATCTTTTGTTTATATGCGAAACTATGGAATAGCGTCTGAAATATTAATTTTCATTTTCACACTTCATCCTTCAACACTTAAGTCTCCCGGTTTGACATTTCCTAAAGTTGGCGGCCCTATCCAAAACTAGTCTGGAGTGAATCATATTGATTATAGCCTATCAACCAAGTTTAAATATAACCTAGGCGTTACGACTCCTTTTACAAATGTGAATAGGCATATATATTTACCAGGTGAGGCTTTGTCCTTCTCAAGAACACTCAAAGTGGTGAAGCAAAAGCTTTCCCAAGACAGTCGAACTAATGACCATGTGTGCTACTACCCTAACGTAGTGGACAATCAAACTAGTCTGAAAACTGAAGCTACGCTGTTATCCATAATTAGCTCTTCTATCATAAGCCCTAACACAGCAGTAAACATCTTTCAACTTAAAATCGGTCGACTTTCATTCTAACATATCGTCTTGATTTAACGAAGACTATTAAAATCAATGTTTTGAACACAAACGTCTGAAAAATTTTCGTCTACATTTTAAAATTTTTATCCAAGGTCCTTGTAAAATTTTATTGTGTAGATGCGCCGAGGATTATACAAATTTCACCCATTGCGCAATGGCATCCACGTAGATTGCTTATGATTTCGAAGGCGGCATCCTTGGCCGAATAGTCACTCCCTAACTCTTCAAGGTGTTTCTCTGGTGTAGCTCGGCAGCATATCACGACAAAAGCATCCGTTAGAGAGACTTCGGAGCTACACCTAGAGCTTCTAGGAAAGTGACGTCGACGAAGGTATGAGTTCGAAGTCGCAATCCTATAGCTTCTGTGCTGGCATATGGTGTGAGGGTCAGGAGGCGTGGTAGCGGCTGGTGGTCAGGATTGCTGCTATTCGCACATCGGGAATTGTAGCTCTTAAAAACAGCCGAAAAAACTGGAGGCCCCCTGTGCTACGAGAGTCATGAGTATTAATAGCAACCGTAAGTCGCCTTTGTGCGTGACCACCAAAGAGCCACAAATGATTTAAAGAAATTGTGTTCGCGACGTTTATTAGGAGTTAATCCCCCTAGGTGAAACTACGCTTTGCACGAGATATGCAATCAAAAGTGTGGCTATTTAATGTATCTCTATTTCTTTACAGCATACGCAGCACTACCAATTCCAAAGGCCGGGGGTTAGGTTCGAAGCCTCTCTGGAGTAAGTGAACGAGGGACAATCCCTTCGCAGGGAGCTACTCCTGAACATTTTTGAACGGTCTGCCAGATCATGAGGTAAAAACCCCAGATCTTTCCGAAATGGCCAACACGTTGATTTCCTTAAATACATACAAACAAAACTTTTCCTAAATACTATTTTTTTAAATAAAATATTTTTGAATTTTATAAGAGCACACCAAAAGACGTTGCGTGCAAATAGTTACATATGTACATCTAAGGGATGCTGTTGTTGTCTCGCACGAAATAATAAACACGTTTTATGCTTAACTAAATTATATTTATTTTGTGATAACATTAAGAAAAATGTAAATTTTATGAATTCAATAGCTCAACGCGCACTTGTCGGTCTGACGAAAACGAAAAGAATAAGAACGAGAAAGTGTGAATAAAACAAGTAAGGAAGGCTAAGTTCGGGTGTAACCGAACATTACATACTCAGTTGAGAGCTATGGAGACAAAATAAGGGAAAATCACCGTGTAGGAAAATGAACCTAGGGAAACCCTGGAATGTGTTTGTATGGCATGGGTATCAAATGGAAGGTATTAAAGAGTATTTTAAGAGGGAGTGGGCCAAAGTTCTATAGATGGACGCCATTTAGGGATATCGCCATATCGGGGGACCAGCGCTGACTCTAGAATTTGTTTGTACGATATGGGTATCAAATGAAAGGTGTTAATGAGTATTTTAAAAGGGAGTGGGCCTAAGTTCTATAGGTGGACGCCTTTTCGAGATATCGCCATAAAGGTGGACAAGGGGTGACTCTAGAATTTTTTTGTACGATATGGGTATCAAATGGAGGGTGTTAATGAGTATTTTAAAAGGGTGTGGGCCTTAGTTCTATAGGTGGACGCCTTCTCGAGATATCGCCATAAACGTGGACCAGGGCTGACTATAGAATTTTTTTGTACGATATGGGTATCAAATGAAAGGTGTTAATGGGTATTTTAAAAGGGAGTGGGCCTAAGTTCTATAGGTGGACGCCTTTTCGAGATATCGCCATAAACGTGGACCAGGGCTGACTATAGAATTTGTTTGTACGATATGGGTATCAAATGAAAGGTGTTAATGAGTATTTTAAAAGGGAGTGGGCCTAAGTTCTATAGGTGGACGCCTTTTCGGGATATCGCCATAAAGGTGGACAAGGGGTGACTCTAGAATTTTTTTGTACGATATGGGTATCAAATGAAGGGTGTTAATGAGTATTTTAAAAGGGTGTGGGCCTAAGTTCTATAGGTGGACGCCTTTTCGAGATATCGCCATAAAGGTGGACAAGGGGTGACTCTAGAATTTTTTTGTACGATATGGGTATCAAATGAAGGGTGTTAATGAGTATTTTAAAAGGGTGTGGGCCTAAGTTCTATAGGTGGACCCCTTTTCGAGATATCGCCATAAAGGTGGGCCAGGGGTGACTCTAGTATTCGTTTGTGCAATTTGGGTATCAAACGAAAGGAGTTAATGAGTATTTTAAGAGGGAGTGGGCCTTAGTTCTATAGGTGGACGCCTTTTCGAGATATCGCCATAAACGTGGACCAGGGCTGACTATAGAATTTGTTTGTACGATATGGGTATCAAATGAAGGGTGTTAATGAGTATTTTAAAAGGGAGTGGGCCTTAGTTCTATAGGTGGACGCCTTTTCGAGATATCGACCAAAATGTGGACCAGGGTGACCCAGATCATCATCTGTCGGGTACCGCTAATTTATTTATATATGTAATACCACGAACAGTTATCCTTCCAAGATTCCAAGGGCTTTTAATTTCGCCCTGCAAAACTTTTTCATCTTCTTCTACTTAATATGGTAGGTGTTAAACCCATTTTACAAAGTTTTTTTCTAGAGTTATATTTTGCGTCAATAGACCAATCCAATTACCATGTTTCATCCCTTTTTTCGTATTTGGTATATAATTATGGCATTTTTTTCATTTTTCGTAATTTTTGATATCGAAAAAGTGGGCGTGGTCATAGTCGGATTTCGGCCATTTTTTACACCAATATAAAGTGAGTTCAGATAAGTACGTGAACTGAGTTTAGTAAAGATATATCGATTTTTGCTCAAGTTATCGTGTTAACGGCCGAGCGGAAGGACAGACGGTCGACTGTGTATAAAAACTGCGTGCGGCTTCAACCGCTTTCGCCCTATTTTACAGAAAAAAGTTATCGTCCTAGAATCTAAGCCGCTACCAAATTTCACAAGGATTGGTAATGTTTTGTTCGACATATGGCATTAAAAGTATCCTAGACAAATTAAACGAAAAAGGGCGGAGCCACGCCCATTTTGAAATTTTCTTTTATTTTCGTATTTTGTTGCACCATATCATTACTGGAGTTGAATGTTGACATAATTTACTTACATACTGTAAAGATATTAACTTTTCTTTTAAAATTTGACTTAAAAGAATTTTTTTTTTAAAAAGTGGGCTTGGTCATTCCCCGATTTTGCAAATTTTTATTAAGCATGCATATAGTAATAAGATTAACGTTCCTACCAAATTTCATCATGATATCTTCAACGACTGCCAAATTATAGTTTGCAAAACTTTTAAATTAGGGTAAACCCGGGTGTTATGGCGCGATTTTTTTCTTTTTGCAATATCTTCCAAATAAAACAAAATTTTGTTACAAAGATTAGATTGGAATTCAATTTATTAAATTAACTTATATATTTTGTTTCAAAACAATAAAAAACTAAAAAAATTCATTGCATAAAATGCGTCACAAAAATGTATTACGGCGTCACCACTTCACCCGGAGACCCAGGTGAAATGGTGCACCCTATGGGGTGAAATGGCATACTACTTTTTTTTAAATATCATTTCCCCATTTGTTGCAGGTATTGATGTAAGAGGTGCAACTATCGTGCGACCATTTTTTGCAGATCACACACTGCACCCAGTCACCTTTTTTAGAGGTTACATTGTAATCCTCACCACAACCAGCGCATAAATTATCTTAAAAATCTTCTAATCCATCAGACTCGTCATCAAAAGGCACGTTTTGCTCTTCGTCTAATGAGCTGGACAAATCCAAGACTTTTAGTTTTGTTCTTCGGCTTAGGCATGGGCTTAGTTTGTTTATTATTGGTTTTTTGCTCACGTTTCAGAGATTTTAGCACTTGCTGTGATCTGTTTTCTGGCGTTGTAAGCACCCGTGCCTTTTGTGCTCTTTCACTCTGTTTTTTAGGCTTAGATACCGATGGAACTGGGCAGACTTGGTCTAGAGCTTTACCATGGGTTACATCAGAAGGCTCCGGGGCATCTAATAAAGGGTCAGTTATGTCCTGCAAGGATAGGACGTAAAATAAGAACGTAGCTATTGGCATATTAAGCATCCAAATACCATCCAAATCCATCTCAATTTCTTCGCTCATTTCTATAAAAGCATAATCTGTGATTATAGTTGGATTAAAAGGCCAAATACCCGTCGCCTCGAACCCCGATATTCCATTTTTTAACACTGCAGAATATTGCGAATAAATAAATTACCCCAGGCGTAATAGTATGACTTGAACGCTTTGAAAAACGATCTATCCAAAGGCTGAAGGAATTGGGTCGTATGTGGTGGCAAACAAAAAAGAATTATATCATTTTCCGCTGCGCAATCCAGCATCTCGACATTTGTACAATGGGAGGAATGTCCATCAAGTATATGAAGTATTTTGCCCTCTGGTTTTCTTGGAAGGAAATGGTCTTTAAGCCAAAGAAAGAGGATATCTTTGTTAACGTAAGCTGACTTTTCACCCATGAATATTTTTGAACCAGCTGGCATTTTATCGATCCATTCTGGTTTCATTCGCTTTCCTTTAAACACACATGTTGGTGGCAAAAAGGTACCCTCAGCATTGCAACAAGCTATAACTGTTACTGTCTCACCCTTCTCTCCCGAAGCGATAGCCGCGATGTTTTTCGAACCTCTTTGGGCGACAACAAGTTCTGGTCTATTATTTAACTGGCAACCGGTCTCATCGACGTTAAAAATTTGAAGTGGTTTCCCATAAGTTCATTTTCAGTCATAATAGTTTCAAGAAGAGCAAAGTATTTGTTTACTCCTTCACGGTTCATGCTGGTCGCTCGAGCTTGCGAAACACCTTCAGATTTTCGAATCGAAAGGTCTTTGTTTCGCTGCAGAAACCGTTGCAACCATTCGTCGCCGGCTCTCTTGGCTGTCTTGTTAAAGCGGTGCTGAACACCAAGTTTTCAGCAATGTAATATGCCATTTCGCGAACAATCTTCCGTGCTGGAGCGAACCCATGGCCTTGCATTTTTTTAATGTGTGAAACCATTTTCCGCTCCATTTCGTCTCCTAAACAAATAGGTCCACCCAATGTTTTTTTGGTCCAAGTTCCAGATTTCAGGTACAGCCTTATGGTTGAAGAAGAGATCTTATATTCTTTTGCAGCCACATTGATAGAGATTTTTTTTTTTTTATTGCATCAATCACATCTCTTAACTTTTTATTGGACCACGAAGCCCTGGCAGAGTTACCTTTTCGTTTGCATAAAATATAAAAATCTAATTAGAGTAGATATGTACGAGTATTTTCTTTCCAAATATATGAAAGGTAAGTAAACCGGGTGATATGGCATATGAAAAATGCATGCCATATCACCCGGAAAAAAATTGCACCATTTCTCCCGCTTCGGAAAAATTAACTATGAATACTGGCAAAACCTAAACTTCCTGGAATTCTTCACAATTTGCACACGCGGTTTTTCTTTTAAGTTTTGCTTACATTTTTTATGCAGATGAAATATACGTAGGTTAAAAACTTACCGAATAATTCAGCTTTGAATAAATGATATCTCAATTAAGAAAGTCACTTATGCTGTACTTTTTTTTCTTTCAATTTTTTTACCAACATTTTTCGCGCGCACCAACAGGAGGACGTTGCCCCTTCGCGTTATTTCACAAGACTGAATCGTTTTTCTTTAAATGACGTTACTGAACGAGTTAGAAATTAGATTTCTTGATGGTATGCCATATCACCCTGATAGCCATTTCACCCGGGTTTACCCTACCTTATTTTAAAAGTGGGCGGTGCCACGCCCATTGTCCAAAATTTTACTGGTTTTCTTTTCTGCGTCATAAGTTCAACTCATCTACCAAGATTCATCGCTTTATCCGTATTTGGTAATTAATTATCGCACTTTTTCGATTTTTCGAAATTTTCGATATCGAAAAAGTGAGCGTGGTTATAGTCAGATATCGTTCATTTTAAATAGCGGTCTGAGATGAGTGCCCAGGAACCTGCGTACCAAATTTCATCAAGATACCTCAAAATTTACTCAAGTTATCGTGTTAAGGGACGGACGGACGGACGGACGGATATGGCTCAATCGAATTTTTTTTCGATACTGATGATTTTGATATATGGAAGTGTATATCTATCTCGATTCCTTTATACCTGTACAACCAACCGTTATCCAATCAAAGTTAATATACTCTGTGAGCTCTGCTCAACTGAGTATAAACAAGTAAGGAAGGCTAAGTTTGGGTGTAACCGAACATTACATACTCAGTTGAGAGCTATGGAGACAAAATAAGGGAAAATCACCGTGTAGGAAAATGCACCTAGGGTATCCTTGGAATGTGGTTGTATGACATGTGTATCAAATGAAAGGTGTTAATGAGTATTTTAAAAGGGAGTGGGCTTTGGGTGTATAGGTGGACGCCTTTTCGAGATATCGCCATAAAAGTGGACCAAGGGTGACTCTAGAATGTTTGTACGATATGGGTATCAAACGAAAGGTGTTACTTAGCATTTAAAGAGGGAGTGGGCCTTAGGTCTATAGGTGGACGCCTTTTCGAGATATCGCCATTAAGGTGGGCCAGGGGTGACTCTAGAATGTGTTTGTACGATATGGGTATCAAATGAAAGGTGGTAATGAGTATTTTAAAAAGGAGTGATCCTTAGTTCTATAGGTGGACGCCTTTTCGAGATATCGCCATAAAGGTGGACCAGGGGTGACTCTAGAATGTGTTTGTACGATATGGGAATCAAATGAAAGGTGTTGATGAAAATTCTAAAAGCGAGTGGGCCTTGGGTGTATAGGTGGACGCCTTTTCGAGATATCGCCATAAAAGTGGACCTAGGGTGACTCTAGAATGTGTTTGTACGATATGGGTATCAAATGAAAGGTGGTAATGAGTATTTTAAAAAGGAGTGATCCTTAGTTCTATAGGTGGACGCCTTTTCGAGATATCGCCATAAAGGTGGACCAGGGGTGACTCTAGAATGTGTTTGTACGATATGGGTATCAAATGAAAAGTGGTAATGAGTATTTTAAAAAGGAGTGATCCTTAGTTTCATAGGTGGACGACGTTTCCAGATATCGCCATAAAGGTGGACCAGGGGTGACTCTAGAATGTGTTTGTACGATATGGGAATCAAATGAAAGGTGTTGATGAAAATTTTAAAAGCGAGTGGGCCTTGGGTGTATAGGTGGACGCCTTTTCGAGATATCGCCATAAAAGTGGACCAAGGGTGACTCTAGAATGTTTGTACGATATGGGTATCAAACGAAAGGTGTTACTTAGCATTTTAAGAGGGAGTGGGCCTTAGGTCTATAGGTGGACGCCTTTTCGAGATATCGCCATTAAGGTGGGCCAGGGGTGACTCTAGAATGTGTTTGTACGATATGGGTATCAAATGAAAGGTGGTAATGAGTATTTTAAAAAGGAGTGATCCTTAGTTCTATAGGTGGACGCCTTTTCGAGATATCGCCATAAAGGTGGACCAGGGGTGACTGCAGAATATTGCGAATAAATAAATTACCCCAGGCGTAATAGTATGACTTGAACGCTTTGAAAAACGATCTATCCAAAGGCTGAAGGAATTGGGTCGTATGTGGTGGCAAACAAAAAAGAATTATATCATTTTCCGCTGCGCAATCCAGCATCTCGACATTTGTACAATGGGAGGAATGTCCATCAAGTATATGAAGTATTTTGCCCTCTGGTTTTCTTGGAAGGAAATGGTCTTTAAGCCAAAGAAAGAGGATATCTTTGTTAACGTAAGCTGACTTTTCACCCATGAATATTTTTGAACCAGCTGGCATTTTATCGATCCATTCTGGTTTCATTCGCTTTCCTTTAAACACACATGTTGGTGGCAAAAAGGTACCCTCAGCATTGCAACAAGCTATAACTGTTACTGTCTCACCCTTCTCTCCCGAAGCGATAGCCGCGATGTTTTTCGAACCTCTTTGGGCGACAACAAGTTCTGGTCTATTATTTAACTGGCAACCGGTCTCATCGACGTTAAAAATTTGAAGTGGTTTCCCATAAGTTCATTTTCAGTCATAATAGTTTCAAGAAGAGCAAAGTATTTGTTTACTCCTTCACGGTTCATGCTGGTCGCTCGAGCTTGCGAAACACCTTCAGATTTTCGAATCGAAAGGTCTTTGTTTCGCTGCAGAAACCGTTGCAACCATTCGTCGCCGGCTCTCTTGGCTGTCTTGTTAAAGCGGTGCTGAACACCAAGTTTTCAGCAATGTAATATGCAATTTCGCGAACCATCTTCCGTGCTGGAGCGAACCCATGGCCTTGCATTTTTTTAATGTGTGAAACCATTTTCCGCTCCATTTCGTCTCCCAAACAAATAGGTCCACCCAATGTTTTTTTGGTCCAAGTTCCAGATTTCAGGTACAGCCTTATGGTTGAAGAAGAGATCTTATATTCTTTTGCAGCCACATTGATAGAGATTTTTTTTTTTTTATTGCATCAATCACATCTCTTAACTTTTTATTGGACCACGAAGCCCTGGCAGAGTTACCTTTTCGTTTGTAAATATTGGGCATTTCTGCTTGCATAAAATATAAAAATCTAATTAGAGTAGATATGTACGAGTATTTTCTTTCCAAATATATGAAAGGTAAGTAAACCGGGTGATATGGCATATGAAAAATGCATGCCATATCACCCGGAAAAAAATTGCACCATTTCTCCCGCTTCGGAAAAATTAACTATGAATACTGGCAAAACCTAAACTTCCTGGAATTCTTCACAATTTGCACACGCGGTTTTTCTTTTAAGTTTTGCTTACATTTTTTATGCAGATGAAATATACGTAGGTTAAAAACTTACCGAATAATTCAGCTTTGAATAAATGATATCTCAATTAAGAAAGTCACTTATGCTGTACTTTTTTTTCTTTCAATTTTTTTACCAACATTTTTCGCGCGCACCAACAGGAGGACGTTGCCCCTTCGCGTTATTTCACAAGACTGAATCGTTTTTCTTTAAATGACGTTACTGAACGAGTTAGAAATTAGATTTCTTGATGGTATGCCATATCACCCTGATAGCCATTTCACCCGGGTTTACCCTACCTTATTTTAAAAGTGGGCGGTGCCACGCCCATTGTCCAAAATTTTACTGGTTTTCTTTTCTGCGTCATAAGTTCAACTCATCTACCAAGATTCATCGCTTTATCCGTATTTGGTAATTAATTATCGCACTTTTTCGATTTTTCGAAATTTTCGATATCGAAAAAGTGAGCGTGGTTATAGTCAGATATCGTTCATTTTAAATAGCGGTCTGAGATGAGTGCCCAGGAACCTGCGTACCAAATTTCATCAAGATACCTCAAAATTTACTCAAGTTATCGTGTTAAGGGACGGACGGACGGACGGACGGATATGGCTCAATCGAATTTTTTTTCGATACTGATGATTTTGATATATGGAAGTGTATATCTATCTCGATTCCTTTATACCTGTACAACCAACCGTTATCCAATCAAAGTTAATATACTCTGTGAGCTCTGCTCAACTGAGTATAAACAAGTAAGGAAGGCTAAGTTTGGGTGTAACCGAACATTACATACTCAGTTGAGAGCTATGGAGACAAAATAAGGGAAAATCACCGTGTAGGAAAATGCACCTAGGGTATCCTTGGAATGTGGTTGTATGACATGTGTATCAAATGAAAGGTGTTAATGAGTATTTTAAAAGGGAGTGGGCCTTGGGTGTATAGGTGGACGCCTTTTCGAGATATCGCCATAAAAGTGGACCAAGGGTGACTCTAGAATGTTTGTACGATATGGGTATCAAACGAAAGGTGTTACTTAGCATTTAAAGAGGGAGTGGGCCTTAGGTCTATAGGTGGACGCCTTTTCGAGATATCGCCATTAAGGTGGGCCAGGGGTGACTCTAGAATGTGTTTGTACGATATGGGTATCAAATGAAAGGTGGTAATGAGTATTTTAAAAAGGAGTGATCCTTAGTTCTATAGGTGGACGCCTTTTCGAGATATCGCCATAAAGGTGGACCAGGGGTGACTCTAGAATGTGTTTGTACGATATGGGAATCAAATGAAAGGTGTTGATGAAAATTCTAAAAGCGAGTGGGCCTTGGGTGTATAGGTGGACGCCTTTTCGAGATATCGCCATAAAAGTGGACCTAGGGTGACTCTAGAATGTGTTTGTACGATATGGGTATCAAACGAAAGGTGTTACTTAGCATTTTAAGAGGGAGTGGGCCTTAGGTCTATAGGTGGACGCCTTTTCGAGATATCGCCATTAAGGTGGGCCAGGAGTGACTCTAGAATGTGTTTGTACGATATGGGTATCAAATGAAAGGTGGTAATGAGTATTTTAAAAAGGAGTGATCCTTAGTTCTATAGGTGGACGCCTTTTCGAGATATCGCCATAAAGGTGGACCAGGGGTGACTCTAGAATGTGTTTGTACGATATGGGTATCAAATGAAAAGTGGTAATGAGTATTTTAAAAAGGAGTGATCCTTAGTTTCATAGGTGGACGACGTTTCCAGATATCGCCATAAAGGTGGACCAGGGGTGACTCTAGAATGTGTTTGTACGATATGGGTATCAAACGAAAGGTGTTACTTAGCATTTTAAGAGGGAGTGGGCCTTAGGTCTATAGGTGGACGCCTTTTCGAGATATCGCCATTAAGGTGGGCCAGGAGTGACTCTAGAATGTGTTTGTACGATATGGGTATCAAATGAAAGGTGGTAATGAGTATTTTAAAAAGGAGTGATCCTTAGTTCTATAGGTGGACGCCTTTTCGAGATATCGCCATAAAAGTGGACCTAGGGTGACTCTAGAATGTGTTTGTACGATATGGGTATCAAACGAAAGGTGTTACTTAGCATTTTAAGAGGGAGTGGGCCTTAGGTCTATAGGTGGACGCCTTTTCGAGATATCGCCATTAAGGTGGGCCAGGAGTGACTCTAGAATGTGTTTGTACGATATGGGTATCAAATGAAAGGTGGTAATGAGTATTTTAAAAAGGAGTGATCCTTAGTTCTATAGGTGGACGCCTTTTCGAGATATCGCCATAAAGGTGGACCAGGGGTGACTCTAGAATGTGTTTGTACGATATGGGTATCAAATGAAAAGTGGTAATGAGTATTTTAAAAAGGAGTGATCCTTAGTTTCATAGGTGGACGACGTTTCCAGATATCGCCATAAAGGTGGACCAGGGGTGACTCTAGAATGTGTTTGTACGATATGGGTATCAAACGAAAGGTGTTACTTAGCATTTTAAGAGGGAGTGGGCCTTAGGTCTATAGGTGGACGCCTTTTCGAGATATCGCCATTAAGGTGGGCCAGGAGTGACTCTAGAATGTGTTTGTACGATATGGGTATCAAATGAAAGGTGGTAATGAGTATTTTAAAAAGGAGTGATCCTTAGTTCTATAGGTGGACGCCTTTTCGAGATATCGCCATAAAAGTGGACCTAGGGTGACTCTAGAATGTGTTTGTACGATATGGGTATCAAACGAAAGGTGTTACTTAGCATTTTAAGAGGGAGTGGGCCTTAGGTCTATAGGTGGACGCCTTTTCGAGATATCGCCATTAAGGTGGCCAGGAGTGACTCTAGAATGTGTTTGTACGATATGGGTATCAAATGAAAGGTGGTAATGAGTATTTTAAAAAGGAGTGATCCTTAGTTCTATAGGTGGACGCCTTTTCGAGATATCGCCATAAAGGTGGACCAGGGGTGACTCTAGAATGTGTTTGTACGATATGGGTATCAAATGAAAAGTGGTAATGAGTATTTTAAAAAGGAGTGATCCTTAGTTTCATAGGTGGACGACGTTTCCAGATATCGCCATAAAGGTGGACCAGGGGTGACTCTAGAATGTGTTTGTACGATATGGGAATCAAATGAAAGGTGTTGATGAAAATTTTAAAAGCGAGTGGGCCTTGGGTGTATAGGTGGACGCCTTTTCGAGATATCGCCATAAAAGTGGACCAAGGGTGACTCTAGAATGTTTGTACGATATGGGTATCAAACGAAAGGTGTTACTTAGCATTTTAAGAGGGAGTGGGCCTTAGGTCTATAGGTGGACGCCTTTTCGAGATATCGCCATTAAGGTGGGCCAGGAGTGACTCTAGAATGTGTTTGTACGATATGGGTATCAAATGAAAGGTGGTAATGAGTATTTTAAAAAGGAGTGATCCTTAGTTCTATAGGTGGACGCCTTTTCGAGATATCGCCATAAAGGTGGACCAGGGGTGACTCTATAATGTGTTTGCGCGATATGGGTATAAAATTAAAGGTATTAATGAGGGTTTTAAAACCGAGTGGCGCTTAGATGTATATGTGAAGGCCTTTTCGCGATATCGACCAAAATATGGACCAGGGTGATCCAGAAAATCATCTGTCGGGTACTGGATATTTATTTATATATGCAATACCACGAACAGTATTCCTGCCAAAATTTCAAGGGCTGTTTATTTCGCCCTGCAAAACTTTTTCATTTTCTTCTCCTTAATATGGTAGGTGGTTATATTTTGCGTCAATAAACCAATCAAATTACCATGTTTCATCCTTTTTTTCGTATTTGGTATAGAATTATAGCATTTTTTCATTTTTCGTAATTTTCGATATCGAAAAACTGGGCGTGGTTATAGTCGGATTTCGGCCATTTTTTATACCAAGATAAACTGAGTTCAGGTAAGTACGTGGACTAAATTTAGTAAAGATATATCGGTTTTTGCTCAAGTTATCGTGTTAAAGGCCGAGCGGAAGGACAGACGGTGGACTGTGTTTAAAAGCTGGGCGTGGCTTGAACCGATTTAGCCAATTTTCACAGAAAACAGTTACCGTCATAGAATCTATTCCCCTACCAAATTTCAGAAGGATTGGTAGATTTTTGTTCGACCTTTGGCATTCAAAGTATTCTAGACAAACTAAATGAAAATGGGCGGAGCCACGCCCATTTTGAAATGTTCTTTTTTTTTTGTATTTTGTTGCATCACATCATTACTGGAGTTGAATGTTGACATAACTTACTTATATACAGTAAAGATATTAATTTTTTTGTTAAATTTTTTTTTTTAAAAAGTGGGCGTGTTCTTCATCCGATTTTGCTCATTTTTATTTAGCACATATATAGTAATAGTAGTACCGTTCCTGCCAAATTTCATTATGATATCTTCAACGACTGCCAAATTAAAGCTTGCAAAACTTTTAATTACCTTCTTTTAAAAGTGGGCGGTGCCACGCCCATTGTCCAAAAACTTACTACTTTTCTATTCTGCGTCATAAGGTAAACCCACCTACCAAGCTTCATCGCTTTAACCGTCTTTGACAATGAATTATCGCATTTTTTCAGTTTTTCGAAATTTTCGATATCGCAAAAGTGGGCATGGTTATATTCCGATATCGTTCATTTTAAACAGCGATCTGAGTTGAGCGCCCGGGAACCTAAGTACCAAATTTCATCAAGATACCTCAAAATTTACTTACTCAAGTTATCGTGTTAACGGACAGACGGACGGACGGACATGGCTCAATCAAATTTTTTGTCGATACTGATGATTTTGATATATGGAAGTCTATATCTATCTCGATTCCTTTATACCTGCATAACCAACCGTTATCCAATTAAAGTTAATATACTCTGTGAGCTCTGCTCAACTGAGTATAAAAATAAAAGCAATGTCATGTCGCAGTGCTGTATTTTTGATGTATTATTTTTATTATACTTATTTGCTGAGCTTGTTCGGCTGAGTGCGCCACACCACTCCCCCTTAACGGATAGCGAAATTTAACTCTACGTCCGGATCATGTTCGATACTCTTCGGGTGCCGGTAGTGACGGCGGTGTCTCATTTTCATTGATAACATATGCGGCTTTCAATCGATCTATGCTGACGTTCACATGTTTGCCATGAACATTGACTTTAAAATACTTTTCGTATCGTTATATTAGCGGAAAAGGGTCTTCATTGAAGTGGTCGACGAACAGAATCTATTCTTATAAAAACAGCTGAGGTAGTAGTCAAATCAGTCTCGATGAATGGAGATGATCGCGTATGATTTGTCATTTGCGAAGGCCTCAGCTGACGCATTTTGCAATGAAGGTGGTTTGTAAACTCATGTTCGGAAGTCATTTCATTGCTTCCTTGAGATGGTTTCAAAAATTCTCCTGGTAGATGAAGATAGTCTCCATAGACCATCTCAGCCGGTGTAGATTTTAAATCTTCTTTGTATGCCGATCGATAACCTAGTAGGGTTATGGGCAAAACATCGACCCATTTTTCCGTCTGCTGAGATTTTTTGCTTGCCTTTAGCGTTCTGTGCCAACGTTCTATTATGCCGTTTGCTATCGGATGGTACGCCGTGATTCTTAGATGTTGTATTCCCAAAATATTGTTGAGTATAATAAGGAATAAGGAAGATTCGAATTGCCGCCCTTGATCCGTAGTTACTCGTAGGGGAACACCAAATCTGCTGATCCAATTCGAATAAAATGTATGGGCTATAGATTCAGCCGAAATATTTTCAATAGGATTCGCTTCTAGCAATCTCGTATAACGAGCGATGCACGTAAGGCAATAACGGAATCCTCTGCAAGGTGGTAAAGGACCGACTTTGTCGATGTTCACATGTTCGAAACGCTTATTTGCAAGTGTGTACGTAGATAATGGGGCTTCGTTGTCGAAATACTTTTGCTTTTTGGCATGCGATGCACGCTTTGGTCCACTGGCGGCAGTTTTTTCTGAGGTTAGACCATATGAACTTTTTCGCGACGAGCTTGATTGTTTTAGCCGCTCCGCTATGACATATGTTATGTAGCGACAAAAAACGTATTTTGCGAAATGGCTGGATTAGAAATGGTCGAATCTTACCTGTGCTAACGTTGCAATAAATTTCGGTATTTACATCAAATAATGAAAATGGCTTAAGGGCTAACCCTGACGTATTATGGTGAAGTAGTTTCTGTAGCTCTTCACCGTTACGTTGACTTTCTGCCAATTTATGATAATCAATGTGACTATTGACATGCACTGCTTCAATGCGTGATAAGGCATCGGCGACGACGTTGTCTTTTCCTGGTAGATACCGAATATCTGTAGTAAATTGGCTTAAAAAATCGAGGTATCTTATTTGTCTTGACGATGCTTGTTCCAGCTTTTGCTGGAATACGAACTGGAACGGCTTATGATCCGTGAAAAAACAAAAACTTTGACCTTCAAGCATGTGTCGAAAATATTTGACTGCTTTGTACGCGCCTAATAATTCACGGTCATATGTACTGTAGCGTTGCTGCGTCGCTGTAAGGCGTTCAGAAGAGAACCCGAGTGGCTGCCACTCGTTGCCATTTTTTTGTTGTAAAACGGCACCGAAAGCGTTGCTAGAGGCGTCTACTGTAAGTGATAGAGGTGCACCTGGCTTCGGGAAAACTAACCAAGGTTCTTCAGAAAGCTCTTTTTTGCACTGCTCAAAAGCACTAACTGTAGTTTTATTCCATATAATTTTCGTAGTGCCATTTTTTCTGTTGCCTTTTATTAGCCCAGAAAGTAGGCATTGACTTACTGCTGCCTTTGGCAAAAAACGTCGAAAGTAGTTGAGCATACCCAAAAATCGCCTAAGATCGCAGATTCGTTTAGGTAAATCAAACTCACTGATAGCCTTCACTTTCTCAGCTGGTGGCGTAGCTCCGTCTTTGCTGACAATGTAACCCAAAAATTGTATTTCTGGCTTGCCCCAAATGCATTTAGATGGGTTTATTATAACATTATACTCACGCAATCTCTTAGGTACGGTGCAAAGGTGCTGCCGATGCTGCTATGCTGCTCTTCGTCTTTAGGTGCAACTAAGATGTCGTCCAAGTAAGCCCATGCAAAATCCAAGTCTCTTAGTATGTGGTCCATAAACCGTTGAAACGTTTGACTCGCGTTGCGAAGCCCAAAGCACATGAACACAAATTCGAATAACCCAAAAGGTGTCGTGGTCGCCGTTTTGGGAATGTCTGCTGGCTCCACTGGCAGTTGATGTTATGCACAGCGTAAGTATATTGTCGAAAAAATAGTGCAACCGTGGAAATTGTGCGTGAAATCGTGCAGATGCGGAACCGGGTAACGACCAGGCTCGTTATACTGTTCAACCGCCTAAAGTCTCCACACGGCCTCCACTCCCCATTCTTCTTTCGCACCATATGGAGCGGACTTGCCCAGGGACTACTTGATGGGCGACAAATGCCAGCGTCCAGGAGCGATTGGATTTCATCTTTAGCAGCCTTAAGTTTATCCAGCGCTAAACGTCGAGGTTTGGAAAACACGGGGGTCCTTTAGTTACAATATGATGTGTAGCGTCGTATTTTATGTTCATAGGCGTTATAATTGCATGCGCAAGGTCTTTAAATTCTGACAATATGTCCTGAAAAGGCATATCGCTTTTGATGAATGATAACCGGCCTGTGTACCCGTTTAATGTTTTGACGGAGCAAAGTTGCGATACGTTCGTTGTGCTGTCGATAAGTTTACGCTGATGCAAGTCGACGAGAAGCTCAAAATGTGCTAGAAAATCAGCTCCTAATATGGGCTGAGAAATGTCAGCTACAATAAAATTCTATTGAAATTTGCTCCGTAAACCTATATTTAAACATACAATACGTTCACCAAAAGTTTTTATTGCCGTATTGTTGGCTGCATATAGAAACGTTTTATTGTGCGGATTTTTACGTTGCAAAGATGTTGGAGGTATTACGCTAACTTCTGCCACGGTAACCACCAAAAATTGCAGTTTACTCTCTTGGTCGACAATTAAAAGACGCGGCTTTACGAAGGGGCCCTGTCATATACCGCCGTTTGTGCCAGGGTTTTCAGTTTAACGACTGCGAACAGGCTGCTCGGCATGTGGTTGCTTTTTCACCGAATGTTTTATGGTACCAGTAAATCGTATCGCCTTTGTGAGGGGTACTCGAGCGCTTACGCGAGACCGACCGTCATGTTTGCCTGCCACGTTGCTTTAGCTGAGCCTTCAATTCAGCAACCTCTTTTGTTAGTGCCGCCATTTTGGTGGTCATGTCCGAGCGGCCATCATCGTTATGTACTGCGACTGCATGTATTTGCGGGCCATCGCTAACCTCAATAATCTTGTCGGCTAACAAAGCGACTTTGTCAAGTAGCTCGCTGCTAATTGAAATGATAGAGCGCACGTGAAATTTCGTTTCCATTAGCTACAGGGGGTAATGTTGCCGAGCAGAGTGGCGAGTTTTGGGAAGTCGTCTGTTCGGTGCTCTCCTTTGATTCTTCAATAGGCATTTTGATTGTCGTGGTCACCAATATGTAGTCTCGCACGAAATAATTAACACGTTTTATGCTTAACTAAATTATATTTATTTTGTGATAATATTAAGAAAAATATTAATTTTATGAATTCAATATCTCAACGCGCACTTTTCGGTCTGACGAAAACGAATGGAATAAGAACGAAAAAGTGCGAAGAAAAAGAATAAAAGTAATATCATGTCGCAGTGCTGTATTTTCGATGTACTATTTTTATTATACTTATTTGCTGAGCTTGTTCGTCTGAGTGCGCCACACTGTTAACGAGGATTGCAATCCTTGAAATATTGGTCAGTTAGTAATTTTGACGTTTTCATTTACTGGATCGCCTCGATATTTGCATGAACGTACACAAGACGCCTTCTTATATGTGCGTCATTATGGAAGGCCTGACTTATTTATAACATTCACATGCAATCCAGAGTGGAGTGAAATCAAAAACGAATTGTTTCCTAATAAACGATCAAGTGAGCACCATAACATTGTGCAAAGAGTATTCCATATCCAACTACACCAACTCATGAGTTTAGTTATAAAACAGGATATTCGTGGAAAAGTTAGATGCCATATATTTAATGTTGAATGGCAAAAGCGGGGTTTACCTCACGTGCCTATTTTAATTTGACTAATAGATAAGATTCTTCCCTATGACATGTATCGTATTATATCAGCGGAATTTCTAAATAAAGACGAAAATCCGATGTTGTATGATACAATTACTAAATATATGATCCACGGCCAATGTGGGGTTGGTAATTTATCATCGCCCTGCATGCTCAAAACGATACCCACGCGAGCTCCAACAGCATACGCAGACCGGGTTAGATGGATATCCAAAATATAGACGAAGGTCTTCAGCGGACGGTGGCTATAACCATGTAGTTTTTAATGGGACAACGTCGACAACCGATGGATAGTTCCATATTGCCCCGTTCTTTCCAGATGTTTCTCTGTTCACATAAATGTAGAGTACTGTCATTCAGTGCAAGCAATAAAATATATTTGTAAGTATGTCAACAAAGGTAACGACATTTTCCGTTCAAGATAAAAATGACGAAGTGAAAAATTTTTTGAACGGCAGATATTTAAGCACATCAGAAGGTATTTGGAGATTACTGGGATTTTCGATTCATAAGCAATTCCCAACGGTTGTACATCTATCTGTTCACTTAGAAAATGGACAAAGGGTTTATGGTACTGCAGGAACCACTACAAACCACTTTGACAGCATTTTTTCCCCTTTGTTCAGTTGACGATTTTGCAAAGACTTTGCTTTACTCCGAAGTACCCGCCTATTACACATGGACTAATACAATTACGATTAATAAGTCGCAAAGACAAACATTTAGTTATGTTGCCGTAGACCTTCGTAGTGAAGTGTTTTCTCACGGTCAATTGTATGTCCCTATTTCAAGAAGTGGTTCCCCACAGAACCAAAGTTTTCCCATTCCTGGAAATGATAATAAAACAAAGAATGTTGTATTCCCGGAATTTTTTAATTAATGTAAAAATTTTCCATATTTTATGTATTAAATTTTTACGTTCTACAATCCGCTCTCGACTGCTGAGTGGAATAGCACCCTATTCAAAATTCTTTTCAAAAACTTCCTAAATGAGAAGTTGACTCAAAAATGCCCTACCGCAAAATTTAATTGAAGAACGCCCTATTTCAAAATTTGTTTCATCTCGGTATAAATTCAATACATTTTGAGCTGAGATAAATTCTGAAATGGGGCGTTCTTCTATCAAATTCTGAGATAGGGCGTTTTCGAAAAAAAATTCTGATGTAGTGTGTTGAAAAGAGTTTTGAGGTGGGGCGTTTTTGAAAAGCGTTTTGAAATAGAGTGATATTAGACTCAGCAGTCGATTTAGTTAAGTACCTAATGTTATTTGAATTGTTATCTTTTTGCCTTTTCTTTCAAACTTGTTCATTAATAAATCGTTTATAACGCTAACGCATTTAAAAGCATTTCACACAACAGAATGTATTACACTACTACCTTCGCAGCAGAAAAAATACATGACATATGTATTTGTATCTCTTCTTTTAAACTATACCCAAATAGCAAAAACTCAATAGATTTACTTTTTGCGGCGTAACGAAGTAAGCCGCGAACTTGCTAGTATATATATACATTGTAAAAGTCCATAACAGCGGCTAATACGTGTCAAAAATTTTGAGTCGTTCAAAAGTTATTAACGAAAAAAAAAAATGCTTATTTATGATAAAGCTCGCTAAATGGGATGAAGAACACTCACATAGTGGCGATGATATGAAATCCAATATTACTAAAATAAAGCGAACAATATGATAAATTTTGATTACAAAACAATCAGTGCATAGCCATAACTTAATCCAAAATAGCGGATATATTAATTTTGGATACAAAACAAAATTGGATTGACTTAAGGATGAAATAATAGAGGATCGTTATTATTTTATATAATGAGTGTATATACTTATCTGAGAATATGTTTGAATCAACGCTCATATACCATTCGCCCTATATGTTGCATGTGTATATTCCTCTCGATAAGCGCTTACGATTTACTATTGCATCCTAAAATGTACTTGTATGTAGAAATTATCCCGTGCATGCAACAAACGAGAATTTTTCTTTCAACAAAGCGGAAAAATAATCAAAAAATTTAAAAAAATCAAAACAAAAAAATCAAAAATAATCAATTCCTTTTGATTATTTTTTATTACTTTTGCTTATTTTTTATTTTATTTTACTTTTTTTTTCAATAATCGTAAAAAATCATGATTTCTTTTTGATTATTTTTGTAATCAATTGAAAGTAATTTTTAAAAATAGAAAATAATGGCAAGTAATCATTAAATGACGTTTAAAGAAAATAATCAATGGAACGGCTAATCATTAACATTAGTAATCATTATTTAACAGGTCTCTCGGGAAGTTACTTAAATTTCTATTAAAAAATTCTGTTCGCTACACAGAGTCAAGCTAAATAAAACCGTTTAAAAAAACGCGGCTATTATTTATTATATTCTGTTCGATATATGAGCGATAATCTTAAATTATCTTCTCCAGTTAATAATGGTGAAACAAAGTATGCGTGTACTTCAAACTTTTCACTAATATGTATATTCCATATTCAGCTTTTAAGTTCAAGTGCGATGAAACAAATTTTTATCAGTGCATGTCTATTCTTCATTTTGTTTTCTAAAAAATCAGCGAGCAGAAATGGCGCTGGCACGTACACAAACCCAGTCGGACTTGATAGCTTTCCAAATTAACGTATCGCATTGTTTCCTTGAATGCATTTAAAAATACGTCTACATGCGTTCAATGAAAATTTAATTTAATTCAAAATTTAATTATTAAATAAATCAAACAAAGCTTCACTGTTTTTGTACAGGTGAAGCAAAAATATACCCAAAAATATTACTTCAAAAGTCATTTTACACGAAATTATAGCAGTTTAGTTCCTAATGGGCACAGCAAAATACATTCGGTTGTTGGCGAGAGGATATAATGTGTGGTGCGCTTGCCGAGCGCTTTACAAAACAATTGCTTGAAAGCGCTTATGGGGTGACGATCACTGCATTAGAGGAGTGGCACGTTCTTTCCAACCTCACATGCAGTGCAGCCCTAATAGTTGTTGTGATATTTGTACACCAGCTGCTTGAAATCGCGTTCGTTCAGTCAGCATTAATAATGAAATAAAAAAATTAATTTTTCTCGATTTGACGTCCAATCCGACAACATACATACAAACCTACCTTAAGTTAGTTTAATCATAGTAAGACTCTTCAACATGAAGTGGAATATTACTTACTCGTTACTTTCAAATCAAAGACTTAAAATGCAACTTAAACTTTTCGGAAGCTAAGTGATACTTATAACAGGCTCATATTTGATCCCACTCTACATACATTAAAGTATTCAGCGGCGGTAAAGATTCATCCAATAGAAGGCAAGGTACTTAATACTTCAAGTGAATGCCCTTCCATTGACCTCTAGGGCCTTTAACTCATCGGTATGATGTAGGTATTCTAACTCGAGTGTTTCGCAGTCTCCGCAATATGAATACATCAAAAATTCAAAATAAATTAAATAATAGCCAGTTAGCAATATTCTATTTAGCATTTTATCTTTTTACGATTTTTTCAAGAAATTTGTGTTAAGACAACAAAATTACGTTAATTTTATAACAAAAAAAAAACGGTTTGTAAATATATTTGTACAAGCATACAAATTAACACAAACAAAAGCAAATAGATATCTTTACATACATACATATAAAAATATACTTGCAAATATGTAAGCAGTGAATTCGTTCCATTATCAAGCAGCATTAACTTGGTTCGATTCGTTGTTAAGAAGTTTCTGAAGTTGACACCAATCGAGAAATGAGTGAATTGATGCTTTTAGCATTAAGTGCCACCAACTCTATGGACATAAATTGAAATGCTTGTGAATGCAAATAAATATGTAAGTATATACTTAAACGATTAAGAGGGTATGCATTTGACACATACACATTGTGTGGGAATATCTTTTTGTTAAGACTTATGTCTAAGCTTTGGGCAATTGAGGGCGAGCAGTTTAATAAGAGTTATAAATGAGTAATTTTATGTGCTTGTAAGCGTATGAGTCGTGGCACAGTGGCTGACGTACCCGACCAAACGCCCGGGGTTGCGGGTTCAACTCCCACCAAGCATTCCTTTTTTTAAATTTATAAATTATTATTATTAATGGACTGTATTGAGTTTATGGGGTTTTTGATTTAATGTATTCCATTTATTGAGTTGGGTAGTTTTAGTGTTATTGGTGTATTTAAGTTATGGGAGGATGCATAGCATCAGTACACCTTTATTTATTTAATTTGGGGGCGAGCACTGGGGGGCTCTGTGGCTTCGCTCTACTGAGCCACCTCATCCTCTATTTGAAGAACCCTTTAAAATGTGATATGGAGGCGAGCACGGGACGGCTCTGAGGTATTGGCACCCCATTTTCTACAAGAAAAACCTCTATTTATTTAATTTGGGGCGAGAGTTGGGCACTCTGAGGTTCCGCTCTAATGAGCCACCTCATCTTCTATTTGAAGAACCCCTTCAAAGTGTGATATGGAGGCGAGCACTGGGCTCTGATGTATTAGCACACCATCCAAAGAACCTCGATTTTAATTAAAAAACTCAAACTATGTCTTTAGAATATTTCACTAACCAGTTGAGAATTACAAGCACACTCAATGGCTACTGAAACAAACGAACGAAAAATGTTCATAGTTTAAGTCGCTTAAACATACTCCCCCCTTAGACGGCTTAGTCGTCTAATGAAACTTCCATACGAGCCAGTGATCCGGCTCGAAGGACCATGTCTAAGCTTTGGGCAATTGAGGGCGAGCAGTTTAATAAGAGTTATAAATGAGTAATTTTATGTGCTTGTAAGCGTATGAGTCGTGGCACAGTGGCTGACGTACCCGACCAAACGCCCGGGGTTGCGGGTTCAACTCCCACCAAGCATTCCTTTTTTTAAATTTATAAATTATTATTATTAATGGACTGTATTGAGTTTATGGGGTTTTTGATTTAATGTATTCCATTTATTGAGTTGGGTAGTTTTAGTGTTATTGGTGTATTTAAGTTATGGGAGCATGCATAGCATCAGCACACCTTTATTTATTTAATTTGGGGGCGAGCACTGGGGGGCTCTGAGGCTTCGCTCTACTGAGCCACCTCATCCTCTATTTGAAGAACCCTTTAAAATGTGATATGGAGGCGAGCACGGGACGGCTCTGAGGTATTGGCACCCCATTTTCTACAAGAAAAACCTCTATTTATTTAATTTGGGGCGAGAGTTGGGCACTCTGAGGTTCCGCTCTAATGAGCCACCTCATCTTCTATTTGAAGAACCCCTTCAAAGTGTGATATGGAGGCGAGCACTGGGCTCTGATGTATTAGCACACCATCCAAAGAACCTCGATTTTAATTAAAAAACTCAAACTATGTCTTTAGAATATTTCACTAACCAGTTGAGAATTACAAGCACACTCAGTGGCTACTGAAACAAACGAACGAAAAATGTTCATAGTTTAAGTCGCTTAAACAACTTAAAAGCAGCGAATATTTGTATTTGACTTGAATATTTGTTTAACAATTACTAAATTGCTTTGGTTTTGTTTTGTTTGTCTAATTTTTGATTTTCGTTAGCTAGCGCTGCTAAGTGTGAAATGTTTATTTAGTTAAATTTTGTTTTATTGTTTGAAATTACAATACAAACAAGTTCCGTGAAAATTTGCAGATCTAAAGAAAGTTTGTATGCGGACTGAGATTAATATTAAATATTTTTAAAGCAGATTTGTCTGAAGTTTTCATTAGAAAAGTCTCTAAGTTTATTTTATTAATTTTGGAAATTCTAGAAAAATGTATGTTATTTGCAATCCCGGCAGACGCTGTTTTGCACTATATTTAAGAAGTAGATTTCCCTTTCCTGTGTCACTATTTATATCATCTACAGCTCTACTACTTTTTCTCCCACTTCCCCTTGTTATACCTGTCCTTTCCTTATTGGCTTTATCTTCATTCTCTTCTCACCCCTAGTTCTCTCTCTCTCTCTCTCTCAAACCCATTCCCGCTTCCACTTCCTTTCTCGCTCCCACTCCCACTTCCAGTCTTATTCCAGTTCCCACTTACTCCTTTTTCAACTCCCTCTACCTCAGCCACCTATTTTACTCCCTATATGGAATCTATATGCCAAATAGCTAATACACCCTCCAAAAATTTCGAAGGCATTGAGAGTAAAATTTTTTTATCATTTACACTCTCGTTCCTGCCCTCACTTCCACGGCCTCCTCCACTAGAAGTACCCCATATACGGAATCTATATACTAAGCATTGGAAACCCCCTTGGAATAATTAAGGAGATACCACAAATTTAAAATTTTGTTCAACTATCTCTCTCCCTCCTACTTTCACTTCCAAGTCGTGCCACCTAAATTACCATAAATATAATCTTTTATTGATTGTACATACAAAATATTGCATAACCAATTCAAATCATTACGGAGATATAGCGTATTAAATTATTTCTTTTCAGTCGCACTCCCATTTCCCCCTTCACTGGCGCTTCCACTCACACTCCCTAGCCCCTTCCGCCTGAATAACTTCATATATAAAATTCATATATGAAGTATTGTATACAAAACGCATGTAGAAAGCCTTACAATCACATGTTTGTACGATATTAGTTCGACATATCATATGATATAAGTCATATGATAAAAAAACGTATGATAATCAGAAGTATCATACGGTGATACTGAAACTTGATTGTTTGCCAAAAATTTGGCTTCATTTGTGTTATTTAGAATTTTGTGATTGATATTCTGCAGTTTCATAATGTCACAACATTATATCTCATCATAGTATCACATCTTCGCATAAAGATTGTTTGATGTGATATAAAAATTAATGTTTCATATGATGATTTAAATAACGTATTGATCATTATTATTATGATATCTCAAGCTGCTACACAATATCGCATGATGGCGAAGCTTTAGGTTATGATGTACTTACTTACTTAATTGGCGCCTAACCGTTTAAACGGTTATGGCCGTCCAACAAGGCGCACTAGTCGATTCTTCGTTCTGCAAACTGGCCCCAGTTGGTCACACTAAGAGAGTTTAAATCGTATCCACCTGTTCCTCCCAGCGGAGTGGGGGTAGCACTCTTCCTCTGCTTTCATAGGCGGGTTCCGAAAAAAATACGTCATCTTTAATTCGCATAACATGACCTAGCCAGCGTAGCCGCTGAGTTTTAATTCGCTGGACTATGTTGATTTCTGCGTAAAACTCGTACAGCAAATTAAATCTTCTTCGGTAACCGCTTTCGGAGAACTTTTCTCTCGAACACTCCCAGAGCCGCATCGTCTGATGTTGTCATGGTCCATGCTTCTGCACCATATAGCAGGGCGGGTACGATAAGTGACTTTCAGAGCACGATTTTCGTTTGCTGGGAGAGGAATTTACTTTTCAATTGCGTACCTAGTCCAAAGTAGCATTTATTGGCAAGAGTGATTCTTCGCTGGATTTCAGAGCAAATAAACGAAGTCTTTTACTATTTCCAAATTATGGCTGCCAACAATAGCATGGTTACCAAGGCGCATATGCGCTTACTCTTTGCTCGATGACAGCAGGTACTTCGCTTTGTCCTCATTCATCATCAAGCCCATCTTTTCCGCTTATTTTTCCAGTTTGGAGTAAGCAGAACTTACGACGCGGGTGTTCGGGCCGATGCTATCAATGTCACCGGCATACGTCAGTAATTGCACGTTTTTATTGTACCTAAAGTAAATATCAGCATATGCTTATAAGCTTATTTCCAAGTCACTATAAGGTGATGTGATCATATCACTTCACACTATCTATGTTATGATCAAACATGGAATATATCCAATAACCTGTTGGCGTATTATATATGTAGTCTCCATACGGCCTGCAGCATACGGAGGCAGCTTCCATAATCCGACTTTTTTATGTCATATGATGATTGAGAAGCATTCGAGTAACATTGAGCAGGAAAAACATCCGGTTGAATAGTTACAGTGGCAATCGCTGGCTGGACAGACAGTACAATGTAGCGATATGAGCAAATCGAAAAATTAATAAATGAATTACGACAGCACAGTGATGTATTGAAAAATAACAAAATTTCGATCCTATAAGTGAAGAAAAAAAGTAAGTATTCGTATGATATCTTGACTATATACGAGATGAACGTATCTACTATAAACACATTACAAAGTGATGTGATATGATTATATGAAAACATTTGTAACATGTTGAGCCTTTAAAGTTGTCAAAAAGCCCAAACATAGAAATTCGCTTTCAAAAATCTGAAGTTTAAGCTCTGTCAACCAATTTTTCTATGTTGTTTTATGTGTAATTGTTTACAATGCAAGTGCTAATTACTGTATGCTTATTGAAACAATTACAGGCGAATTTATTTAATCTGTGTGTTATAAAGCTGCATATTTTATCTACAGCCTTGTATTTAACAATAAAAAAAGTTAATTGAGTGATGTTAAATATTTTAAGAGAAATTTTTTATTTAATTTGGAATAGCATGAGAATAAAACACTCAATAACTCTTAGCAAGTACGACACTCAAATACAGCAGATGAGTGTGGCAACAAATGTGAATCGAAACCAAAAACTCACGGCCTTCAGAGCGTGAGCATGTTGACTGAAATTTTTTGGAGAAATACTCGAAATGGATCTTTCTATCAGCGTCTCAAAATTCTTCTGGCTAAATTCCAACAGCTCCAACGAGTTTAAGGAGAGAGTAATGTTTTTATGGAACGTGATAAAATTGAGCAAATGAGTATTTGAGCAAATGTAAAAAAATGGTGAGTGAACAAACCAGAAATGGAGCATATGAGTTGAAGAGAGGTTAGGTAATGAGTAATTCAGCGAATGAGAGATGTTTCATTCGACCGTGGTGCTAACTCAAAAAGTGCAAAGACCCTAAAATGAGAATAAGCATACATGCAACAAATTTGAGAGAGGGAGCTGGAGTGCATAAATAATTGTTTAATTTTTGAGATGTTAAGCGGAAATTAGTTGAAATGCTTGTGAATTGCCTATACATCACATCTAAAATTTCTTCTAGGAAAACTGCAGGTTCATGTAACAGAATTTCATTACTTCAAAAATACTTTTGCTCCAAAACTGTTTCTTAGTTTGATGATGTGCTAATGCATACGCTTACATATCGATATTTTTAAAACGTTAAGCTCTTGTTGCACCCAGCAACACATACACAAGAAATGAAGCTAGCTGTGAAACGAAACACGTTAACAAAAAGCCGGTTTTTTCATTCGAATAAACATTCTTCAATCGAGTTTCATTCCCATGCACTTTTCCTTTATGCAGCAGAGAATAGCAGTGCTCGCTTGTAACGTGTGAAAAAAGTATCAGAACCAAATAAACAAAAATTGCACTTCATTCCAGCTCACATGCATTTTCTAATACACATACACATACACACATGCAGCTGCAGCAGTTGTTAAAAACTGCAGCGCCAACAAAACAACAGCAGATGCACCAACCCATTTATTATGTTCGAAAAATTTTGCGTGAGCAACGCTGGAATGTTTGTATAATGAAACTAAACAAACAACCAAATACTATAAAAAATGTTCATGTGGTGTGGTAGGCCGCTGGTAATGTTAACATTACATTTGGAGCACTTGAGTGAATATAAGAGCCGGCTGTGCGAGCGTATGTATTCTGCAAATCGCACTCTTTAAGAGTACACTTGAATGGAGCACTGCTAGCAAAATATCCCCTCTACACATGCACTGTTATCGTTGTATTGGTGTTTATTTTGTTCTTAGCTACTGTTGTTTACTTTTAGCTGGCCTTTCGCGTGTGCCGGGGGATTACTTGTTCTTCCACCACTATGTTGTTGCTGCTGTTGCACTCCTACTGCTGCTGCTGCTGTTCATTGTTCGCTATCTACCCATCGCTACTGTGGTTGTTTGGTGCCTTGCTGCTGTTGATATTGTTAATGTATTTGCTGTTGCCGGCTTTTTTCGATTTTCTGCTGTTTGGTTTTGTTCGAAAATCTGCGGGACTCAGTTGAAGTGAGCCAGCCGTTTCGGCAGTTCGTTCGTTCGTTGGTCACACGTTCGTTGTTGGTTCTGGTCTCGATCGTTTGTTTGGGTTTTTTGTCGTAAAAAGTAGTGTGGGAAATTACGAAAAATTTTGCAAATAAAACACGCGTCGAAATTTTTTTAATGCAATTTTTTGGAACCAACCATTAAGAAGTGTTTTAATTGATTTTATTCGTTTTCGAAGTGTGTGTTCAAGTTTTATTATCGAAGATAACGGTAGAGTGAAACAAATATAGATACATATTTACTTGTTAACATACATACACACATATCTAGCATATGATTGTTGTTTTGATTAAATAAAAAGGTAATCTGAAAATTCATAACAAAAAAATTTAATTTGAAATGCAAATTTAAAAAGACAAATGGAAAAAAAATGTATGAACAGTTTTTCATTACAATGAAGGAAAAAAAGAAATATCAGAGCTGCACAGAATAAAATTAATTAAAATCAATTTAAAAAATACGAAAAAATTATACAAATGAAAAAATTTAACCAAATTAAATTAAATTAAATTAAAAAATTGAAATAAATAAGAAACTAAATTAAATTAAATTAAATTAAATTAACTTAAACTAAATTAAAATAAAAGAAATTAAATGAAATGAAACGAAATTAAATTACATTAAATTAAACTAAATTAAATTAAATTAAATTAAAATAAAGAAATTAACTGAAATGAAACGAAATTAAATTACATTAAATTAAAATAAATTAAATTAAATTAAATTAAATTAAATTAAATTAAATAAAAAATAAATAAAATAAAATAAAAAAAATAAAATAAAAAAAATTTTATAAAATGAAATAAGATCAAATAAAATGAAATGAAATAAAATAAAATTTAATTAAATAAGGTAAAATAAAATAAAATAAAATGAAGTAAAATAAAAAATAAAATAAAATAAAATAATTAAAATCAAATAAACTAAAATAAAATCAATTCAAATAAAATGAAATAAATTCGCATAAAATAAAACAAAATATAATTAAAAAAATAAAATTGAAATTTAATAACAAAAAAATTTAAATAAAGCAAATAAAAAAATTAAATGAAATAAAAAGAAATAAAATAAAACAGAGTCAAATAAAAAAATAAAATAAAGCTAAATCAATAAAGTAAAATAAGAAAAATAAAAACAATAAAATAAAATAAATAAAAAACAAAATAAAACAAAAAAAAGATAAAATAATGATAAAAAAGTAAAAAATTGAAAACAAAACATTAAACTAAAAAAAATATAAAAAAATACAAAAAAAAATATAAAATGAAATATAATTAATTAAAGTAAAAACCCGAAATAAAATAAGCCAAAATGAAATTAATAAACTAAAATTAAATAAAATTAAATAAAACAAGATGTAAATTTTTTTAATATAATAAAATGAACTGAAATATATGTAGTATAATGAAAAATAAAATAAAATATAATAAAATAAAATAAAATAAAATAATATAAAATAAAATAAGAAGAAATAAACTAAAACTAAGTGAATTTTTAATTTGAGCTAATATAAATTAGACCAAGATAATTTAAAAAAACTAAATTAAACTCAGTAAAACGAATTAGTTAAAATATATAAGCCCAAAATAATAAAAAAAAGGATAAAACGAAGAAAAATAAATAAAAAAATTTTAAAACAGGATTAGATAAAATAAGAAGAGCTAAGCGAACTATATTTTATTTAGTTGAAAGACAAGAGTAGATTCTGCAAAAACCAATTTAAAACAATGTAAACTTAAAATGTTTAAATTAAGAAAATAAAAATTTATAAATAAAAAATTAACAACCAAAATGGAAATATAATAATCAAAAGCCATAAGCTGTTTAGAAAAAAAAATTGAGAACGCTTTATAAAAACAAATATTGATGTAAAATTTTGAAATAAATCATGAACAAATATAGATTTAAAAAAAAGCTAAAACAAAAATTAATAGTAAGTTGAATTTCATAAAAGTTAAAAGAAAAACTTAGTTATAATAATTAATTTTACAATAAAAACTTTTTAAAACAGTTATCAAAAATACAAATAAAATAATAAGAGAACAGCTCTCAAATAAAACAGCCGACAAAAACTTTTTAACTGCATCCCACATAACTAAATCAAATATGTACTAAACAAAAAAATTTCAAACAAATCATAAAAGTTTTGGGCCGAATTAGAGTTGAGTTTAAAAAATCTCCTGCACATGCCAGCAACAACAACTCAATTGTCAAGTGATTACGTGCGAATTTGTTAACATCCGCAATGCCGTTGCCGGTTGCCATCGTTAGTTCCCTCCACTAGCGTGCCACCGCTGCCATTGTTGCCCCCGCCAGCTGCATCCAAAAATATGCAAGCACAACAATAATTCCAAAATAAGTTTTAAGCGTGCAATAGTCAATTTTTCGGTACTTCCATTTACTTTGTCTAATTTTTTTTAGGTGTTTGCCCTCTCAACAGCCAAACAATTTCCCATCCCAAAAAAATTCCGTAAAATCATTTGGCGCCAAATGAAAAACTCGGCTTTCTCGTTGGCAACACAAAAATCAGATGTGCGAAAGCAAAACAATCATCACAGAATAACATCATAACAATTATGCATTTGTGTGTGCGCTTGTGTGCAAGGGATTGGGAGCTGCGGCCTTATCGGTAGCCGACACCACCCACCCAAGCAGCCCACAACCACAATTGCCACAACACTAGTGTCCGAAAAAAGTTTCGCTGCCAAAATGCGTGCGCGCGCTTATTGTTTTGGTGATTCTTTTGTAATTTTTTTTTGGGTGTTTTTGTTGTTGTTGCTTCTTTCGTTGTTACTTCTGTTATTATTCCCTTTTGTGTACGGTATATTCTACGCGTACCGCAAAGAAAATCTGTGAAAAACTAAAACGAAAATGAACAGCATACGTCCAGCGAGGATGCGGTCGACAACCGAAAGCATGAGGAAGTTGAGTAGTAACAAAAAAATACAAGCAATTTTCAAATGGAATGCAAAAAACCTTACTTCAGAACATTGACTTATTTTGCGAAATTGAAAAATGAAAGCGAAGTGTGAAAAGCATGATGCGGCTGTAGTCAAAATAAATACATATGTTGTAGAAAGTTTGAGAAGGTGTGTAATCGGGAATTATATACCCAATAGTGAGTTTTAAAAAAATTGCATAGCCAACATTTTATACGCATATGTATATAGAAATAAAAATGGCACCGAAGATGGCACAACCAAATTTGCAAAAAAAAACTGCTCAAATGTTTATTAACCTTTCACCACGCCGGAAAATGTAATAAAAAATAACGAATAAAAACATGTAAGGAAGGCTAAGTTCGGGTGTAACCAAACATTATATACTCAGCTGCCAAATTACAGCTTGCAAAACTTTTTAATTAAAAAAAAAAAATAAAAAATAAAATAAATGTAAGGCGCGATAAGGCCGAGCTTCTCTTCCAATTTGCGTTGTGCTTCTCTTATTTTTACCTACAAATTGGCTGGATGGGATCTACTTGTTTTATGCCGAATCCGAACGTCATTTGCAAGGCAGATGAGTTTTCACTGAGAGCTTTTCAATGGCGGCCGCGAACTTTTAAATTACCTTCTTTTAAAAGGGGGCGGTGCCAGGCCCATTGTCTAAAATTTTACTAATTTTCTATTCTGCGTCATAAGTTTCATAGCACTATCCGTCTTTGGTAATGAATTATCGCACTTTTTCGGTTTTTCGAAATTTTCGATATCGAAAAAGTGGGCGTGGTTATAGTCCGATGTCGTTCATTTTAAATACCGATCTGAAAAAGTGGGCGTGGTTATTGTCCGATATCGTTCATTTTAAATAGCGATCTGAGATGAGTGCCCAGGAACCTATATACCAAATTTCATCAAGATACCTCGAAATTTAGTCAAGTTATCGTGTTAACGGACAGACGGACGGACGGACGGACGGACGGACGGACGGACATAGCTCAATCGAATTTTTTTCGATACTGATGATACAGACAAACAAAGCAAAAGGGAAGAAAGAGACCAAACAAGCAAACCATCCAAAATAAACAAACCCAACCAAAAATCGAAACAAGAAGGAATAAAAAAAGGCTTACCATTTATTTTTTGTATGGTTGAAAGGAAAGTTTGCTCTAGGCTTTTTTGGATTGTTCTAGTGCAATACAGATTACAGTTATACGCAACAAAACTACTGGTTATAAAAATTGGCGACAATTGGCATGACAGAAAAAAATTACGCTTTATTAGAAAACAAAACAAAAAATTGTGAAAACATCAACAAAATTGAAGTGCATGATTTCACTCAACTTTACTTGTTAGTATTTGAAGAGGATTATTCATCAAGCTTTTGCAGCAATCTATTAAGCCCTTTACATGGGGCGCAGAATAAAGTAATCCGTAGACAAAGCACCCTTACCCTGTACCTCTTTCTAATGCCACCGTACTCTATTGACTTGGATTTCCTTTTTGACTGCATCCGTTTACATAGCCAACGCATGTAAACTCCCAGCTACATCCTTATGTTTTTTTTTTCTTGTAACATATCTACTGCGGTGACCGGAAATCAAAAAGTGACATTACTGAGAATGAATGCGCTTAGGGAACATATTGAATAAAAGCTGTTCTAACAACAACAACTACTTTGGTAACCAAGCAGCATGCCAACCGACAACTAACCAAAGATGTAACAAACCAGCTTGCATACCAGGCAGCCTTTCTTCGTCTTTTGTTGGTGCGGATGCACGCCGGTTCGAAATGGATATGCAACATTGCAAAGGCACAGATATGTATATAGAACAAATCTTCTTACTATACATAAATGTGCATATATTTGTATATATTGATGTTAGTGTAATCGCGTGTACAATACTGGATTATAATATTGCACATATGCATTTTTCTATCATGTTCATATACATGTATGTATGTATGTACTCTTATGTACATACTTGCTGTGCTCAAATATACTTAAATGTAGGTGCAATTGTATCATCACAGATATGCATTAAATGTGCTCATATATTCATTATACTGGATTTTCCGGGCTTATTGTCAAAGTTTATTTATGCGGTTGTGGCTCATGCGCTGAATGGATTCTCCAGTGATCAGAACCGGTAAGTTTAGTGGAGCGATGCATATTAATAAATAATTTTTATTTAAAGCTGTTTACATATATCTGAATAAAATTATATGCATATTAGAATGGGTCCATGGAAAAAAAGTTCCACTACGCATACCCAAAAAAATAATTTTCGAGCCTGCAAAAAAAAAATGACGAAAGGGTAAATTTTTCGACCAAAACACTCCCCAAAACCCAAAAAATATTTTTTTCAAAAAACTGTTATCGCCAACGTTTTTACGACAGTTTTTTGAAGAAAAAAAATATTTTTTGGGTTTTGGGGAGTGTTTTGGTCGAAAAATTTACCCTTTCGTCATTTTTTTTTTTTGCAGGCTCGAAAATTATTTTTTTGGGTATGCGTAGTGGAACTTTTTTTTCCTTAGCCCAAATCCTACCGAAAAATCGATGGCGCGATATCGGTTAACTTTTGCCCATACAAATCGACCCAGGTTAATGCATATACACATGCATGTTGAAATGCATTTCCTTAGGGATCAGATAAATATACATTAGGGTGATCTTATTATTTTTCATAGATTTTCGAAAAAAAAAATTTGTTTATATAATATTCCTTTGTTAATATTTTTATGAGAACCCCAAAGCTACTACACAATGTAAATGCTGAGTTAGATATTTGCAAGTGAGAGAGTTTAAGTCGGCATGTGAGCGAACGTTACATATTAAAATATGAGCTTTAGCAATAAAGTAATTTTTTTATGATATATGTATACAAAGTATTGAATTACCAAATCAAGTATTTTTTTTTTTTGTCGAAATATTTATTGCTTATTGGAATACAAGCGAAAAACTCCGGGATCAGGTCTGCCGGAAATCTGTTGCAACAACATATACAGACATATATAGTCTAACAGCCTTTAATTTCCAAAAAGGTCGGTTGGAATATGATTTCACTGTTGCAAGGTCATGCCTCTAGCAAGTATTAGTATTTGAACCCAACGTGCCATGGCCTTCCGAAAGTTTATTATATTCGATCCCAAAAGAATTTAGTTTATATTATTGGTATGAAACGAAAGGCTCGCTTGGGTTCATACTTTTTGTGATACCTCGACCGAGCTGTCAACCAAAATTGGGATCAGACAAATTTTTAATTTTTCGTACAATGCTGTTGTGGTATATACTATAAAAATATTCGCTGAAGGTTTCGGGGAGTGCTATCGATGTTGATAGTACTTTGCCGGATATATATCGTATACGTTCAGATAACAAACACCATTAAGGTACTAGTCCGACCATTTCGTGAAGGATTGATATGACCACATTAAACCTTCTAGGCCAACCCGCCCCCACTCCCTAGGTCTGTGAGGAACTAGGGGTCGCCAGAGTCTTGCCTGATAAATATGTGTATGATACATTTATATTTGTAGTAGGATTCGCTTCGCATAGGTGAGGTTGACAATTGGGTTGCCGAAGTTCTGAGGCTATAAAGCTTTTTATTGGGCTTATCAAGCCCTTGAATCTCATTTGGGAATGCTCGACTAGATTAATTAATTACTCATCTAGATTTGCGATTTTTGTGCTACTGAGAATAAAGGAGACCAAGTGCAGATCAGTGATGTATTGAAAAGAACTAACTGATTTAAGAAGGCGATACGGATTTATTTCGGAAATCTTTCCCGATTTATGACCATTTGGTATATTTAGGATTATATCAGGAACGTTTTGGAATAATTTACGGATGTTTTCGGAATTTTATTGTGATGATTTCAAGGCTGTTTCGGAATCGATATGCTACACTTTACTATAATGGACTATTTTGATATTAATTTTGGGTGTATTCTAATACATTTTTTGAAATTATTACTGGCATATATTCTCGATCATTTCGTAAAATTTTTAAAATCATTTCAGACTTTTTAAGGATCAATACGGGATTATTTCGAAATATTTTTGAAAATATATTCGGGCTGTTCCAATGCTATTTCTAGACTGTTAAAAGCATAATTTCATAACTGCTGCGGGATGGTTTGAGGGATAGTTTCAACACTATTTTGGGATGAGTTTGTGTTTTTAGTTCTTGAACATTTACGGATTGTTTTCGGAGTAGTTGAGGAACTAAATATTCTACTTTAACCTGAGTGAGTTGAAAAGGGAAGCGAGACGCCCTTTCAGGAAGAAAAAGGCAGAAGCAGAAAGGCGTGAGTGCGAGGAGCTTGAGCTGCTAGCCACCAGGAATAACGACCGAAAATTCTACCAAAAAATACGGCGACAGACGGAAGGTTTTAAGACCGGGGCAAACTCCAGTAGGAATGAAAATGGCGACCTTGTAACTGATGTCCAGAGATTGCTTAGATTATGGAGGGAATACTTCTCTGCTCTCCTAAATGGAGGCAGCAATTCACAGCGCAGAGACGAAGAACCCGATTCCGCAATCGATGATGATGGAATATATGTCCCCCCGCCCGATTATGACGAAGTTAGAATAGCAATAACCAGATTGAAAAACAACAAGGCCGTGGGCGCTGATGGATTGCCTGCGGAGCTATTCAAGTTCGTCGGCGAGGTGTTGCTAAGGCGCATGCAGCAGCTTCTTAGCAAAATATGGGCGGACTAAAGCATGCACGACGGTTGGAATCTAAGTGTTCTTTGCCCAGTCCACAAGAAGGGGGATACTGCAAAATGCACCAAATATCGTGGAATCAGTCTTCTTAATATCGCATATAAGGTCCTTTCAAGTGTATTGTGCGAAAGATTGAAGCCCACCGTTAACCGGCTGATTGGACCTTATCAATGCGGCTTCAGACCTGGTAAATCTACCATCGAACAGATTTTCACAATGCGCCAAATCTTGGAAAAAACCCGTGAAAAGAGAATTGACACACATCACCTCTTCGTCGACTTTAAAGCCGCCTTCGACAGCACGAAAAGGAGCTGCCTATATGCCGCTATGTCTGAATTTGGTTTCCCCGCAAAACTTATACGGCTGTGCAAAATGACGTTGAGCAACACCATCAGCTCAGTCAGAATTGGGAAGGACCTCTCCGAGCCGTTCGAAACTAAACGAGGTTTCAGACAGGGTGACCCCCTATCGTGCGATTTCTTTAATTTGATGCTGGAGAAAATTATACTAGCTGCAGAACTTAACCGCACTGGAACAATATACTATAAAAGTATGCAATTACTGGCATATGCTGATGACATTGATATCATCGGCCTAAACACCCGCGCTGTTAGTTCTGCTTACTCCAAACAGGAAAAAGAAGCGGTAAAAATGGGTTTGATGGTGAATGGGGACAAAACGAAGTACCTGCTGTCATCCAGCAAAGAGTCAGCGCATACGCGCCTTGGCAACCACGCTACTGTTGGCAGCCATAATTTCGAAATAGTAAAAGACTTCGTTTATTTGGGAACCAGCATCAACACTAGCAACAACATCAACACTAAAATCCAGCGAAGAATCAATCTTGCCCATAAATGATACTTTGGACTAGGTAGGCAATTGAAAAGTAAAGTCCTCTCTCGGCGAACGAAAATCATTCTCTACAAGTCACTTATCGTACCCGTCCTGCTATATGGGGCAGAAGCATGGACCATGACAACAGCAGATGAAGCGGCTTTGGGAGTGTTCGAGAGAAAAGTTCTTCGAAAGATTTATGGACCTCTACGCGGTGGCGATGGCGGGTACCGAAGAAGATTTAGTGATGAGCTGTACGAGCTATACGCAGACATCAACATAGTCCAGCGAATTAAAACGCAGCGGTTGCGCTGGCTAGGCCATGTTATGCGAATGAAAGATGATGCTCCGGCCAAGAAAGTGTTTCTATCGGAACCCGCCTATGGAAGCAGAGGTAGAGGGCGGCCCCCACTCCGTTGGAAGGACCAGGTGGAAAACGATTTAAACTGCCTTGGTGTGACCAATTGGCGCCGGTTGGCGGAGCGAAGGAGCGACTGGCGCGCCTTGTTGGACGGCCATAACCGTTTAGACGGTTAAGCGCCAATTAAGTAAGTAAGTAAGTAACCTGAGTGTATGACAGCAAAAACTGAGAGCCGAAGCGTTCGGAAAAATAATAAAAAATTTTTCTCTGGGCAATTGAGTTGGATAAAATGGACCAACTTCTTGGATGACTTTTATTGTTGCAGTAGCTGGTAATTCGCATAACTTTATATCAAGGAGATTTTATATTACTCGGTCAATTTTCATCGGTTTAGCTTTAACCGCCAGCGTTTACTTGACATCAACAAAAGTTATTTCAAGTAATTTATAATATAAATTGCCTGCTAGTTTTATATTTTAAAAGTTTGCCAGTAGTTATTATACATTACTAATCTTTATGTGTTAAAACAAAGTTTAATTTAATGACTCTTCTTGTTTTGTTAATATTCCGACAGGATGGATAATTGGAACGATTTTCCGTCATCTCTTGTCAAATTTTCTTTCGAGAAAACCCGGTTTCAGCCATCATCAGTCTCAATTTTCGTTCTGATCTGTTGTTGTCGTTTGTCTTGAATTTATAGTTCGTAGTTACGTGAGCAGGTATTGTCAAAATTGATGTTTGTGAATGTGCTGTGGGTTAACTCAGAACCGATTGTGGTTTTTGCCGATCGATTTGTGTGGCTGACTGAGGTAGGTAGAAGTCGGTAGTTTTAGTCGTTTGATCTTCTTTGACTGCTTGTTGGTTTGGTGCTTTTATTATTTTCTGTTTATTTTTGTGCCTTTTTCATTACTTTGGCCCTTGACTGTTTTACTGACGTTTGCTGGGGACCGTGTGATTCCCTAAGTTGGATTCTGGTATGATGTTTGAATTCCGTTCTGTTTGTCACATGTACTGTGTTGGAATCAGCAAGTAAGCTTGTTTGCGCCGTGGCTGCTAAACGGATCCTCTGACTAAATGTTAGTTTTTAGCTTTCGCCCTGAATTTTTACACGTTTTAAACGCTATGTTAATGTTGTATTTTTAAAAAAAGTTTTGCTATTTATATATTGCTTTCCCAGTATATGTCATAGTCCTCCAACTGTTGGTATTTCTCTTTTCGTTATTTCGTTTTGGTTCACCATGCTTCATTCTGAGTTAATTTAGGAGTGCATTTTTATATCCGTTGTTTGAAGCAATGTAATTTTAATTCAAGCTTTAATTTTTATGCTATTTTGTAGGATATGTTCTTTCAGGCCTTTGTACCAAATGCCTTAATGCTGCATTTTTATGCTATTGGGGTGATTCGAAATATTATGTTTTATTGTGTCGGTTGCCGTTGGCTTTCTATATATGTTATAGTTAAATCTATTGGCAACTTTATCAATGGTTATCGTGAGGTCAAAATAGTTGATTCCTCCGTCTTTTTCGGTTTCTATTGTGAATTTTATGTTCCTATCCTGTTGAGGTACGTTATTGGTAGTTAAAACACATATTATGTCACCAAGTTATGTTGGCCAAACTGACCCGCCCAAGTCCGATTACAGTTCCTATATGTACTTTTCTTCCGGGTTTTGCATGAACACCTCCAAAAGAATAGCTGATGTGGGATTTCCTATTCCAAGACCGTTTGATTGTCTATATATTTTATTGTTGAATAGAAAATAATATTGTAACGAATTTACTTGCAATTCCCCTTATTTGCAATCTTCTACTAAGTTCTAATCACTGAACTGTTGAATAAATAACTCCAATATTGAATAATAGAAAAATGGCCTTTATTAAAGTACTTCACATTAACACTTATACTTTGCAACTAGCTTGCTTGATAACCAAACTGACTGATAGCTTAAATGAAACTGATTCTCACCTCTACTGTTGTCGCCTTTTTATACTCTCTGATTTCCTCGTTGCATATTTCTAGGCTTTTCTAATTCCAGAACTTACTAGTTATAAATTTCCCAGCTACAACTAAAAATGTATAATTTGTATAGCTTCTCTCATACCCCATGAGCTCGTATGTGTGAGCGACACTTCCACAATTACAATTGCATACCTTTAGGAGCATCTCAGATAAGATATCTGCATATATTTGTGCATCTCTTCTCCACTGCGTGTACGTACATAGGTGTAGACAAAATGATTATATTATTGATGTGCATTCACGTAACTGCTTAGCATCGGCTTAGAGATGGCAGTACCCGTTAGTGTTGCTAACATTCGTTACAATATTGACGTAAAGCAATTCTTACCTATTCACTATTAACTAACCCTAATATACACACAGAGTTATATATACACAATTTAAAATTGATATTTAATTTATACTTTCAGTATTTAATACCAAACAATATATGCATTTTTAATCCGCTTGAAGTGTTAAATTTATAACATTACGTACACATATAAGAATGGCACCACTTTTTTCTGAAATCCTACTCAACATAAACCGACTCTGCATTCTTTCATATCATAGAAATTTTAAGAGGTATTGGGTCTGACCAATAACCAACATACCAAATACTGGAACAAACCGAAGTCAAAGCGTCCCAAGAACTTTTAATTGAACCTTGTTTTTTTCACAGAGAAGAAATAGTTTCGAATGATCGGTTTTTGAAGATTTATTCTATGGCATGGCTCTATGGGGAACTTTTTGTTAAAAGATTAGCATTTCCTTCCCTAATATTTCGATGTTTAAGATTCAAGCGCAAGACTATTTTGTTTTGAAATAAACACACTACACCTTCAATATAGTGGCCGCAGGAGAAATCGCCCACATATTGATAAAAACTATTTTTAGATTAATGAGCCTTCATTAAAATTGTGTTAAGACACCAATTAAGTATTGGTTGTAATTATGTGTTCCAAAATAAAATATCGAATCCAATTACTACACGTTTGTTTGCAGCAAAAACCTGTTCAGTTTGCTTGCACTGCTATTAACTCACATTCATTATCTTAAACCACCACGTATCAACCTACCTTTTCTTTCCAATTAAATTAATTATACTTACGAATTCTTATAGAACTATTCACGAAATACAGACATCAACTCTAATGATCTTTGAAAAATCACACTGTACAAACATAACGAGGAGAGAAGGTGATATGTAGCCAACAGCCACTGGTGTCATTGATATTAACACCATAGGGCCAGGTAACAACACGTACCAAAAACTTATAGAAATATAAAAACCGTAACAATGAACAAAATAAAAATAAAATAAAAATGATCAAGAAAGACACCGAAACAAGAAAGAAAATATTTTAAATACACAAAAGATCAAACACACACAAAAATAAATACGTACATAAATACATGGTAAGCGAAATGAACGAATAGATGAATGAGTGAAATCTGAACCCTGACAGAAGCCAAAAAAAAAAAAAAAACTGCCGGCCTGCAGCAATTTTTTTATGAAAAGCAAATTTTTGTTTCAGTTGTTGCTATATGATAAAATAACTAAAAAAAGTAAGTAAGTAAGTGTGTATTTATGCACCAACTAGCAAAATTTAGAAAAAATGGCTAAGACAAAACATTTATATGCGATTTGTATTTTTTGCGAATAGATTTTCTGAAATTTGATATGATTTACTGACATGAAGCGCATGAGGCACACACACGCATATTTATGTATGTATTTATGTATGAAAAGATAGCGTGATAAAAAACAAAAAATAAATGCTGCTAGCGTTGAAAGCTTCATAAGCACGCAAGCAGATTTTTTTTGAATTTTTAAAAAAACCAAAAATAAGTAAGTAAGGAAGGCTAAGTGTGTAACCGAATATTACATACTCAGCTGAGAGCTTTGGAGACAAAATAAGGGAAAATCACCATTTAGCAAAATGAACCTAGGGTAACCCAGGAATGTGTTTGTATGACATGGGTTTCAAATGGAAGGTATTAAAGAGTATTTTAAAAGAGAGTGGGACATAGTTCTATAGGTGGACGCCATTTCGGGATATCGCCGTAAAGGTGGACCAGAGGTCACTCTAGAATGTGTTTGTACGATATGGGAATCAAGTGAAAGGTGTTAAAGGGTGTTCTAAAAGGGAGTGGGCCTTAGTTCTATAGGTGGACGCCTTTTCTAGATATCGCCATAAAGGTGGACCAGGGATGACTAGAATGTGTTCGTATGATATGGGTATCAAATTAAAGGCATTAATGAGGGTTTTAAAAGGGAGTGGCCCTTAGTTGTATATGTGAAGGCGTTTTCGCGATATCGATGAAAATGTGGACCAGGGTGACCCAGAACATCATCTGTCGGGTACCGCTAATTTATTTATATATGTAATACCACGAACAGTATTCTGGCCAAGATTCCAAGGGCTTTTGATTTCGCCCTGCAGAACTTTTTTATTTTCTTCTACTTAATATTGTAGGTGTCACACCCATTTCACAAACTGTTTTTTCTAAAGTTATATTTCCCGTCAATAAAACAATCCAATTACCTTACCATGTTTCATCCCTTTTTTCATATTTGGTATAGAATTATGGCATTTTTTTCATTTTTCGTAATTTTCGTTATCGGAAAAGTGGGCGTGGTCATAATGGGATTTCGGCCATTTTTTATACCAAGATAAAGTCAGTTCAGATAAGTTCGTGAACTAAGTTTAGTAAAGATATATCAATTTTTGCTCAAGTTATCGTGCTAACGGCCGAGCGGAAGGACAGAAAGTCGACTGTGTATAAAAACTGGGCGTGGCTATAACCGAATTCGCCCATTTTCACAGAAAAAGTTATCGTCATAGAAACTATGTCCCTACCAAATTTCACAAGGATTGGTAAATTTTTGTTCGACTTATGGCATTAAAAGTATACCAGACGAATTAAATGAAAAAGGGCGGAGCCACGCCGATTTTGAAATTTTCTTTTATTTTTGTATTTTATTGCACCATATCATTACTGGAGTTGAATGTTGACATAATTTACTTATATACTGTAAAGATATTAAATTTGTTTTGTTAAAATTTGACCTAAAAAAAATTTTTTTTTTTAAAGTGGGCGTGTTCGTCATCCGATTTGGCTAATTTTTATTTAGCACATATATAGTAATAGCAGTAACGTGCCTGCCAAATTTCATGATATCTTCAACGACTGCCAAATCACAGCTTGCAAAACGTTTAAATTACCTTCTTTTAAAAGTGGGCGGTGCCACGCCCATTGTCCAAAATTTTACTAATTTTGTATTTTGCGTCATAAGGTCAATGTACCTACCAAGTTTTATTGCTTTATCCGTCTTTGGTAATGAATTATCGCACTTTATCCGTTTTTCGAAATTATCGATATCGAAAAAGTGGGCGTCGTTGTTGTCCGATTTCGTTCATTTTAAATAGCGATCTGAGATGAGCACTCAGGAACATACAACCAAATTTCATCAAGATACCTCAAAATTTAATGAAGTTATTGTGTTTACGGACGGACGGACGGACATGGCTAAATGAATTTCTTTTTTTGATATATAGAAGTTGATATCTATCTCGTTATGCGAACAAAGTTAATATACTCCGTGAGCTCTGCTCAGCTGAGTATAAAAAGTTGTAAAAAATAAAGTTTGGAATCAAAAGCATGTTGTACAATACCGGTGCGATTTCAGTGCGATAATGAAGTTGCCGCATCGTTAAATTGTAATGAACTTACAGAGATGGCACATGATTTGTGAGAAAAAAAAAAAAAACAAAAAAATCAAAGCCGCGATTCGAATCAAACCAAATGTATTAACCCAGCTGTAGGTTGGTAAAAAAAGTTGAAATGTATGAAGGGTTAGAAAATATTGCACGGAACCCTTTCGGGCAAATTTCAGCAGTATTTCCAGACTGTTCTCGCACTTGTTTCCGGGATCATTCTAGTATTATTTCAAGATAATTTGATACTGGTTGAAGTTCCTTTCGAAAATATTTCAAGATAAGCCAAAAATTGTATTTGATATTATTTCTAGACCATTCTTGGATTACAGTGTCAAACAGAAAAATAGTAGTGGCAATATTTATCAATTTTCGTCAATTAATTTTTAATTTTTCTAATTTTGATGTTTCAGCTATGTATTCACATCATAAGAAAACGCACAAGAAAAATTTCGTATATATTTTTTATGTGAAAAATAGTAGTAGCCAAATAGTTTTGACTTTGCTTTAACTTGCTGTTCTCTATGAAGCGCATCACTTTTCTGCAAGAAATAAAAAACAGACTCAGCAATGCATCAGAAGAAAATTGTTAAAATTGACATATTTGAGTTGAAAATGCACTTAATTAAAATATAATTAAATAAACAAGAGGAAAAGAACACCTGTGCTTACATAGAATTGCAAATTCAATTAACGGAACTCATAAATGTAGTTATCCCTGGTACTTAACCGACTGTGTCCTTACAGGGTCGTTGCTCAAGAAATAATATATATGTACATATAATATATATTTGGCGAAACTTCCTTGTCAACTATTTCTCAAAAGTCTTTAAAAAAGGTAGCATAAAACGCATGAGCTTTCTTGAGAGGCGGATACTACTTGACAAACTATAAGTTTTTCGCTTTTCTTTAGATGTATCAGCTTTTAAGAAAATCCTCAATGAATTTTGTAACGGCATGGTGTTGGCTGAATTTGTTTGTCATCGCAGTAATGTGAATACGAATCCCCCGCCCGGACCAAAAGCTCTGAAGACACTTAGAAGGTACAAGCGAAACAGCTCTCGCATTGTCCGTCCTGATGTCACGTTGATTTGATTTTTCGCGAATTATTAAATAAATTAGAATATTGCTTCAAAGTAATATTTTCATATATTAAAAAGCAATGAAGGAAATCCCCGCTCCCCAGCCACCGAAATACCGGTTCCTAAAATAATTCGCCAATAACATGGTGCAATCTAACCAAAAAGTATGACTGTATAACGAATAGTTCATTGTAATGAAGGCAACTGGGAAAAGTTGCACAACAACAAAGGCTGAATTTGTTTGTCAACAATTAAAGCAACGCAGGAATACGGGTTTTGAGAGACCTTTTGCTTGTACTGCGTCAAACTAAAATTGATTTGGCTACAAAACTGCATACTCCAAAAAACTCAGAGAACTCCAAAAATAAGTACGAAATATTCGTAAAATTTTCTCGAATTTTTTTTAAAACGTTTTTGAGGTTGGTTTGAATAGTTCATAGAAGTTGTTTCCCAAAATAAAGTAAAATAGTGAAAAATTAATTGATGAAATGGGTAAAAATTGCCACTGCTATATTTCTATTTCAACTGTAGTTATCTTGTACCTGCCAATAAATTTGTATCAGATGCTTAGGACCACTTGCAGAACGGCAAGGGCTAACCTGACAAGCGGTGTTAAAGTCATACATTTAAAAAAAAAATTTAAATTAACTCTGAGTTAAAAAACTAACTTTCCATTCTTCAAGTGAGCCTTAGTTATATCAGTCATAATTCGTGTACGCCTTCACAGTCTCTTTAAAACAACGACTCTGTACTAGTAAAGCTGCGTTTAAAAATGAGTTCTAGAAAAATTATCTGAATAAAAATGTGACCTTATTCAGCCCAACACATTTGTGAAGTTTATGTGTATATATATATATAAATTTATGCCACACTATAATTTAATGACTTTTGATACAGAATAGGCACAAAAAAGCTATATAATCATCACGAAAACAAACTATAAAATATTGAATTGTGATCTTGAGTATGTAGTTGTGCAGAAATACATATGCACCTATAAAAATACCTACAAATGAAGAATATCTCACGGATAAACAGTGCCAGCTTTATCCGAAATGTGACACTAACAAGATTACTAATCACCGTCGGCAAATATGAATGGGCAGCTTTGATGTTCAACTACTGAATTGTGTTACAATGTGAATATTTATTTACAGAAAAACCTTTACTGAGCAGACACGAACCTTTTATCGGCGACCACTGAAATCTTTACTGGTTGCGGACATTTGTCCAAATGAAAAAAGGGGCTCCCTGAATAAAACCAATTATTCGTTAGAAAAATATATGAACAAGTTATTTTTAGTATCGCTTTTATATAAATGAAAAGTAAATCTTCAAGGTTGACTGAAGTTAGGTAAGGTTGGACTGGTTGGTTCTTAAGAACTTCAAATAAAGTGAATTTGTCACTAGAGCTACCAGAAGTTTATTCGATGAACAAATTAAAAAACCCCTCAAGACCCATGACCCATGTCATGAAAAAACTACGGCCTCTTAGCAAATACTAGAAGGTACCTGAGGCCCACAGCATTAGCGGCTCCTAGACCGGAAAATTTCATTTGACGTGAGCTTTGACACCTTGCAGCCCCACGCTTGGTTTCACAACTTTTCTTCTTGGTTGATGATGTGCAGCTATTGTCTCATTCCGCCTTTTCGTTGCCATCTAAGCCCATATGATCATTTCTTCAAGGGTTAAGTATTTGCACCCAAGCACACTTCTAGTTGTTGTGCTATGTGGGATTATCGTCCCAATGAACGCCTGGTTTTCAACACAAAAGCTTACTCGACTGCAGCTTGCGCAGTTTTTTCCAGTAGCTCTGCCAGTTTGTACGATCTTCTTTTTTGGGGCGCTAAGATCTCAAACGAAGCATAGAATAGTATTAAAATTTGTCATTCATAAAGAAAATAGTTGTGAGCACTAAATCCATTATCTGAGCGGACACCTCTCTTGGGCGGAAAAAAGTTGGCTGACGATGAGTGTCCCCCCAATGAAGCTTTCACTGTATATATGCTTCTCCTCTGGATACTCATTTATACTCAACTACATAAATTTGAAGTAACGGAAGATGTTAGTTGTCATGGTGTTCTATGGAAATTCTTGCAGTTAAAAGAATAAAAAAGTGAGCCATTAATTTACGTAAATTGAAACTTCTTAATGAGGTCATTGAATTATGTTTTCAAATTTCTTTTAGTTAAATACAATATTAAATTTATTTGGTTTTTTCAATTAAATTTTTGAGTTCTAAACGATTTTTGATGTTTTATATCGAGAAAAATTTTAACAACAAAATCGGTGACAGGCGGAAGGTTTTAGGCCCTGGGTAAACTCCTGTAAGACCGATCACTGCCAATGCATGATGTGCAGAAATAAGTTGGATTTGTGGAGCGAATACGAAACATCCAGGGAAGATATTGGGCTTGATCCCGGAATTGTGGCAATAAAATAAATGTAACCCTGCCCGAATAGGACTAAAATACGTGTTTCTGGACAGGCCACAAGAAGGGAGACCCATATAAACAACTCCAACTAGGGCGGAATCAAGCTTCTTAGTATCGCATATAGGGCTTTATCGAAAATGTTGAGCGCAATACTGACACCCAGAGTTTTTCTTCTGACTTTTGTAGCGATAAGGCGACTTTGGTGAGTTGGACGATGTAGATCGTCATTTGCCCGATATTGGTACGGCATGGTCCAGAATATAGCACCATTGAGGTAAAACCTGACCATCGTGGGAGCAATTTGATGTAACCACGTAGCAATTCTACGTCATCTAGCCACCCGCATCCATGAGAAACTTGCTTTGGGTCACCAGAACCTTACCTGCTGAAAAACAGGATTGGCCACGGGTAGGTGAAGTTGAAAATTGGGTTGGACAAGTTGTGCTGGTAAGCCTTTTAAAGAATTTCACTTGAAAACCCCTTCGGATAGAACAAGAGCAATACAACTCTTGCCAATAAAAGCTATTTTTGACTTTACAGGCATTTGGAAAGTAAATTCCTCTATCGACAAACAAAAATCACCCTCTGTAAGTCGCTCATCATATCTTTCCTGATTTATTTCTTGAAATTGACAGCGAGTACCGAAGGAGATATTAAGATGAGTTCTACTTAGTGCAACGAATTAAGTTCCAAATGCAACGCTGGCTAAGTCATGTTATGAGAATAAAACACGACGATACTATTCTGAAATTAATGTTCGGGCACCAGTGTTTGGAAGTAGAAGGTGGAGGTGTCCAATGAGTTGGGATAGCCAGATGAATGAAAGCTTGGTCTCCCTAAATACTGCCAATTTACGTCAGTTAACTCAAAACAGGGTGCTTAAATCAAAAAGTATGTATATGAGAACAAAATTCGATGCTAAATTCATATAATCATATAGCTTTTTACGTTACAGATCTAGACCTTTCATATCAGAGTTAATGTATAGTACAATATGTAAATCTATATTTGCCGTTGCAGGCTACATACAGCACTATGAGGTATAAACCATTATAAAAAAAAAAATATTGTAGCTTGTGCCGGCGATGTCGATGCGCATGCGTAACAAACATAACACCTACCAATGCTCCTGTTGTCTATATACATACCTTGTTGTTTGTATACAATTTAAATGCTAATCAAATTTGTTTCGTAAACTTAACCGTGGCATTCTTTTACGCTTTCCTACGCAGATAATGAGAATCAAACAAGCCTCTTGAACCTTACCTAACTAAGGCTCTCAGGCTAAACAAATTCCGGACGCAGGTAGCGCATGGGGAGCCATTATAATGGATTTTCTCCTGAAATCAATTGTTGCTTCATACCTTAAGATTACTAAGTACCAAGTATTTTCAATCCATTCAGTTAGGTTGCTGTATCTGCTAATGTACTTGACGGATCATCTTGCAATATATAGCAGCACTGGCTTTGAAACTCTGGCTCTGGAACTATTGCAAAGGCTATTGAGTGGGATCCCCACTATATCTTTCAATTCAATTCTAAAGTTTGATTTTCTGACTGATCAATTCTTATTTTTTCCTTCATATCTTTAACCGGCTGGGTTTTTTATGTACAAGCATCTTTGGTCACAGTTAAGGGAATCCAGAATCTAAATGTGAGCGTAAGTGTAAGCGTAAGCGTATTTTTTGGTAGTGGTATGTTGAATGTGAGAATCCAATATTTGGGAGTAGGAAATAAAAGCAGGAATTCGGATGCTTACTTTTGGATAAATAAATATTTTCCCAAAACAATCCAAAGTGTTGCAACGAAATTCACACAATGTTGTGATGGTAGGGTGCTACGGCTACCCCACCGAAAGTCCTGGCATTGGAGCTATGACTGATGGAATTTTTTTTGTTGATTTTACTATTAGAACGGTTAATTCAAAATCAACAATTTGTGCGACGTTGATTAAACAGCTATTTGCGACGGGAAAAAACTGAATATTTGTTTAAGTTTCAAGCCATAAGTAACAAGTTCAACAATGAACACAAACTGTAAATTTGATACAATAATCTTTCTATTATTTCGCATTTATTTATTTGTAAATAAGCTCTAATTTATCTGAGAGCTAACAAAATATAATATTTGAATCAATAGTCATTCAATTTGAATATTGCTCGAAGCCAGCAAAAACAAACAAAAGTGATGATGTTGTCGTATAAATACACACACATACAGGGTATGAAAAAAACATTAGTACATGTGGAAAAAACATAACAACTTAAACCTTCATTAGCCTTAGAGAGTATTTGTGTATAAATTTCATATGTGGAAGAATATGGTTACTTCTATACCATTGAATATAAACATTTCTATTTCGACATTTACATACAACAAAGATGAATCGTAAGCCAATGATAATAATCGAAATATGACAAAATGTAATAATACAGATGAATGAAAGTAAAATATATACCTACATTAGGGTGGACCAACTTGTATGGAGCAGTTTTTCTTAACTCGTTTCTAAGTAGTACATTCGGAGTATGCATACAACTCTTTGATTTTAGTTGTAGGGTCAAAGTTTTAAGACCGTAGGTATGGGATCTTGAGACTATGCAAAGTTCAGTAGGATCGGTTGGTTAGTTTAATTTTGTAGGCCAAAAAACCGTTCCCTAACGTGTATATTTACATACATATTTACATTGAAATTTTGATAGAATTTAAGCTGGGTACAAAAGGAAGATTAACTAGTTAGTACAAAAGCTTTTGATATGAATAAAATAATATTTGATGCTATTCAAATTGAGTAAATAAAATGCTTATGTATGTTTTCTAAAATAAATATGAGTTGTGGTTTGAGTAGATAAATTCAATAGAAAGTTAAAAACGAAAACATCCCATACAAACCAAATATTTCATTTCATATAATTTCGGAAATATTCGTAACTTGCTTGAAATTTTACTGACAATTGTCTTATAGCTTTAAAATCGTATTGAATAGCTTTTATCAGGAACTATGACTAAACCGGATCTATTTAAGGGCAGGGAGAGTGACCTGACTTCAACCTTTATTCGGCTCCGACTTGACTTCGCATTGACTTTGACATAACTTTAACTCCACTTTGGCTTCACTTTGACTTGTTTTTGCATACATGTTGACTAAAATTTATCCAGTCAAAGTGACATTTCTTTGACTTGATTTTGACATGACTTTAACTCGACTTTGAGTTAACTTTGAATAGATTTTGACTTGAGTTTGATTGACTAGACTTAGACTCGGTATTGACTTAATTTTGAAACGAATTTGACCTAATTTTGACTTGACTTTGATTTCATGTTGAGTTGATTTTGACATGACTTTGACTTGATTCTGACTTGAAACTGACTTGACTTAAACGTAAATTTCATTCGGCTTATACTTAACTTGAGTTTGGCTCGACTTTCAGTTGACTTTGATTTGAGTTATACTGAATTTTGACTTCATTTTGATTTTACCTTGACTTGAGTTTTAAAATAGAATTATTAATGAAAAAATACTTGGCGTTATTTACCTCCGAGGAGACAAAGGCCGAATTTCTCTTAAATTTTTTGTCGTGTTTCTTTTCAACGAAAATTTTTGAGGGCAGATATGAAAGTTGTCGCATTGTTGCAAATAAAACGAGCTCACATTCCAACCTGCTGCTGTAAAACTATGTAAGCTGAGGTCGATTTTATAAAAGTACCATCACACTCAGTAAAGCATGCATGATATATGCATACATATGGACGCTTGAGTCCCAATTAAGAATAAGAAGAAAATCTTCCTTTGCTAAGTGGAAACATATTTCGGATGTTTTCACAAATAAATTTCTAAAAAAAACTATTGTTTCACTTTATAGTTAAACGACATCCGACTTTCACTTGTGTTCTGTAGGAGCAGCCATTTCAAACTAAAACTTGGTTTCAAAACAATTAATATTAATTAATTAGAGTATCTAATAAGTAATCTTAAATTTCTGCACAAACTTAAATTTCTTCTCATACTTTTTTAGTCTTATATTACTTAGTTATTTTGTTGTAATTATGCACTTTGTATGCTTTGTTGTTGTTATGAATAATATTAGCTACTGATTGGCAATGTTCAACAGCTTGCGCGTATTCAATGAGACACCCAAAACAAAACAGCAAGCTACACCAACAACATACAGTATGCACAAAGCTGAAGAGTTAAAAGAGAAAAAATGCTTCTTGCAAACTGGCAACATTCCATTGTCCCGAAAATCCATATGAAAATGAAGGCTTTATTTAATTCGCCATTTTTGGGCAATGCGGAGGACAATGCGAGTCTTTCGTTTGCAACAAATGTGTGGCACAAAACGCAACTTGCAATTTATATTTGCAACGCAAAAATTACAATAACAATGGAAATGTTTAAAGTTTATTTGCATAACATGATAATGTAAAGTATTATTGTTGTTGCTATTGTATTTGTTGCTGCATTGGCTAACTACTTTTAATACCTTGCGCTTGCTTCACAAACAATGTGCAACAAAGCGTACATGCAACATTTGTCTCGCTAACAAATGCTACCGCTGCTGCTGCCATTGGCCAACAAGACAACGCGTTGCAATAACGCGAAAGTTTCCTAGTTGGTCCGTGTGACCGGTATTTGATGTCATAAATACAAGTGAGGCCGACGAAAGAAGAAAAGAAAACTTAGTACATAAGAAAGTAGGAAGATATTGATATCAGATGTAGGAGCTGTAAAGTGGTGGCAAGTGGTAGGAGGTCACACATTTTAAGTAGTTTTATATAAATGTAAATACTACAGAAAAGTATGAGACTTAACAAAGTTTTTATGTAAGAGAATTGAGTCGGTGCAGGTGGCACAGTGGCGTTGATGGAAAATTACGGCCAAGTGTTTTACTTTGGCAAAAAGCTTAATATAAATAAAGCCTTGGTCGCAGCTTATATAGTGTGGGACTTAAAAACACTTTCATTATATAGGAGCTTGAAATGCTTCCTAGGTCATTGAGGCTGAGTTAGACTTAGAGCTCTTGATGGACGTTCTTACCGGATACTGCCTTCGATCGTCACGTGCTTATAAACCTCTACAATAATGCCAGATGTAGAAAGTGCTAGCTGCAGGAACAAATCGTGGAATACGATCTGTGTTCGTGTCTGACGCTCGTGAGGTCAAGTCTACAGCTATAAGGCTAAGCCGAGTTGCCAGACTATTTCCTCGCGAACGTCGAATACGTTCTTACGGAGATATTTACGCCTTGAACTCATAAATACTGAACAGTTGATCATGAAGTTATTTGATGATTTTACATTCTTGCAAATAACACATCAAGTGATGTGCAGGATGTTAGGGAACACCGCGTAGACTGCCATTGGTAATTGTTATCTGATTTATATAATTGTCATGCACTTAGTTGAACTTAGTTAACCCCTTAAAGCTGGACTAGCAAGAAATAGCTCGACACCTGATAAGAGGTAGTGTCAGTCCAGCGCTGGCTAGATCTTTAAGGCCAAAATATTAGCGTAAAAGTTTACAATTTTTATCAAAATGTAATTTGATAGCAGTGCAAATGAGACCGAGCAATAATAGACAGCTCTGCGCCTCGCGGTGTCAAATCTAAGATCTTTCACCTAGCTGACTATCTCAGTGAATATTCAATTTCCTAGCAGTTGAAGCGACGAACAGCGTCCCTTCTGTCGAACTATTACAAGCGCCGATATCCGCCTGGAAAACACTTTAGTGATCGACCAGCCTTAATTTCTGGTTGACGCTGAGTTTCCGGCTAAATGCTCCACCTCCCACCATCTTCCTTTTCTAACCATCTAGGGTCATATTCAATAAAATCCCATGTCACATAAATTCCTGATATCATTCCTCTCTTGAGAAAAGATTTCATACGGTAGTCTGTCCGGGAGTGAAGTTAAAACCGATAAAATTGTTGAAGTACCTTAATTCACTTATTGATATCCCGCGCCTCGTAGTCTCATTTCCGAAAGTACTAGGGCCATTTTGTCTACTTTGTCAACCGCATTGAAGTTCAGGTTTGCTTTAAGTGTGCCACTCGGTAGTGATATTTGTGCCACTCAGCAATTTGCACAATTTTACCATAGACGATTCGACTTTCATTGCCAGTATGGAACTTTCAACGGCTGTTGAGACGACGATATGGAAGGCTCCTTTGGGACACAGATTAGGGCCACTTAAATATTAACTTTTAACTTTGAGGAAGAACCTGTTTTTCTTAGGGAATCAACCAAATTTAATTTACCTCCTCGAACAAAAGAAAGAATCAGCGACTGACGCCTCTGCAGCCACATCCGATTGATGCTTTGAAAAACTTCGAGCGTGAAGAAACTTGTAATGTCAAGTCCCAATGACATCATTAGTTAAGTTTCGTTATAGAAAGTAAAAAAAAATCGGCCCAAGTAGGTACTCCTGTCCACAATCATTGGTATCAGTCGAAAGGTGAACGCAACTTCAGTTTCATTCGAGTTGGAAAAAATCTTGAGAATGTTGTGAGGCAGAGAATTAGTTATTACACTTAACGTTCTAATTCTTAAAAATCTTAAAAAAAATTTAGCCATTTTTGGACTTATTTTGTTCTGCTGATTTTCTGACAGGGTGGTTAAATGATGTATATTGGAACGATTTTCCGTCATCTCTTGTCAAATTTAGTTTTGAGACAAACCGGGTTCGGCGTTGTGCCATCATCAGTGTTGATTTTCGTTCTGATCTGTTGTTGTCGTTTGTCCTGTATTTATAGTTCGTAGGTACATGAGCAGGTATTGTCAAAATTGATGCTTGTGTATATTTAGTTATGTGTATGTGCTGTGTGTGCATTCAGAACCGAGGATGGTTTACTAATCGATTTGTGTGGCTGACTGGGGTAGGTAAAAATCCGTAATTTTAGTCGTTTGACTTTCTTTGTGGGTTTGTTGTTTTAGTGTGTTAATTGTCTTGTGTTTATTTGTTGTTGTGTGTTTGTCTGTTGTACCTGTGTGATTACTTTGTTTCTTGTAAACAAGTTTTAAAGGCTCGAATATTGTGTCAGAAATTGTGTTTATCTGTTCGTTTATTATTCTACCGTCGAATGTTTTCTGTTTGTAGATTTCCATGTTTTCGAGTACGTTGAGACGTCGCCGTTTGCTTGTATGTGAAGAACCATAACTGTTTTATTGATGTTTTTGGGGAACATTCATTCTCGACCATGTGATTTGCGAAGTTAGACTCGGGTATAATGTTTGGATTCCGTATTTCCATAACTTTATAACGTATAACAGAATTTGCTTATATTTTCTTAATTTACATATTGGCGATTACCGAAACAGATTAGCTGTACGAGCTACATGCAGACACGAAGATAGTCTGACTAGATCAGGTTGTGCGAATGAAAGATGATGCTCCGTCCAAAAAAGTATTTTTATCTGAACATGCCTTTGGAAAGAGGGGAAAAAGCGGCCCCCACTATGCTGGGAGTACCAAGTGGAAAACGATTTAAATCCCCTTTGGGCGACCAAGGCATCCACAGGAGAAATTTGTGACCCTGGCGTAAGCACTATGCCGAGGTCTGTTTAATACAAATCAGTACGTGCGTAGTGGAGCCGCAGCCACACAGATTTGGAGACTCTCTTCCTCGTTGCATTGTACAGATACACTTTTCTCTGAGCCAACTTTTAATCTAGCTTGTCCAGTTCACGTTTAGTATGCATATTAAGGTTAAACTGGCATAAGGTGTCCTTCGGCCTTGGTTTAAAAAGGTTTGTTGGTCTTTATAAAACAAGTAGCATGACACGTTAGCATTTGGAGACTCTACCATATCTCCTTACAACAAGTTTCCACATTTTTGGCATAGGCAACAAGAAGTTCATACGTGTTGATGAAACATATTGCCAAAGATTTCTTCTTCTGGGGTTAAATATCTATGGAAGTACTCCCTTCATTCTCCGCTTCAAAGTCACACTTAAATCAAATTTGTATTTGAATCGCCGTTGAATTGTTTTAGTATTAGCAATTTATATGAATTTTGAGACAACTTTACATCTGCAAGCTAGCTTGGGTTCCAAAGGGTCAACATTTTCTGAGCCCCCTATCGTATATGTAAGAATAATTCACTGTTAACAAGTTTCGAAATTAATGTTTTCATTTACTGAATACGGATATAAGTATTTATCTATACCACCCTATATTCAGTAAACGCCCAAAAAAAATTTCTAACATTTCAGTTGATAACAAGGACCACAATAAGGGGTCGAAAAGTGAAAAAGATAGCACAGTTGTGTGATCAGCTGCAAACAGAAAAATGGGAATGGCAATTTTTTCGTCAATTAAGTTTTTATTTCCGATATTTAAAAAAGATTTCTATGAATTTGGGGTCATCGCCCTCTCTATCATTGAGTATTTATAGCGATTGTAATGCCTATTCTAAAGTATGGATTCCTTGTTTAGGGGAAAGGCATATAAAAGAGAGCCTACCTCAAAAACTTAGAGCTAGAATTTGCAGGCTACCAAACAATCAAACAGGAGCCCTAAAACCAATAGCGAAGGTTGCACTGTATGATATTTTGCACATTATACCTGTAGAACTGGAGGGACAAGGAACATAGCGTTATCAACCGCATCGAGGCTCCGTGCCTCGGGACAGGCCATGCACAAAACATACGGCCATACTAGTATAGGGGTGGCAATTACAGCACGAACAGATTACGTGATACCATAACTATGCTTCAAAGGGGCTCTTAGAGCTACAATAGAGGTGAATGGTTGGCACAAGGTTGCCCAAAAGCTGAACGAGGAGATACAAGTGTATACTGAAGGTTCCAAATCCTAAAATTTACCTGGATCCCTTTCGTTTTTCTGGCGGAAGTAGTAGCTGTAACCTAAGCGGTAGAAAGCTGGAGGAAAAAAGCAAGCATAATAAAGAAGATACATCTATATTGGTTCCCAGGGCATATGGTAATAGATAAGAATAAAAAAACGGACCTAGCATCCCCCGAAGCTTGTTCCGCAGACGTCACAATAGTATTAGGCGATGTTAGAAAAGGCGAAAGCTGCATCTGATCGACTAAGCAGGCGTGGAATCAAGCGCGGGGCTGCAAGGATTATGTGCAGGTCTTACAACCTTAGACTAACAAAGTTACTCTTATCAGACTCCAGCCAGTTGCCAGTATTTGTCTAGTATTTTCCAAGAAGATAGACTTATTTTATCACATAGGTTCTGGTTTTTCAGTTGGTGTCACTATGGATTCATTCAGTCTATGTGAGGACCTTACGGACCGGCCAGTTTAAACTTATTTCCCCTGAATCAGGTAGAAAAGAGAATAGTAGAGAAAGTGAAAGGGAAAATATACGTAGGAGAGACAGGGATCAAACATGGAGAAAATGAGGGAGAGGTAAATGATGCAAATTTTTTTTTTTTGTTGAGAAAGTTACAATAAAACAAATGCCTCTGTTTACTGGGAGAGTTAGTATATTCATATTTCAACATTTTATCTGCGTTTGTTTAATTTTGAATTCTGGCAGTCAGGTGAAGCAGGTATTTAATTTTTGGTATAAAGATTTCATAATTGAAGAAATTGTGAAGAGAAGTATGGAGAGTGGGAGAGGGAGTGGTAGTGTGTGTTGGAATGGTACTGGGAATTGCAATGGGTGGGTAAGTGGAAGTAGGAGCGTGTTTGGGAATGTGTATAGGCCTCGAAGGAAGATACATGGAATAGGGGATGGACACAAATGGAAGATAAGGAAGAAGATAATATGAGATTAGACGAAGAGTGAAGAGAGGTGAAGAGGAGCCAGAACAAATCTGCATAAACCCTCGTTTTTATAAAAATATAAAAAAAATCTTACTCATGACATTGTAATGTTCCTCAATTTAAATGCAGTTTTTTATGGAAATGTTTATTTCTCATTTTAGGTAAGTGCTTTGCCGGTTGAAGCTTTATATAACTCCATCTTACAAAACAAAAACTCTGCTGCGCTAATCCTTATTTCATATAACACTCACGTTCTTTTTTGTTGGCTATATGCAAATATACAAATGTATAAAATTGCATATGCATTTAACTAAATACGTTTTCAAAATACATTTAATACCACCGTAATGCAACATGAATTCATAATTATTGCTAAGTGCGCCAAAGAGAGGAAATGTTAAACAAACACACTCGTATATACATATATAAGTATGTGTAGTTGGATTTCGTTTTTGCTTTTTGTTGCCGTTTTACTTTTTTTGTTATGCAGCTGAAGCAAAATGTCCATTATGCGCCACCATTTATACATTATCCTGATGCTACGTTGTTGGTGATGTTGCATGATTAAATTATGAGCTCATAATGTTGCACTTAAATGTCAAAATAGCAAAATACGCGCAATCATAGGCACAAAGGTTTAATCATACTAATACATCATTGCAAAAGTCTGCAAATATTATGTGGCCGCTATGAAAGCTAGTTGTTGCCACTTGTTGTTGGCAGTTTTTAGTAGTAACAACCAAAATATTGCACAGCTTAAAATCGGTGACAACTTGTGGTAAACAAAAACACTGTGCAAGGCATAAATTTATAGCTGCACAAAATACAATAAATTCAAGTCTATAAATACGTATGCATTAGGGTGTGTCACTTTGAGGTTTTATTTTATTTATGTTCCGCCAAGCAATATTCTTAATTTATAGACCAAAAAATAACTGGCCTTGGGTAATAGTTCAATTAAAGAAATTTTGTAGAGGTTAAATCATTTTCGCATCGAATGAAAGAGAAAAGGCTGCATATAGAGCTTTTGTTTTTGAATGTTGATAAGCCATTTTGCCATGGATCTAATGAGTGTCCTTTGTTGATACAAATTTTAAATATAAGGGAAACTCAAAAATGCTGGAGAAGTAAAATGTTTGTATAGTCATTTTATTCGTAACAGCCCAGTAATGGGAAAAATTACTCATACGCCATGTGCAACCAAAACCGAGCAGACAATCAATATTTATACCTCCGTAAAGTAATTCTAATTTGAAAACGAGCGTACCAAGTACTCTTCAAGTTCGATGTGTAAACATACAACTGTACGTCTAGGAAACTAATGCTTTTAAAGTAACTGGCTCGTCCATGGGATGAAACCAAATCACAACATAGGATAAAAAATTTCCTATTTTTTAAAACGAGCTTTGCCTATTTCTCATCTGTAACACCCGATAGCGACAAGTTATTGTTTTATTATCGGGTTATTATCGATAGCGAGCTATTATCGTCGAGTTATCGTTTTAGAGCCTTCTTGTTGTCTAGTCATCAGCTTCTTATTGTTTTCTTATCGGCCAGTCAAAAGACGGATTGTAGAAGTAATATTAAAGCTTAATTGGTATCTGTTGCATAACAAACCGATGGGTCGTCGATAACAAACCGATAACGCCTCAATAGCAAATTGGGAATATTACTGCTATGAAAAAACTTTTCGATATCGGATCAATGACTTTTTGATAACAAACGCTTTTCGATATCAAATCGATTTTCCATCGATTCGTGAGATGTGGTGTCTATGAGCGAGTCCCCAATTTTACTATACTTTCTCGAAGGAAACAAATGTTATAAAATTTTTAATGAGCACATAATCAATTACATTTGGCAAGATACGACCGTACCCGTGTGTAAGGTTTTTCAGAGGCCAAACTCTGGAAACTTGCCTTTGATAAAGATATCGGTTAGTGGAATAATATGTACCATGTTTTTTGCGTGTACGTAATGTGCTCACAACACAGGTATATCGCTGGTAGCTGGTTAGTTATGCAGTTAATCCTGACCAGGTTCTATTGAACCAATGCTCCGCATATATCGGTCGAATAACCACTTTGGATACCCATGTTTTTATTTCTGTCCCCAGACCCCAATATTCTTATCTGTTTAGCTTGCAGTTAATCTTGGTTGTTAGAAGCAGTCCAAGGCGTTTGGCGCAATTTCAAAAACTAAGCTCTTCTGGAGTGGGTACTAATTTTGTGTTCGAATTTGATACTTCGATGATCCCACTGATCACATCAGGGCACAGACCCGCTACTAGTACTACTACGACTTGGGTGTAGTCCACCACTTAAATCCTTCATGTCGAGTTGGCCAAGTATACTATATAACAAGTGATAACCGGATACCGTCCTATTGAGATTCTCAACACAGTTTGGACAACACAACCGAACCTATCCTCTTCACAAAGAGGGCGTCTTCTTTTTCTTTCAGTCGAACATTATTTAACGTGAGCTTTCCATACAAAATTCTACCGGTGTATACTGTTTGTACTCAAGTGTGAATAGCACCTCTTCGCCACTTTATGCACCGGAGTCTGTTAATCGACCTTTGATATTGGTATTTCTGGCTGCCCATAGTATAAAACCTTCTGTTAGTGTACACTTGTAATTGTATTTCCAAAATTTTTAAAACAATACAACGAAAGACTATTGGTGTTGAGGTCCTAATGATTTGCATTCCCTTGTTTGTTGGGAACATGATTGAATGCAGTCCTAAATGATATTGTAACGAATTTGCTTGCAAATCCTCTTATTTGCAATCCTCTGCTAAGTTCGAATCACTAAACTGTTGAATAAATAACACCAATTTGTAATAATGCAAAATGGCGTTTATTAAAGTACTTCACAACACATTCAAACTGTGCAACGAATAGCTTGCTTAATAACCACACTGATTGATAGCTCAATGAAACTCTACTATTCAAAATAATACTGCTATTGTTCGCTAGATATCGTCTTAATCGCAACTGCTTGACAACTCAAATCAAACTGAATTCCTTCTTACTCGCTTGCCCCGCTTTTATAGTTTACGCTGCATACTTCTAGGCTCTTCGATTTCCAGAACTTAGTTGTTTCGGCTACAAAATCGCCAGCCACAACTACGTGCACAAATTATTGCTCTCTCTTGTGACAACTCAGATAAGATATATGCATGTGTTTGTGCATTGCCGCTCCGCTGCTCGTATACGTACATATGTGTAGACGCAATTATTTATTCGTTTATGTAGATACATAAAGATTGAATTATTGATGTGAATGTTTGTAGTTTACAGTCTCTCGTGCGCACATAGGCATATAAGTAAATGCATCTGTGTGTGACATCTCTCTGGGCTGCCTTATATATGTGTATACTTGATTTGATTATTAACGTAAATACTGCTTGGCATCGCCTTAGCATCGCCTTAGTGATGGGATAATTTAGTGATGCTAATATCCGTGACACTGCCCTCCACCTAAGTCTGATCGTCCCGATCAGACAAATCTCTCGATCAAAACGTTGCTAGCCTTTCCAAATGGACCACCTTCATTTTGGTTCGTGGTTTACTGATGGTTTGTATGCGGTACACTACATCGTTGATCCGTTTTACAACTTTGTATGGGCCTTCCCAATTACACTGCAATTTCGGGGACAAACCTTTTTTTCGTTGTGGGTTGTATAGCAACACCAAATCTCCTTCCGTCCGTTCCGTTGTCACTCATAACCCTTGCTCGTTGCCTTACCAGATCGTGTATCTCTCTCAGCTCTTCTTCCAAGACTCCAGTGGATTTCCTGACATTTCTCTCCGCATTGGCATCTATCCCAAACTTCAAATCAGCTGGCAGTCTAAGGTCATTGCCGAAAATTACTTTTGCAGGGGTTTGGCCTGTTGTCTCATGCACTGCTGATCGGTAAGCCATCAAGAATAATACTATGCGGGTATCCCATTCTTTATGGTACTTGTCCACTACTTTCCTTAAGTGCTCCGCCAATGTTCTATTGAATCTTTCTACCATACCATCGGATTGAGGATGCAATGCAGTTGTCCGTTTTTTTCGAATGCCCAATGACTTACACATTTCCTGAAACACAGCTGATTCGAAATTCCTGCCTTGGTCAGAATGTAACTCCATTGGTACACCATACCTTGCAACCCAATTGTTTATAAACACTTCTGCTACCGTTTCCGCTTCTTGATTTGGGATTGGGAATACCTCTGGCCATTTGCTGAAATAATCCATAACTACCAGTACATATTTGTTTCCTATGTTGCTAGTAGGAAATGGACCGGCGACATCCATAGCGATCCTTTCAAATGGCGCACCTGAGTTATATTGCTTCATCTGGCCATGACTTCGTGTTCTGGGCCCTTTCGCTCTGCTGCAAACCTCGCAGTTCGCAATCCACTCAGTGACCGACTGACGGCAACCAACCCAATAGAATCTCTGTTTAATCTTCTCGAGCGTCTTCGTGATTCCAAGATGACCTCCGCTTGGACCATTATGCAGCTCGCTGAGCACATCAGGAATCCTCTTTCTGGGAACAACTATCAGTTTATTCTTGTATTTACCATCCTCACTCTCCCATACTCGATGAAGGCAACCGGATATCAATTCTAAACTGTTCCACTGTGCCCAATATGACTTTGCAATAGGACTCTCTGCTGACATCTCTTCTCTGTTTGGTCTTTCATTTCGTTCGAGCCCTTGCATAACACGTGACAGATCTGCATCTTCTAGCTGGCACTTTCTTAGCTGTTCCTTGTCCCATTCATCTGTACATGTTATAGTCATTAGCCGGACATCTATAATGTCTTCTTTAGCCTCGGCTTTTGAACAGTGCTTGCATTCCAAACTACATGGTCTTCGTGACATTGCATCGGCATTTCCATGGGTACAACCTTTTCGATGCTCAATGGAAAAGTCATAGCTTTGTAGTCGCTCGATCCACCGTGCCAATTGTCCTTCCGGATTACGGAACTGCAGTAGCCATTTTAAAGCCGCGGGATCTGTCCTGACACGAAATCGCTGGCCGTAGAGGTATTTGTGAAAATGTTTAACGCACTCTACCAATGCCAACAGCTCTCTCCGCGTAACACAGTAGTTCCTCTCTGGTTTTCCAATCGAACGGCTGTAATATGCAACTACCTTCTCCTGTCTATCGACCAGTTGTGATAAAACGCCTCCTATAGCATATCCACTCGCATCTGTATCTAGAATAAATGTTGCTCCTGGAATCGGATATGCTAACATTGGGGCAGTGCACAAACGCTCCTTCAATGTTTGGAAAGCCACTTCTTGCTCCTTCTTCCATTCAAAAGCTTTATTTTTTCTTGTAAGCTCATGGAGGCTATGGGCTACGCTGGAAAAATTTTGTACAAATCGGCGGTAATATGTGCACAGCCCAAGGAAACTTCTTAATTCATGTAGGTTCTGTGGTCTTGGCCAATCCTTTACAGCCTCTATCTTTTCGTTCGCAGTGCAGATGCCCTCTGTCGTTACCTTGTGACCCAAATAATTTACTTCCTTTTTAAACAGCGCACACTTTTTGGGACTTAACTTCAGACCAGCGCCAGCTATTCTTTGGAAAACTTCCTCCAAGTTCTTAAGATGTTCATCGAAATTCTTGCCCAATACGATGATGTCGTCCAGGTACACCAAGCATGTTTTCCAATGTAGTCCTTTCAATACCTGATCCATGAGTCTCTAGAAAGTAGCTGGTGCATTACATAGTCCAAAGGGCATTACTGTAAATTGCCAAAGACCATCCCCGACGCTGAAGGCTGTTTTCTCTTTATCTTCCTCCTTTACCTCCACTTGCCAGTAGCCGCTTTTCAAGTCCAGTGTGGAAAACCATTTCGTACCAGAGAGCGAGTCCAGAGTGTCGTCAATTCTTGGCAATGGGTAGCTATCCTTTTTCGTAACGTCATTCAACTTCCGGTAGTCCACGCAAAACCTCATTTTGCCATCCTTCTTCTTTACAAGTACTACCGGTGAGCTCCAGGGACTAGCTGATGGTTCGATGACGCCGCTGTTGCTCATTTCTTGTATAATTTGACTCACAACTTCCCGCTTCGCCATTGGAACACTACGTGGAGCTTGACGGATCGGCCCCGCATCTCCAGTGTCAATTTGATGTTTCACAACGTTGGTGCGGCCTGGTTTAGAACCATCCTGGTCAAATATGTTCGCGTACTTTAGGAGCAGTTGTTTTGCCTTACTCTGATATGCTTCCTCTAGCCCCTGCGTCCATGTCGTGATGTCATTTGAAAGATTAGTATTACTAGCTGAAACGTGTTCCTGGAGCTGTTCACAGTTAATAACTACTTCAGCCTCTTGGCATCTTCCCAAAATAGCTCCTTTAGTCAGTTTGAGTGGTGAATTGAACTCATTGAGTACTCTTACCGGAACACGTCCATCTTGTTTTGTCATAGCCAGGGTTTTTCCTACAAGTATGTTCAGTGCTGATTTGTTTGCTGCTTCGACAACCCACAATTTGTTTGTCCCACAATCTCCATCAACCTTTGCCCAGATGACTGCTTCGGATTTTGGTGGTATTCGCTGACTCTCTTCCACCAGCACTCGTTTACTGCTGTAGCCTCTCTCGTAGCCGAAATTAAGTGGTACATGCATGTTCTTATATCGCATCGTCTTGCTTTGCATGTCGATCTTGATGCCCTGGTCGATCAAGAAGTCCACTCCAATTATGATTTCATCAACAATCTCTGCCACTATAAAATTGTGTACACATGATACTTCTCCTAGAACCGTGCTGTCTTCTCCAGTGGCTGTACGCAATCTTGCTCCATGCAATGGTGTTATCTTCTTGTTGACTAAATCCGCTCGAATTATGGAATGAGATGCACCCGTATCTACGGTCAGTAAACGTTCCTTTCCATCAACATGTCCTCCGACAGTAAGATTGTTTGACCTTCTTCCAATTTGTGAGATAGAGATTATGGGGCATTCAATTGAGGGAGCCAGCTGTCGCCCCTTGCGGCTGACTCGCTTTAGTTTAACGATTGAGTGGACTTGGAGATTTGCTCATCTCCTTCAGCTCTGCGTTTACGGCCACCCACATTGTTGGAGCTATTGGGACCGGTGCTGCAATGTCGTGCAATATGACCTGGGTTGCCGCACTTGAAACATTTAATAACTCCGGCATTTTTCTGTTGTGACCCCTTCAGTGCTTCCAAAATTGTGTCTACCCATTCTGACCTTTCTATTTCTACACGATGAGCCTTATATGCTGGTTTACTTAATAGGGAGGCAGTTTCCTGAGTCAATGCATGTGATACCGTTTCAGCAAATGTCAGTTTTGGGTTCGCGTATGTAGCTCGCTTCGTTTCCACGTCTCGTATGCCATTTATAAAACTCTGGATTTTTACCCTCTCGGTGTATTCCACGGCTGCGTCCGCATTTGCGAGATGAGCCAACCTTTCAACATCTGAAGCAAACTCCTGCAATGTCTCATTTGCTTTTTGGTAGCGGTTTTGCAACTCAATTTGGAATATCTGTTTTCTATGCTCGCTTCCATAACGTCGTTCTACAGCAGCCATCAATGCTTCATAATTGTTCCGCTCTCCTTCGGGAATCGTCTGTAGGATTTCCGCTGCTGGCCCCTTCAATGCCACGAACAATGCAGCAACTTTATCTTCCGCATTCCAGTTGTTCACTGCTCCGGTCTTCTCAAACTGAAGCCTGAAGACCTGGAAAGGAACAGAACCGTCAAAAGATGGAGTTTTTACCTTTGTATTACTCGCTGAAGCAGCCGGCCGATTAAGTTGCAATTCCTGTATACGACCTCTCAACGCATCCACCTCTGCCTCGAATTTGTCTTCAAACTGCATTATTTTTTCGTCCATGCGCGCTTCGAGTTTTGATGATATACGCGCCTCTTATGCTTCTAGTTGTACTGTTATGCGTGTCTCTTGTTCTTTCAGTTGGCTTGCCATATATGTCTTTTGTTCTTCCAGCTGTGATGACATATTTGTGGATATTTGTGATGACATTTCTGTTATACGTGCCTCTTGTGCTTCCATCTTGGATGTTAAAAGTGTCTCCTGCGATTCTAGTTGTGAAGAAATTTGTGTCGACATTTCTGAAATACGTGTTTCTTGTGCTTCTATTTTCGATGTTGCTGTCGACGTTTGTGCAGATATTGCAGCCAATATCACGTTCAAGTCTGTGCTGGTAACCGTTTGCGATGTTTCGTTTTTCTCTTCAATTTTTGTTGTCTCCTCGCCATCAAGATGAAAGACATGCTCTTCCACATCAATTCCTTCTGCTTCCATTGCCTCTCGTAGCCGTGCCTGAAGTTCAAGTTTAACGCCGCTTGTATTCAATCCACGGCTCTCCAACTCCTTCTTTAGTTGCTGGATCTTCAATTCAATGAACCTTGCCATGTCCTTGTTGTCCTCTGGAATTTATTCAACAATTCCTCTTCTGACACCAATTGTAACGAATTTGCTTGCAAATCCTCTTATTTGCAATCCTCTGCTAAGTTCGAATCACTAAACTGTTGAATAAATAACTCCAATTTGTAATAATGCAAAATGGCGTTTATTAAAGTACTTCACAATACATTCAAACTGTGCAACGAATAGCTTGCTTAATAACCACACTACATTAATAGCTCAATGAAACTCTACTATTCAAAATAATACTGCTATTGTTCGCTAGATATCGTCTTAATCGCAACTGCTTGACAACTCAAATCAAACTGAATTCCTTCTTACTCGCTTGCCCCGCTTTTATAGTTTACGCTGCATACTTCTAGGCTCTTCGATTTCCAGAACTTACTAGTTGTTTCGGCTACAAAATCGCCAGCCACAACTACGTGCACAAATTATTGCTCTCTCTTGTGACAACTCAGATAAGATATATGCATGTGTTTGTGCATTGCCGCTCCGCTGCTCGTATACGTACATATGTGTAGACGCAATTATTTATTCGTTTATGTAGATACATAAAGATTGAATTATTGATGTGAATGTTTGTAGTTTACAGTCTCTCGCGCGCACATAGGCATATAAGTAAATGCATCTGTGTGTGACATCTCTCTGGGCTGCCTTATATATGTATACTTGATTTGATTATTAACGTAAATACTGTTTGGCATGGTCTTAGCATCGCCTTAGTGATGGGATAATTTAGTGATGCTAATATCCGTGACAATATATTCTTGCCAGGGTATCACTAGCAAGCAGGTATCACCCTGATGCATATATTTATTTATGCATATACAAAACCACGCACATATATAGATTCATACAAACTACCCTGCATGTAATGCCTTGCTACTCATAAAATGTTTGCATAGATTTTGGAAATTATATGCCACAATACATTCTACAATCTAGTTCGTTGCACAGCAGATTGCTGCCATGTACACTTAAATCTATTTGACAAAAACAAAAAGCTACAAAAATAAACATTTTATACTTGTCAACGTTGCGGCTGGCATCACCTAAACGCCTACAACAATGATATTTGAAATTTGCAAACAAAACCAACAACAAAATCTGCATACAAAAACTGTGAAGCATTTTCCAAACAGCTTGTCAGACGCAATACAGGTGATAACAACAACTTAAAAACCTACAATGTATCAAGCATATTTGCGGTATTACTAGCTATATAAATATACATACACATATGCATATGTACATCAAAACACATTAAATGCCAGATTACATGATACAATAAAAATAAATATAGGTACAAATATAAGGTTTGTGCATATTGCTTGCAACATGCCACATGCAGCATGGTGCACTTTGTTGTTTTGCACTGTTTTTGTATTTTGTAAGCTGTTTATTTTGTTGCTGGCAGTTGTTTCAAATTCATCACTAATTTTATTACTGTCAACGTTGTGGTTTTATGTGCACACTATTCTATTTGCTAGAAAATGACAAATAAATAATAGAATTTCACAATGAGGACTAGACCTCAGAACGAAGCCGAAATTTGGATATTTGCAGACATTTTGGGACATACATTAAATTAATTTCTCTCTCTCACCCCACAGGCATTAAAAGTGCAAAAGCGTGTGCTAAGCATAAAGTTTGAGCACTTAGTGCTACACCAACAACAATAACAACATTTGTTATCCTTTCTGTTTAATTAATTTTGTCATTTAACTCATTTTCGAATCTCGCTTGTTTCAAGAGCGCCTGACAGCATTGAGATGCCTCACCTTAATTTAAACATTTTCCAATTTCCGCTTCACCGTTTGACAAAAGAATTCAAAGGAAATTCATGTTTATCGCTAATGGCAATCAATTAATTTCGAATAGCAGTAATACCAATGGTGGTTGTCGTCATCGAAATGGGCAAACCAAAAAGGCGACACACAATCTCATAGCCAGCTGGGTACCCAGAATATACGGTGGCTAGGATAACCTGTGTGGTATATAGTCAATGGTAGGGGTGGTGGCGCAGAACCATACATTCACATTTTAAGGAGTACATGAAAATAGATATTTGTAAAATAGGGTATCCAACAAAAATGTTATGAAATGCAGCTACATTTTTATAACGGTTGCTCATTTAAAACGGTTGCATTTTGAAATCGATAAAATTTTTTTATAATTTTTCGATAGTAAACCGATCACTTTTGGATAACAACTCGATTACTTTTCCATAACAAAACGCTAATGAGCCAATGACAAATCCAATATAGAATCGATAACAACCCGATTACGTTTTGATAACCGTTTGATGACTTATCTAAGTTTTCGGTAATAAAGCCATAGCTTTTCTATAAAATATTCATTACTTTCATTGATAGCAATTCGATACCTGGTCGATAACTTTTTAGTGTCATATCGAAAACTTTTCGATAAATAAGCGCTACTTTTCGTAAACAAATCGATTACTTTTTGATAACCAGACCTGTAAAGTACTGAGTTCATACTTGTACTAGTGCCAAATAAGTACAAGTACTCATGTACTTCAAATCTAAGTACAAAGTATTAGTACTACAGTACTTGCACTTCGAATCCGAAAGTACAAGTAGATATACTTTCGAAATACTTGCAAGTACACGAAAGTACTTTTTCCGATAAAATATGTCAGTTTGATTTATAAATGGAAAATCAATATATGAGTAATATTTGTATTAGAAAGCAAGAAGAAGTAAAACAAAATATCAAAGAAGTATAAATTGTACAACAGCTAACAATATTAAAGTAATTTTGTGTTTGCCTTCTTTGGTATTAGTTTTTCAAACGAAAAGTCTGTGATTGATTGCCTTCTAGGACTATAAGCAATACCTGCTAAGGAAAATAAATGCTCTACTAGGTCGGAGGAAGCTGAGGGCGTATTCATTTTGAGTGATAGGTCCTTAATAAAAGGGTAACTCTGAAGCATATTGAAATCTGTTGATGTATCATTAATATACCTGTAAAACTCTTCTTCAACCGTTTTTTCAAAGTTAGGTAAAAGGTGCTGGTTGATCCGCTCCAAAACCGTTCAATCCTTATCAAAGTACTTCGAAAGTACTAACAAGTACTTTACTTGTACTTCAACAATTCAAGTACCAGTACCTCGATACTTTTCCTTGTACTCATTTTTCGAAGTACTGAAGTACTGATACTTGTACTTGTACTGGTAATTTTTCTTTACAAGTCTGTTGATAAAACTGCAATAACTCAGTTATCGAAAGAAAATTTATAATACTTCGATAACAAATCGATAAATCGCATATATCACGTCGATAACACACCTATAACCAACCGAAAAAAATTTATTTGGCATTGTATTTCTTAATCTAGAAAAATGTTAGCACACCCTAATGTTAGTTCACAAGCATACACATTTGTCACAAATTCGAGTATGTTTGTACAACTCTAGTACTTTGTGGCAATCAGAGGATGTGTTGACGTCTCAATTGGCTTTGTGCTATGTTGCCTTTTATATGTTGGAATTGCTGACCATATCGTACATTGCTTTCCGGCATTGGTGGTCAAAGGATTAAATTGGAATTTTAATTAATTGCGACTTAACTCGTAGTGTGTAGTTTATCCTTCAATTACAGCACTTTTGCACAAGAGTGATGAACTTTAATACTTTTGATTTGCATGAGCATCATGTGATGTAGCAAAATACTCCGTGTCATTCAAATAAATCCTTTTTTTACAAACCAACAAATTTTAAAATCTGTTCTTCAAATCTACTAAATATTTGTCTTCATACATTTCGATTCAATATTTTTTATCTTACTTTTTCTGTCAATCATTTAATTGAGCTGTTAAACTTAACCGGTTTCTCCAATCGACCGCAATCATTTCAGGCAAAACAACAAAAGTTTCTAAATAGGCGGCTCAGTCTAACCAACAACCAATCAATTCGATAGACAAAATCCGATATCCAATCCATGTTTTGTGTATGTATGTATGTGTATTATGTGTATCGTTATGGACAACCAACAAATTTGCATGCAAATTAAAATTTCTAAAGCGCCAAACACACGACACGAACATTTCCGCGAACATTCCGCAATCTTTGGCCATACACCATACGAACTTTTGGCCGAACATTAGTTCTCTTTCAGACCATTGTAAACTTTACCAAGTAGTGCAACTAACAGCTGATCGCTCAAAATTTGCACACACACACAAACATCACTAATGGCCATATTACGGAAATCTTAGGGAAATTGAAGTTAAATTTTTAAACAGACATAAAATGTTATAATTTTGGAATATATAGCATCTAGGACACCTTAATTGCAGTAATTGAAAGAAAATGTTTGCTTATACTGAAGTATTTAATTATTTTTTCTAAATTTATCTTTAATATTGATGCAATGATTGATCCAATGCAACTCTGGTCTTCCTACTGTTCTTCATTCCACTCCATTCGAGTGCCTATTTTCACGGCCTGCGAGTGCCTTCCACTCTATTCGCAACATAACCTCGAATTAAGCTGCCAAACTATATAGTAAACAATGCTTCAGACAGCGATGAATACGGACAACAATTGTGCTGCAGCAATATTGCTCGCTGTGGCAATTAAGCAATTAATTGATTCACGCCGGTATTGCGCCCGCAAACTACTTATTTTTTTTATAACTGTATCCTTTGTGGCATCAGGATCTACTTCTTTTAATTTTTCGATTAAAGTCGCATAATCATTATTCTTTTTAATTCTATTACAATAATCTTTGCTTTTTACTTGCCACAATGATGGCAAAGATTTATACATTTCAATAACTTCACTCAGAAATTTTTTATTGTCCACTTTACTTTTCCGCGCACGTCTGTTCCGTTCAGAAATTACTACGATTATGAGCTATTTCGCCATACACGCACGAACAGTTCGCGCGAATGTTCGCCAAAAATTAAAATATTTTGATTTTTGGCGAACATTTGCGCAAACTGGCAAACACCACCATACACGACAGAAAAGGTCAAAGAAACATGACATAACGGGAATGTTCGCGGAAATGTTCGTGTCGTGTATTTGGCGCTTAACGAGCATACATTTTTGGTTAGTAAACGCACAAAGAAAGAAGAAAAAGATATACAAACAAAAGTCACTTGGAGTCTGCGCGTGTTAACTGAAAAATAATCAAATAAAAAAGGTGTTAACGACGTCATGTCTTCTCATAAAACGTACATAACTTAAATTATTATTTTATTACGAAATTCTTAGTAACTTTGGTTTTTTTTTGGTGCCAAATACATGCCAGTTTATTAGAAAACAAATTAGATAAAATAAGCGCATGTTTCATGTTTGGTCGTTAATGGGTTAAGTTAAAACTTAATTTTAGTTTACATGCAAATAGCATATCTTTGATTTATTCTTTTGACTTTGTTAATTGAAAAATTTTGTATGCAAAAGTGAAGTTGATTAATTTACTTTATTTTCATGTAAACACTTTGTGATGTAAGAATTGTGTTACTGTAAACCTGCAAAGCTAATTTATTTACACAATTTTTCAAGGCTATGTGAAAAATAAGCGCATTTTAATATTTTTGACATATTTTAATTAAAAATATAATGTTTTGCTAATAAAGACGCCCATCGTCCGTTAAACGCCCTTTGTTAAGTGTTGGTAGGGCGGTCGCCTGCGTGTCAAGGGCAACTCTTGTTAAGATGATGCGTAACGATTTTGCTCGTAATGATTTATGTATAAATGTACAAGACGAAACACAGAAGTGACCCTCCTCAAACTTTGGTTTGCCTGTAAAATTATAAAAGGTGAATACCCCTGCGAGTTATGGAGGCTTAGGATATACCCGCGGTGGGTATGCCTGTCATAAAAGGCGTCTAAAACCCACATCACGTTGCTGGGTTTGAGACCTGCCACATAAAAAACGCGTTGCAATAAAAATTTCAACAAGCATCGAAAGAGAACTACTTTTTCTGATATTTAACGGACTATGATTTAAAAGACCATGATTTGAGGGCATGTGCCTGGATTGTCTAAACTTTTTTACGGGAAGGCACCGATACGCGGCTGCGTCGGTTTGCTCATGTCCTTGTTAAGACAAAGGCCGCCAAACATGAAGACAGAAGAGAGATAGGGCCTAGCGTCGTCTACTACAGTAGCCATTTGAACAAACGTTAAATTCGGAACCAAGGTGGTCTGCAGTACCAGGTTCCAGTATAAAAAAATACACCAAGCTACTTGGCCCTGTCCTGATCACAGAAAACGAAACCAAATCGATGAAGTAAGTATCGACAGGAGACATAGTTCCAGTGTCCAGTGTCCACACTTTACGAAGTCCGCATATTGACTCGGACCACTGCCTTGTGGCAGCCAAGTTACGTACACGCCTCTGCGGAACATAGAAAGTGCGAGCAGCGACACAAAGAAAGTTTGCCGTCGAAAAGCTTCTCACGAAACAGACATATATGAGAGTAATCTTCGACTAGAATGTCGCACTGCCTCGGAAAAGAAGAACGGTGCCTATAGGGCTTCGCTGCATACGGTAGCGGCAACGCGCGATATACTGGAGCGTTATCGTGAGGCGAAGAAGCAAGAAAGTCGCCTATTTAAAAGGGAAAAAAGTGAAGCAGAATGGCGTGAGTTCATGGAGCATGAAATGCTGTCTGACAGGAATAACGCCCGAAAACTCCTCCAAAAAATATGTATAATGGCAAACTCGATACCCCAATCACCGATGATGGAAAACACATCCCGGAAACCTTCTATGATGAACTGAGAACGGATATATCCCGTACAAAAAAATCTCAGGGCGCCAAGTAATGTTGGACAACCAAAACACAGAGGGGAAGAGTTGGTAAAGAGCATGCTTAAACTCCTACGCGAAATATGGTCGGATGAGCGCATGGGACCCAGATTGGAATTTAAGTGTGCTTTGTCCAATCTACAATAAAGGCATCTCACTATCAGCTGTTCTATCAAAAGTATTGTACGAAATACTGAAGACCATAGTCAACGAACCGATTGCAGCTTATCAGTTCGTCTTAAGGCACGGTCAGATCTTGGAGAAAACTTATGATAAGGAGATCGATATTTGCAAAGAAGTAGTTTGTATGTTTCTATGGCTGAATTTAAGCTTCCTGCAAGTTTAATAAGTGTCCGCGAAATGAGGTTTAGCAACACCATCAGCTCTGTAAGGATTGAGGAGGCCTGTTCAAGCCAATCAAATACATATTATTGGCCGTAACAAACGGACTGTGAGTTATGTCTCTCTGGATTGGATAAAGAAACTAAAAAAGTGAGTCTTGCAGTAAATGACGACAAGGCTATTTACATAACGGATGCAAATTCTAGACTGTGGAGAAAAAATATCCCTTGCCAACAAGTGCTACTTTGGACTGTCTTGGAAATTCAAAATAAAGTCCTCTCCCGACGAACAAAAATCACGCTCTACAACAGGGCTATTCAAAACTGAAAGTGCACCTGTAATAGTGAGAGCGCAATCGTCGCGATGATCGTGCGGGTGAATTGATTTTTCATTTAATCGCTTACGAGCAAGCAACGAACTAACAACAAGCATATGTATCGCGCATAATTTTTCATACATATTTTTATACCGATCAGCCGATACCTATAACCAATGTTGCTACGCCAAGTGCCAAGCGACGACTAACTCAATTAACGACGACAGAGCGAATCATATGCGTGTGAATTGAGAGGGCACAATTGTGCTATGAAATGAATAGCCCTGCTCTACAATTCGCTCATCAAACCTGTACTGATGTATGGTTCGAAACCACGGGTGGTGTCGAGAGAATATGAGATGGCTGTTGAAGTGTTTGGGATAAAAGTTCTCCGAAAGATGTATGGCCCTAACCGTGGTGTCTGTCTTAGCTTTACGCATACGTAAAGATAGTGCAGCGAATAAAAACTCAAAGACTTCGTTGGCTAGGTCATGTTATGCGAATGGACGAAGACGTTCTGGCCAAGAAAGTATTTCAGTGGACACTGCAGTTTGGAAGCTGCGGAAGAGGACGATCTCCCCTGAGTTGTGAGAGGCAGGTGATGGAGGACTTGGTATCCCTTGGCGTATCCGATTGTTGTCAGTTATCCCAAAACAGGTATAGTTGGCCTGTCTTGTTACGAAAAGGTCAACATCGCTCAGGCGGCCAAACGTCAATGAATGATGATGGTGATCACTCTTAAAGCTATACATATATCGTTCGAACATATTTCGAAAATATGCAAAATTATACAAAAATGTGTAGTTCGTTATAATCATAATTAATGACACTTGTATTGCTACCCGAATATTTATCACCCATGTTTTTCAAATAATTTAAAATTTTTGATGATTTTATTAAAGATTAGAAAGAAACTTTTGAATTTTTATCAATCCATTTTTTATGTATGGACAACCTATTTGTCTCGCCGAAAACAATTTAAATTTATCACACACCGAGCAATAAAATACCGCTGAAGCAATTTACCTTTATGAATACTTTTTTTTTCAATTCGCTTTTAGATCTTTTATTCACTAATTAAGTTATTATTTTTTTGTGAGATTTTTTTTGTTTCTTCTATTTACTATTACACAATAATCATGCCCGTCATCATTTTGATTTATTATTTGGAAGCTCAGCTCGAATGCTTTTGCTGACTAAATTTCCAAGGACGTGTCTCGCGTTGTTTTCGTGATGAAATTTAAAACGGAAGTTTGTTGCGCTTGCTATTTGTCGACCCAACAAACTCTTGATTGCTAAGCATTGTACCCAAAAGGCCAGGACCGGCTCAAGAGAATTTGGGGCCCCAGGCGAGTTATTATTTGCGGCCCCTTTCTCCCGCATTTATAGAAAGAAATTGGAGATCAGAAAATTATAGATCAGAAATATTAAATTCAAACTTAGTGTCAATAAAACAAAAAATATTTCTTTTGCATATTAAATATATTTTTTTTCAACAAAAGGACGAAAATATAACACACAAAAGTATTTTTAATTATCTTAGACTTTACTAAAACTTCATTTTCGCGCCTTCAACACAGAGAAAGTTGATATACATAATTTTACTTAAATCTAATTTTTGCGCACTTTCCTGCTCTATTGATAGCATTGCTAAACCGACAAGCCTTTCTTGAGTCATGGCCGAACGCAAGTACGTTTTGCTTAATTTCAGTTTCGAAAAGATACGCTCGCCACTCGCAACCAACATTGGTATCGTCAACAAAATACCAAATTGGGCATGAGACCAGACAAGTTGTGTTGTAAAATATAGCTAAGGTGAAAACTAATTTTTATACTCAGTTGAGCAGAGCTCACAGAGTATATTAAGTTTGATTGGATAACGGTTGGTTGTACATATATAAAGGAATCGAGATAGATATAGACTTCCATATATCAAAATAATCAGGATCGAAAAAAAATTTGATTGAGCCATGTCCGTCCGTCCGTCCGTCCGTTAACACGATAACTTGAGTAAATTTTGAGGTATCTTGATGAAATTTGGTATGTAGGTTCCTGAGCACTCATCTCAGATCGCTATTTAAAATGAACGATATCGGACTATAACCACGCCCACTTTTTCGATATCGAAAATTTCGAAAAACCGAAAAAGTGCGATAACTCATTACAAAAGACAGATAAAGCGACGAAACTTGGTAGATGGGTTGACGTTATGACGTAGAATAGAAAATTAGTAAGATTTTGGACAATGGGCGTGGCACCGCCCACTTTTACAAGAAGGTAATTTAAAAGTTTTGCAAGCTGTAATTTGGCAGTCGTTGAAGATATCATGATGAAATTTGGCAGGAACGTTACTACTATTACTTTATATGTGCTAAATAAAAATTAGCAAAATTGGATGAAGAACACGCCCACTTTTTAAAAAAAAAATTTTTTTAATTCAAATTTTAACATAAAATTTAATATCTTTACTGTATATAAGTAAATTAAGTCAAAATTCAACTCCAGTAATGATATGATGCAACAAAATACAAAAATAAAAGAAAATTTCAAAATGGGCATGGCTCCGCCCATTTTCATTTAGTTTGTCTAGAATACTTTTATTGCCATAAGTCGAACAAAAATTTACCAATTCTTCTCAAATTTGGTAGGAGCATAGATTCTATGACGGTAACTGTTCTCTGTGAAAATGGGCGAAATCGGTGGAAGCCACGCCCAGTTTTTATACACAGTCCACCGTCTGTCCTTCCGCTCGGCCATTAACACAATAACTTGAGCAAAATCCGATATATCTTTACTAAGCTTAGCCCACGTACTTACCTGAGCTCACTTTTTCTTGGTATAAAAAATGGGCGAAATCTGACCATAACCACGCCCACTTTATCGATATCGAAATTACGAAAAATTAAAAAAATGCCATAATTATATACCAAATACGAAAAAAGTGATGAAAGATGGTAACTGGATTGGTTTATTGACGCAAAATATAACTTTGGAAAAAACTTTGTAAAATGGGTGTGACACCTACCATATTAAGTAGAAGAAAATGAAAAAGTTCTACAAGGCGAAATCAACAGCCCTTGAAATCTTGGCAGGAATACTGTTAGTGGTATTGCATATATAAATAAATTAGCAGTACCCGACAGATGATTTTCTGGATCACCTGGTCCACATTTTGGTCGATATCGCGAGAACGCCTTCACATATACATCTAAGGGCCACTCGCTTTAAAAACCCTCATTAATACCTTTAATTTGATATCCATATCGTACAAAAACATACCAGAGTCACCCCTGTCCCACCCTAATGGCGATATCTCGAAAAGGCGTCCACCTATAGACCTAATGCCCCCTCCCTCTTAAAATGCTCAGTAACACCTTTCGTTTGATACCCATATCGTACAAACATTCTAGAGTCACCCCTGGCCCACCCTAATGGCGATATCTCGAAAAGGCGTCCACCTATAGACCTAGTGTCCACTCCCTCTTAAAATGCTCAGTAACACCTTTCGTTTGATACCCATATCGTACAAACATTCTAGAGTCACCCCTGGCCCACCCTAATGGCGATATCTCGAAAAGGCGTCCACCTATAGACCTAATGCCCACTCCCTCTTAAAATGCTCAGTAACAGCTTTCGTTTGATACCCATATCGTACAAACATTCTAGAGTCACACCTGGCCCACCCTAATGGCGATATTTCGAAAAGGCGTCCACCTATAGAAGTAAGGATTACTCCCTTTTAAAATACTCATTACCACCTTTCCTTTGATACCCATATCGTACAAACACAGTCTAGAGTCACCCTGGCCCACCCTAATGGCGATATCTCGAAAAGGCGTCCACCTATAGACCTAATGTCCACTCCCTCTTAAAATGCTCAGTAACACCTTTCGTTTGATACCCATATCTTACAAACATTCTAGAGTCACCCCTGGCCCACCCTAATGGCGATATCTCGAAAAGGCTTCCACCTATAGACCTAATGTCCACTCCCTCTTAAAATGCTCAGTAACACCTTTCGTTTGATACCCATATCGTACAAACATTCTAGAGTCACCCCTGTCCCACCCTAATGGCGATATCTCGAAAAGGCGTCCACCTATAGACCTAATGCCCACTCCCTCTTAAAATGCTCAGTAACACCTTTCGTTTGATACCCATATCGTACAAACATTCTAGAGTCACACCTGGCCCACCCTAATGGCGATATCTCGAAAAGGCGTCCACCTATAGAACTAAGGATTACTCCCTCTTAAAATGCTCAGTAACACTTTTCATTTGATTCCCATATCGTACAAACACATTCTAGAGACACCCCTGGTCCACCTTTATGGCGATATCTCGAAACGGCGTCCACCTATGGAACTAAGGATCACTCCTTTTCAAAATACTCATTAGCAGCTTTCATTTGATACCCATATTGTACAAACACATTATAGAATCACCCCTGGTCCACCTTAATGGGGACATCTCGAAAAGGCGTCCACCGATAGACCTAAGGCCCACTCCCTCTTAAAATGCTCAGTAACACCTTTCATTTGATACCCATATCGTACAAACAAATTCTAGAGTCAGCCCTGGTCTACCTTTATGGCGATATCCCTAAATGGCGTTCATTCATAGAACTATGGCCTACTCTCTCTTAAAATACTCTTTAATACCTTTCATTTGATACACATGTTATACAACCACATTCCAGGGTTACCCCAGATTGATTTTCCTTATTTTGTCTCCATAGCTCTCAACTGAGTATGTTATGTTCGGTTACACCCGAACTTAGCCTTCCTTACTTGTTTTTAATGCAATTAAATATAGGGCCCCTACAAAATTTCTTTCTTTTTGTTTTTTTGGTTTGCAAAAAGGATTTTTAGTGCAAAAGTGCTTATCGAATTTGGTGCCCCCTAGAACTTGGTGCCCTATGCGGTCGCGTAGTTCCGTATATGGTAGAGCCGGCCCTGCAAAGGGCTATTAGAGTCTAGTGGGTCTTACACGTACAGCTGTTAGTTAATGATGATTCTATTTGCTTCGATTCTTTTGTTCCTTTAATTCCGTTGTATACTCTCCGAATTCGTGGAATCCTTTACCTGCTGCCGTTTTATAATTTGCAGGTTTGAAAATCTTTTTTAAATTTTTTATATTATTTTTTTTTTTGCTACCAATTTTTGTGTGCCCGTTGTGTGGCTACTCGTTGCTTACAGTTGGATTGCCATAAAATTATGATTGCTCTTTGTGTCCTTTTTTTATTTATCGCGGTTTTTTATTAATCTCTGGTGTTGTTGTTACTATATTTTTGTTTTTCTAGTTGTGTTTTGGCTTTGGTTGCTTCTCACTAATTGCCCATTCAGCTGCACTTCTTGATGAAATTATTAAGCGTTAATGTGCGCTTCATTTGTGGTTTCTTTCAGTTCGTTATTCATTTGCTCCGAATTCTCTTAATTGCTCGTGAACTTGCTCAGTTGCTGAGCTCCTACGCGTCGGCAGCTGTTGTTCTTTAGTGCGAATTTATTATTTATTGTGTTCTGGTATGATTATCGGTTTGAATTTTAATTTAGTTATTACTTAATTACTTACTTTACTGGTTAATGTGGATTACCGTTTTCGTGCTTCATTTTCTGTCGGAGTTTGATTTATTGAACCACTTGTAAACCCTTCCTTTCCTAATCTAAGCCCTGCCTCTTTTCGCTGCGTATTTGTCCAGATATCATAGTTATTAAAAAAAATACATTGTATTTCCCTCCACTGTTCTCCTCTCCACTCCTCTCCTTTCCTCTCCTCTCCCTCTCCTCTCCTCTCCTCTCCTCTCCTCTCCTCTCCTCTCCTCTCCTCTCCTCTCCTCTCCTCTCCTCTCCTCTCCTCTCCTCTCCTCTCCTCTCCTCTCCTCTCCTCTCCTCTCCTCTCCTCTCCTCTCCTCTCCTCTCCTCTCCTCTCCTCTCCTCTCCTCTCCTTTCCTCTCCTCTCCTCTCCTCTCCTCTCCTCTCCTCTCCTCTCCTCTCCTCTCCTCTCCTCTCCTCTCCTCTCCTCTCCTCTCCTCTCCTCTCCTCTCCTCTCCTCTCCTCTCCTCTCCTCTCCTCTCCTCTCCTCTCCTCTCCTCTCCTCTCCTCTCCTCTCCTCTCCTCTCCTCTCCTCTCCTCTCCTCTCCTCTCCTCTCCTCTCCTCTCCTCTCCTCTCCTCTCCTCTCCTCTCCTCTCCTCTCCTCTCCTCTCCTCTCCTCTCCTCTCCTCTCCACTCACTCCACTCCTCTCCTCTCCTCTCCTCTCCTCTCCTCTCCTCTCCTCTCCTCTCTCTCCTCTCCTCTCCTCTCCTCTCCTCTCCTCTCCTCTCCTCTCCTCTCCTCTCCTCTCCACTCCCTCCTCCTCTCCTCTCCCTCCTCTCCTCTCCTCTCCTCTCCTCTCCTCTCCTCTCCTCTCCTCTCCTCTCCTCTCCTCTCCTCTCCTCTCCTCTTCTCTCTTCTCCTCTCCTCCTCTCTTCTCCTCTCTCTCCTCTCCTCTTCTCTCTTCTCCTCTCCTATCTTCTCCTCTCCTCTCCTCTCCTCTCCTCTCCTCTCCTCTCCTCTCCTCTCCTCCTCTCCTCTCCTCTCCTCTCCTCTCCTCTCCTCTCCTCTCCTCTCCACTCCTCTCCGCTCCTCTCCTTTTCTCTCCTCTCCTCTTCTCTCTTCTCCTCTCCTCTCCTCTCCTCTCCTCTCCTCTCCTCTCCTCTCCTCTCCTCTCCTCTCCTCTTCTCTCCTCTCCTCTCCTCTCCTCTCCTCTCCTCTCCTCTCCTCTCCTCTCCTCTCCTCTCTCTCCTCTCCTCTCCTCTCCTCTCCTCTCCTCTCCTCTCCTCTCCTCTCCTCTCCTCTCCTCTCCTCTCCTCTCCTCTCCTCTCCTCTCCTCTCCTCTCCTCTCCTCTCCTCTCCTCTCCTCTCCTCTCATCTCCTCTCCTCTCCTCTCCTCTCCTCTCCCCTCCACTCCTCTCCGCTCCTCTCCTTTTCTCTCCTCTCCTCTTCTCTCTTCTCCTCTCCTCTCCTCTCCTCTCCTATCCTCTCCTCCCCTATCCTCTCCTCTCCTATCCTCTCCTTTTCGTTCCACTCTTTATCCGTTCCTCTTCCTTTAACTTATTCTGTTATTCTCGTTCTTTTGCTTCCATGTTTTTCGGTAGCCATTCGCAATACCTGATTCCATGTTCTTTCTATTTGCTGTTATATTCCCCTTACCTTTATTGTACATTTTGATATCCATTCCCTATCTGTCCCAATTCACCTGTATTTCTCCCTCACCTCCCTCGCTCCTTTCGTTACTACAGCCAGCAGCTGAAGCTTCTCGTATAAACACTGTGCCCTCTCACGTTTCATTCTGGGGATTCAAAGGGTTGTGTAGAGAAAAGGACTCAAGGAATAGCCAGGCCAATTTGTAGTTTATCTGGCCCAATTGTCAACCTCACCTACTCATGACCTCCGAATCAGTTTGATGAGACGCTGAAAATGAATTCCTGAGCAACATTATCTTGGTGTATCTTATTATATCCGAACAAAAAAATTTAAGCCAACGTAATAATACTCTTCAATTAGTTCGTTTGTCATAACAATAGAGCTTGCGATTCCTCGAATTTGTTTAAGAAGAAATTTCTCGCGATTCCGATAATCTCTTGATCCTCGTAATACTCCCTATCTTCTCAATTCAGTTCAATTCAAACCGTAAGCTCTTTATAGTACTGCCAAAGCAACGATAAAACTGGATTGAGAAGCTGCCGACATTTGTAAGTATGTCGAAACTCGAAAATTTCGGGAGAAGCCAAGTTCTCGATTTTTCGAGTCTCCAAGTTATCGCCTGTGTTCGAGAAAAATTCGTAAGCTCTACATATATGTATGTTAGCAACGCAGGGACTAATCTGAATGCCGAGAAGCTCGCAAGGTTTATGAGTAATGCGAAAATCTGCGGAGAAGCTAGGTGCTCGATTTCTCGAGTCGCGAAACTCTCGCTTGTTTTCGAGAAAAAATCGTAGGTTATACGTAACAGCTCTAAATAGAACACGACATTGGTGCCATAAGAATTTAATCGTAAGAAACAAATAAAAGCAAAAATTATAAAGCAAACGCATACTTACTCAACTGTCAGAAAATCCTTGAGACGCGTCGTCTGCAAGAACTTTTCTTTGGAATAATTACCTATCCTTTGAAAAAACTGTTCAGTATATACAATTAAAATAAAATCATACATCTCCGCATGTTGTCTGGTGATATCCGTTACATGAATGAAAATCATAGATATTGTATTTTTAACACATATATATTTTTGATATATTTGTGTGTGTGTCAGTATTTGGATGCGCCCATTGTCTACTTGTACGTCTAGACGGATTCAAGCCTTTCTAAGCCGCATTTCAAGTTCACATTTTTCCCCATTTCTCCATAGAAAATTGTTTTTGTTTTATTTTTTTGTTATTTTTTTCTTCTTTTGTTTTTGAGCTGCTAATTTCTATATATCTGCTTATTTTTGCTTTGTTTTTGTTTCCTGTTGGCATTTTATGATTTTCATAGCGTCGCCTGCATTCGACTGATATCTGTCCAGCGAGAAAATGCTAAGCGCGCTGATGGAGATTTTCAATGTGTTCGAGTGCCAACACATCTTCTGCTACAGCCTTCGCACGTGCGCACAAAAAAGGATGTATGTATGTGGATTATATTTTACATGGATTTGTTATGTTTGTACTTCTAGACGTATTTTTATAGCCCTTAAATATAAGTAAAATAATGGCGAACGATACAAAGCCGGCATAATTTATATAGGGAGAAACTGCGGGAAATTTGTATGCAAAGAATAGGGAAGGTATGCTGAAATGTTACATATAAACAAACAAACATAAATACGTATTGGACAGTGGTGCACAACGCCGGTAGAGCTTCAATTCATCATCACTGACTTGCGCTTAACCCCTTAAACGATTTTGGGCGTTTCGTTACAAGTCATGCTAGCTATCCCTGTTTTCGATAAATACCGCCAATGGAGAGTACCAACGGAGGTGAAGTCTTCCTCTATCAGTTCCTCTATCTTGTTCATCGAGAGAGGACTTCACTTTTCAGTTGCGTGCTCATTCTAAAGAAGCGGCCTTTGGCAAGAGTTTTTGTCGTTAATGCTGCGTGCGAAATAGACAAAATTCTCCACATTCTCGAATTTATATCCGTCAACGATGACGTGGCTGCCAAGACACGTATGCGCCGACTCTTTTTTGGATGACAGCAAGTATTTTGTATTGTTCGCATTCACCGCAAGACCCACCTTTTTGATTCTTTATCTAATCCTGACAAAGCAGAACTCACATTGCGTATGTTCAGGCCAATAAGAGCTTCAAATACAAACAAAATATTTGTTTGTTGTAGTATGTGTTTAAATGGAGAATGTTTGAGCATAGAAAGATGCTTACTGCTTGAAGTTCAAGCTTCAACTGATTGATTGTTTGCTTTACTGAATCTCTGTCTTTCTAATATAGTATTCCGAAGCTCTGCGAAAGTCTCGAGTGCACCACTGTTAGATGTATGCAAATATTCGCCACGAGACGTATGCATGCTGGGAGAAGCATTTTGTCAAGGGCAAGCTGGCAACATCCAATTTATGTACATATATATGTATGTGGGATATCATGTAATATATGGTAAGATATGAAAGTAAAAAGTTAGGGCTACCGACGAGAAAGCGAAAAATATGTAAATATATGCAAATCCAAAGTAAGTGCTTATGTAAATTGTGAAAAATATAAAAAATAAAGAAATCAACAAGTAAGGAAGGCTAAGTTCGTGTGTAACCGAACATTACATACTCAGTCGAGAGCTGTGGAGACAAAGTAAGGGAAAATCGCCATGTTGTAAAAAGAACCTAGGGTAATCTTAGAATGTGTTTGTATGACATGTGTATCAAATGGAAGGTATAAAAGAGTATTTCAAGAGGAAGTGGGCCATAGTTCTATATGTGGACGCCTTTTCAAGATATCGCAATAAACGTGGACCAGGGGTGAGTCATTTTTTTTTTTTTTTTTTTTTTTTTTTTTTTTTTTTTTTTTTTTTGCGGGGAGGCTGAAAAATGCCTAATGCACCATAATTGCTGCCGTCGCAGCAACCGTGTGTCCGTAGACTAAAAAACAGCCCCGTTCTGGAACCGTCGCCCACCCCGGCACCACTTTCGCATTACTTCAGGGTGGCGTTCCATATTTCTCATTTTTTAAGAGCCTACTGTTGTCCCTGCGTCCAGGTTCCCGCTATTTGCTCTGAGTGTCCATTTAATCACCACTGCTTCGCATGCGCATTTCTCTGCGCTCCCTCTCAGCATACATCAGGCGTGTCATTACTATAAATGCCATTTTGCTCACTGCAGTCCAGCATTCTGCGCTCCCTCTCAGCATCCATCAGGCGTGTCATTACTATAAATGCCATTTTGCTCACTGCAGTCCAGCATTCTTTCCTGCTGCACATATGTGAAACTAAATTTCTCGTGGTAGGTTCCTCCCCAAAGACTCCATGCAAGGTGAGTCTTTCTTCGTGGAAACGGGGGCAGTAGAACATGACGTGGTCTGCGTTTTCTAACTCTGTGGTACACATTGGGCAATGAGGATCTTCCTCTATCCTACGCTTCCATAAATACTCTTTGAAACCGCCATGTTCACTCATTATTTGCGTGAGATGGTAGTTCAGTTCGCCGTGCTTCCGCTCATTCCATTGAGCTACGTTCCAAACTAGTGTGAAAGTCCAACGCCCTTTACTCGAGGCCTCCCACCGTTCTTGCCACTTAGCTATTGTTTGTGTCCTTGCTCTTTTCTTGTCTTCTTCAGATGGTCGCTCGATATTAGTGTTATACAGATCGGCCATTTCGCTTGCCAGTAAGTCCACTGGGATTTTCCGGGTTAGAACCAGGATCGCGTCGTCGGACACCGTCCGATAAGCACTTGCTATTCTTAAAGAAGCAAGTCGGTACGCTGCTAATATATATTTTTGATGGGTCTGTTTAGATCCATACCACACTGGTGCTGCGTATAGTATTATTGAGCTGGTTACTGTGGACAATAGCTGACGTATAGCTTCGCTCGGACCACCAATGTTAGGCATTATTCGCATAAGTGATCCATTAACTTTGGTAATTTTCTCCCCCACCGCTCTGAAGTGCTCTTTGAAAGTTAACTTAGAGTCAATGTGCACTCCTAAGTATTTTAAGGAATCCTTTGAGGTGATTTGATGATCCCCGACAGTTAAGACTAACTCGTTCGCCGACCGTTTGGAGCTTACTAATACCACTTGCGTCTTTTGGCTAGCCAACTCCAGTCCTGTATTGGTCAGCCATTCCTTTATTCTTGCTACGGCGTCATTACATAATGCTTGAAGCAGGTCCAGTTTCTTGGCCACTACTACCACTGCAATATCATCAGCATATCCCACAATTTGCGTGTTTTCTGGTAGATCAATCTTTAGCACCCCGTCATACATTGGACCGAGAACAGATCCCTGTGGGACGCCTCCTGTGATTTTGTACTCTTTAGCTCCTCAAAAAGAAGTACTCTGTCTTTAAGATAGCTACCTATAATTCTGCGTAAGTAAGCTGGAGTGCCGAAGCTTTGCAGCGCTGCCATTATCTGCATCCAGTTCGCAGTGTTAAAAGCATTCATGATGTCCAACATAATCAGTGCACAGAACTTCCTTTTATTTTGGCCTCCAGAGATAGCTTCTCTAGCTATATTGACGACTGTTTGTATTGCATCTACGGTGGATCTTGATTTGCGAAATCCATATTGACTATTCGATAAGCCACCTGGTCTTTCTAGAGTCAGCTGTAGGCGCTCACTAATTATACGCTCGAAAATCTTCCCTAGGGAATCCAGCATACAAAGTGGCCTATATGAGGATGGTTGGTCCGGCTGTTTACCACGTTTCAGCAATAGGACAAGTCTTTGTCGTTTCCACGGGCGAGGGAACACGCCTTCTTGCATACAGGCATTAAAAAGATCAGTAAATAATGTAGCCCTAGTTGTAATCGCGGCTTTAAGGGCTATGTTTGGTACTTCGTCGGGTCCTGGGGATTTGTTATCAGCAACTCTTTTTGCAGCGTCCAGCACCTCTTGCTCTGTAATTTGCGGAATTTTCGTACTTTCTAGATCCTCGCTTGGATAAGTCCAGCGATCTTGCGCCGGGAAAAGTGTTTCAACAATAATATTCATCAGTATCGGGCACGTAGGTTGCTGTGATATCGGTCCTTTAACTTTGGCCATCACAGATCTGTAGGCTGATCCCCAAGGATCTAGGTCGACATTATCCAGCAGTTCCCTAAAGCATAACTTCTTGCTCTTTTTTATGGCATTTTTAAGTGCCTTTCTTTGTGCGACATAGGTGCTGTGTAGCTCTGCATATCGTGGTGATGAGCGTGCCCTCTGCGCTGTTCTTCGTGCTTTGTGGCATTTTCTACGCTCTTCCGCAATTTCGTCATTCCACCAATATACCGGAGTGCGCTGTGCTTTTCCGCGACTTCTGGGCATGGCAGCATCACATGCCATACATAGCAACTTTGTGATTTGAACCGACTGGTCTTCCGCATGCGATTCTCGTACTATGGCGTCCTTCCAGATAATGTCAAATATTTGCTGGTCGAAAAGGTGCTGTTTCCATTTCCTACTTTGTCGATGTCTTGCTGCTACCGTTCGTGGAGTTTCGAGCAGCTCTACGCTAATAGCTTTATGGTCGCTGTGTGTGTAGACGTTGCTTATGGACCATTTTGCTCGTCTTGCTATTTCGCTGCTAGCGAAGGTGAGATCTATAATGGATCGTCTGGTACCTGTATCGAAGGTATATATCCCTGGTTCATTTAGGAGTTCTAGCCTCAAAGAAGTAAGACTTTCGAGGAGAACTCTCCCTCTTTCGTTGGTTCGTCTACTTCCCCACACAGATGACCATACATTGAAGTCTCCACACACTAAAAGCGGGTGTTTACCTCGTGCTTCAATGGTGATCCCGTATATCATGTCTTCGAACTCGGCGATGGTCATGCTCGGAGGGGCATAGCAACTGAAGACGTATATACCGTTGATTTTTGCCCACGTGAATCCTGCTACCGTTGGCGTCATAATTTCCTGTGGGAGAAATTTCCCTGGTGCCCAAATTGAGGCTTTCCCTGCTGAATCTGAGAGCCAACCCTGCTCCTGGCGATTTTTGTATTGTTCAGAGAGTACCACTATGTCATATCCTCCTTCATAGACTGTTTGGGATAATAGCTCTTGGGCTGCCTCGCAATGCTTTAAATTGAGCTGCAATACCCTCATGAGACAGGCATTTTGCTGCCCTCTCGTTGTGGGCATTTAAAACTGCCTGCTGAATGTTGTCCCCCACATAGCGCGCATTTCGGTGCATTTTCGCAACTTGCAGCCTTATGACCTTCCTGGCCGCATTTCCTGCATAGGCTAGACCTATCTACAGTCTCCTTACATTTCTGAGCTATATGCCCGTAGCCCCAGCACCTATAACAGCGTTTTTCTTGCTTGAGCTCTCTAATTCGGCAGGAAACCCATCCTACCCGGATTCTTTGCGTATTAAGAACCGCCTTGGCATCATCCGCTGTAAGGCTTATAAGTGCCGACTTCGTGCCACTGTACCCTGTGCGTATGCTTTTTATGGCAGCCACATCTGGAAGTTTGATGTTGCATTGCTGGTGGAGGGCGTTGCAAATCTCCTCGGGCGTAGTAATCTCATCGAGATCTCTGCACTGTAGCGTGACCATTTGGGACTTTGTTATAACTTTAGCTGAGTCCTTTAGTACCGCTTCAATTTCTGCTTGGTACGCGCTTGTTTTCCCATCTTCCGATTTTTTCAGCTCTAGTAACAGCTCTCCTTTCGCCGTTCTTCTAATCGTTTTGACGTCATCACCCAGGGATTTTAATTCGTCGCATCTTCTCACTTTACGCAATATGTCGGCGTACGTCGCATCCCCGCCTTGGAAATGATGATTGCATCCGGCCTAGCCTTAAGTGATTTTTTCTTGCTCTTTTTTGGCTAACTGCCACTCTCCCGTCTTTTGGGCTGCAGTTTCCTCTTTCCGCTCCGTCTTCTCTTGCGTTTCTTGCCGTCGTTTGTGTCCACCCACGTGCCCTGGTAAGACATCTTTTAGAGTAGTAGTGGGTTTTACCACGTTGTTCTCCTTGGTCGAGTACGAATTATTCCTCGGTCGCTTTCCTGGGGGTGATGGACTTCTATCCTTGGCGCATTCGCTTCCACGCAATTTATGTTCTAAATTCTTTACCTCTACGGCCGACTCGATGTACAGCACTTTTATTACGGAGGCCAAGCGCTTGATTTCCGCGTGTATATTATTACGCCCTATGAAGAACTGCATCAAGTCCTCAATCGCCTTGCCTAGCTTGGTCATCTTTTTCTCTCCAGGGGGGTTTTGCTGATTTAACGCAGCTGACGCCTGCTTAATTAGCTCACTTAATAATGGTGTGCCCGTTTGAGCCTAGCTGTCGGAGTTCTTTTTACAAAGCTTCGGTGTAGCACCCGGCGACAACGCTCCTTGCTTGCTTTCGGCCTCCGCTCCTTTGGGTTTCGTTACCACTTGCGACGAAATGTTAAGGCCCCCAGCCGATGGGCCACGCCCTTCTGGAGAGCGAGCTAGCTTCCTTCCTACAAATGGATTGAACGCCATTTCATTCTCCTGTGTTTGGTTTTTTATTTTAGTATTGTTGTTGCTCATCATTTATTTAATTGGGTCCCCACTTGAGGCCGCTATCTTGGTCCGAGTGTGCAGTTACCTATATAGATCCCGTGGTTGTCTATGCGAAGGCAGGGAGGCCACGTGAAGGTTGACGCAGTCCCTCATGAAGACTGCGTTCAGAGCCAGATCAGTATTAATCGGGAGGATCTCAACCGAACCTGCACCACCAACTTAATGATGACGGACTTTGAACGTACCCCAAGGCCTGCCAAGGTTTTAACGGGACGGAGACGAATGGGACATTAACCGGAAAGGCATTTCGACGGTGTGTCAAGCCGTGTACTGAGATTTCCGAATGCCACATTCGCCAGCCCTTAACAAACATATCCGAGTCGTTGATTCCAGTATACCTTAATTAAGACCTTACTGGGCTCAGTCTTAATGTGACAATCACCTTAAATTTACAAATAATTTACCTCTTTACCTTCCTGAGTGTGTATCCCACGTCGTATAGTTGCCTCCATATCTTGGGTAGGTATTCCCTCGAAGCAACCCCGCACTAGGCTGTGGATGCTTAATTCAGGGCGGCATCTACTCGCCCTGTCACTGGAGGTTCTCAGGGTGCTTTAGGCCTTTTAAGCCAAACCCTCCTCACCAGCCGCTCTTGGTCGAGGGCTGCTTATTTGATATTCGCAGCTAACCTAATTAATAGGCCGTTCACTGTCCGCCAGCAGTGACCCCCTTGGCCTGAGCTCAGCCCCAGGGGTGAGTCTAGAATGTGTTTGTACGATATGGGTATCAAATTAAAGGTATTAATGACGGGTGACCAGGGTGATCCAGAACATCACCTGTCGGGTACCGCTAATTTATTTATATATGTAATACCACGAACAGTATTCCTTCCAAGATTCCAAGGGCTTTTGATTTCGCCCTGCCAAACTTTTTCATTTTCTTCTACTTTATATGGTAGGTGTCACACCAATTTTACCAAGTTTTTTTCTAAAGTTATATTTTGCGTCCATAGACCAATACAATTACCATGTTTCATCCCTTTTTTCGTATTTGGTATATAATTATGACATTTTTTTCGTTTTTCGTAATTTTCGATATCGAAAAAGTGGGCGGGTCATAGTCGGATTTCGGCCATTTTTTACACCAATACAAAGTGAGTTCAGATAAGTACGTGAAGTGAATTTAGTAAAGATATATCGATTTTTGCTCAAGTTATCGCATTAACGGCCGAGCGGAAGGACAGACGGTCGACTGTGTATAAAAACTGGGCGTGGCTTCAACCGATTTCGCCCTTTTTCACAGAAAACGGTATATATCCCGAAAACGGGAATCTAAGCCTCTGCCAAATTTCACAAGGATTGGTAAATTTTTGTTCGACTTATGGCATTAAAAATTTAAGCCGCAAGTTTAAGTTGGCTGATCACTGCAGTGTATTCCAAGCGGAAATTGCTGCGATTAAGGATGCGGTGGATGGAATGCTATCCAGTGCTATCACGGTTAGGGAATTTAACATCTACTCTGATAGCCAAGCGGCTATCAAGGCCTTGAGCTCAACTACAGTGCGATCGAGGGTGGTCTGGGAGTGCCTGACCTCGCTTGCGATTGCATCGAATTATTTTACAATTAAGATTATCTGGGTCCCGGGCCATAGTGATATCCCAGGTAACTGTCAAGCGGATCTCTTAGCCCGCATCGGTACAACTGAACCGGATGAAGATGGCTGTAGGGATTTCGGGATCCCGCTGGCCACCTGTGGATTGCTCCTCCATAGCTGGGCCTCGAATCAGCTCAGCAAACGTTGGGCGGATACCACGTCTTGCAGAGTAGCAAGATCTTTCTGGCCAAAAGGGGATGGCAGGAGGTCTGCTGAAATAATTGGGTTCACTAAGGCTCACCTATCAATGGTCATTGGGGTTTTGACGGGGCACTGTCCCATGGGTATCCATGCGGTACGTCTCAATATACTGGAAACTCCATCCTGCTGCAGCTGTATGGAGGATGATGAGGTGGAATCACCAAATCACTTTATGCTTGATTGTCCAGCTTTTGCCAGAACTAGGCGAAAGTACTTCGGTCGCGACTCACTTGGATCTCCCGAAGATATATCCAAAGTTGAGATCGGTATCATTCGGAGCTTTATCGTTGCTACCCAACGATTCTCTAAGTAGCTAGATCTAAGTCACCGTTATTTTTGGTGTATGTGGTATCACAACGGACCTTCGTGTTGTCCAAGTGAGCTATCCTTATCAGGGCAGCTACCACCTAACCTATCCTATCCTATCCTATGGCATTAAAAGTATCCTAGAGGAATTAAATGAAAAAGGGCGGAGCCACGCCCATTTTGAAATTTTCTTTTATTTTTGTATTTTGTTGCACCATATCATTACTGGAGTTGAATGTTGACATAATTTACTTATATACTATAAAGATATTAACTTTTCTTTTAAAATTTGAATTAAAAAAAAAAAAATTTTTAAAAGTGGGCGTGGTCGTTCTCCGATTTTGCTAATTTTTATTAAGCAGACATATAGTATTAAGAATAACGTTCCTGCCAAATTTCATCATGATATCTTCAACGACTGCCAAATTACAGCTTGCAAAACATCTAAATTACCTTCTTTTAAAAGTGGCCGGTGCCACGCCCATTGTCCAAAATTTTACTAGTTTTCTATTCTACGTCATAAGTTCAACTCACCTACCAAGTTTCATCGCTTAACCCGTATTTGGTAATGAATTATCGCACTTTTTCGTTTTTCGAAATTTTCGATATCGAAAAAGTGGGCGTGGTTATTGTCCGATATCGTTCATTTTAAATAGCGATCTGAGATGAGTGCCCAGGAACCTACGTACCAAATTTCATCAAGATACCTCAAAATTTACTCAAGTTATCGTGTTAACGGGCAGACGGACGGACGGACATGGCTCAATCGAATTTTTTTTCGATACTGATGATTTTGATATATGGAAGTCTATATCTATCTCGATTCCTTTATACCTGTACAACCAACCGTTATCCAATCAAAGTTAATATACTCTGTGAGCTCTGCTCAACTGAGTATAAAAAAGAAAATGACATTGAAACAAAGGATGGGTGATGTAAAAAAGGATAAGACCACGATTGGGGAGCAGAATCGCGTTGAAAGTGTAAAAGCATAAAAATATGTTTTTGGTAGAATGTGAGTGTATGAATGAGCTGACTATAGTGCCTGCATGTACAGGGTTACACATTAGATCCAGGATTGCTGCGTGAATCTTATGATAGAGTGCACATCCTTAAAAGTGATTTAAGTAAGGTCTACAAAATAAAAATTTGGAGATTAAGAGGCTCGGTCTCTCTTCCAACTTTTCATGGCAGAAATACACTAGGAATATTTGCACGTCGCTGTCGACAAAAAAACAAAAAACAAATACATCATCCATATACGACTAAATTCCAACCGAAGATAATTTCATCCGTAAATATTCTGTACTGGCAAACGATGCACATAATGACAGGGACTAGGAGTCTGTTCTTTTTGCCTACACGTGTGCTTGTGCCGGGAAGGTGAGGGGGGCGGGGGCTCCGAGACATGCTACGTAGTTAATAGCGTGTGAGCGTGACGCTGTTACTTATTTTAACTTGCTGGCGGCAAAGGCGCTAATGTGTAAACTTGGAGGCGCCTTGGGGCGGAAGCAGCAAAGGTGCCATACACGTTTCAAATAAATTACGGGGTAATCAAGTGTTGGAATCTAGCCCAGAACAACCTGCTCAAGCAACCATCCTTTGCACTTGACATAATGAAATAAGTGTGACCATCTAAAAAAAGATCGTTTCCGACACAGGCTGCAAAACCAATTCTCTGGGCCGACGTTAGGTTCAACACGATCCCGGAGCAAAAAAATTAAATGGGGTTACACTGAAATTACTGCCCTTGGTCGGGAAAAATTCCGAGTCGGGCCTGTATATACAACCGATTGCCGCGGATGGGACACAACTTCGATATAGGTTTTTTTATTACATCAAATATATCTGGATTTTGTCAGGATTATTAGGTCCTTTACCGAATTCTATAAAACTAAAGACACAGGCACAGATTCAGATACAACCACAGATGCAGATACAGAAACAGACACAGATACAGCCCTGCAAAAAATGCGATTAATCTAGGATGAATCCGAGACGAGTCGCAAAGGAATATGCGACTATAGCCAGTTCTGATATCTTTATATGGGTTGGAGTGATCCCTTTTTGATTGAGCATGTCCTATGGAGAGACCAATTGTACCTTTTTATGCCTGAGCAAGTAGTGTCGGACTGTTCCTCTTTATATTCTGACGGGTTTTGTCTCCGTTATTCCCCTACGCGTGCTGTTCCTCGTGTCCTATTTGTACACCTGCGGGTACTGTCGGACAGATCCTTTTTGTTCTTACGGATTTTATAATTTTTTAAACTCTAATATAATATTCTTCAATTTTTTCATATTAGTGTTGTAGAATAATAAAAACAAAACAAATATTACTATAATGGAAGATATGGTCCTAGTATTTTAGGTTCGGTATAGAGCTCCGCTGTTTGCTTTTTCAATTGGCTACATAAATTTCAAACTGACTGATCCCAGATATACCCAAAAGGGACTAGAGGGGATAAATTATATCCCAATGTGGACAAAAGAGATCAATCGCAGACCGCTCTCCTTAGGGATAAATCCCACGATTTTTTTCAGGGAGGTAAAAGTACACATACTGATACAGATTTATATACAGATACAGATACAGATACAGACACAGATGCAGATACAGATACAGATACAAATACATATACAGATACAGATACAGATTTAGATACATATACAGATACAGACACAGATACAGATGCAGATACAGATACAGATACAGATTCAGATGCATTAAAAAAAAAGATACAGATACAGATACAGATCCATATACAAATTCAGATAAAGATACATATACAGATACAGATACAGATTTAGATACAGATACAGATACATATACACATATAGATACAGATACAGATACAGATACAGATACAGATGCAGATGCAGATACTGATGCCCCTCCGAGCATGACCATCGCCGAGTTCGAAGATATGACATACGGGATCACCATTGAAGCACGAGGTAAACACCCGCTTTTAGTGTGTGGAGACTTCAATGCATGGTCATCTGTGTGGGGAAGTAGACGAACCAACGAAAGAGGGAGAGTTCTCCTCGAAAGTCTTACTTCTTTGAGGCTAGAACTCCTAAATGAACCAGGGATATATACCTTCGATACAGGTACCAGACGATCCATTATTGATCTCACCTTCGCTAGCAGCGAAATAGCAAGACGAGCAAAATGGTCCATAAGCAACGTCTACACACACAGCGACCATAAAGCTATTAGCGTAGAGCTGCTCGAAACTCCACGAACGGTAGCAGCAAGACATCGACAAAGTAGGAAATGGAAACAGCACCTTTTCGACCCACAAATATTTGACATTATCTGGAAGGACGCCATAGTACGAGAATCGCATGCGGAAGACCAGTCGGTTCAAATCACTAAGTTGCTATGTATGGCATGTGATGCTGCCATGCCCAGAAGTCGCGGAAAAGCACAGCGCACTCCGGTATATTGGTGGAATGACGAAATTGCGGAAGAGCGTAGAAAATGCCACAAAGCACGAAGAACAGCGCAGAGGGCACGCTCATCACCACGATATGCAGAGCTACACAGCACCTATGTCGCACAAAGAAAGGCACTTAAAAATGCCATAAAAAAGAGCAAGAAGTTATGCTTTAGGGAACTGCTGGATAATGTCGACCTAGATCCTTGGGGATCACCCTACAGAACTGTGATGGCCAAAGTTAAAGGACCGATATCACAGCAACCTACGTGCCCGATACTGATGAATATTATTGTTGAAACACTTTTCCCGGCGCAAGATCGCTGGACTTATCCAAGCGAGGATCTAGAAAGTACGGAAATTCCGCAAATTACAGAGCAAGAGGTGCTGGACGCTGCAAAAAGAGTTGCTGATAACAAATCCCCAGGACCCGACGAAGTACCAAACATAGCCCTTAAAGCCGCGATTACAACTAGGGCTACATTATTTACTGATCTTTTTAATGCCTGTATGCAAGAAGGCGTGTTCCCTCGCCCGTGGAAACGACAAAGACTTGTCCTATTGCTGAAACGTGGTAAACAGCCGGACCAACCATCCTCATATAGGCCACTTTGTATGCTGGATTCCCTAGGGAAGATTTTCGAGCGTATAATTAGTGAGCGCCTACAGCTGACTCTAGAAAGACCAGGTGGCTTATCGAATAGTCAATATGGATTTCGCAAATCAAGATCCACCGTAGATGCAATACAAACAGTCGTCAATATAGCTAGAGAAGCTATCTCTGGAGGCCAAAATAAAAGGAAGTTCTGTGCACTGATTATGTTGGACATCAAGAATGCTTTTAACACTGCGAACTGGATGCAGATAATGGCAGCGCTGCAAAGCTTCGGCACTCCAGCTTACTTACGCAGAATTATAGGTAGCTATCTTAAAGACAGAGTACTTCTTTTTGACACGGATCAAGGAGCTAAAGAGTACAAAATCACAGGAGGTGTCCCACAGGGATCTGTTCTCGGTCCAGCGCTTTGGAATGTAATGTATGACGGGGTGATAAAGATTGATTTACCAGAAAACACGCAAATTGTGGGATATGCTGATGATATTGCAGTGGTAGTAGTGGCCAAGAAACTGGACCTGCTTCAAGCATTATGTAGTGACGCCGTAGCAAGAATAAAGGAATGGCTGACCAATACGGGACTGGAGTTTGCTAGCCAAAAGACGGAAGTGGTATTAGTAAGCTCCAAACGGTCGGCGAACGAGTTAGTCTTAACTGTCGGGGATCACCAAATCACCTCAAAGGATTCCTTAAAATACTTAGGAGTGTACTTTCACTCTAAGTTAACTTTCAAAGAGCACTTCAGAGCGGTGGGGGAGAAAATTACCAAAGTTAATGGATCACTTATGCGAATAATGCCTAACATTGGTGGTCCGAGCGAAGCTACACGTCAGCTATTGTCCACAGTAACCAGCTCAATAATACTATACGCAGCACCAGTGTGGTATGGATCTAAACAGACCCATCAAAAATATATATTAGCAGCGTACCGACTTGCTTCTTTAAGAATAGCAAGTGCTTATCGGACGGTGTCCGACGACGCCATCCTGGTTCTAACCCGGAAAATCCCAGTGGACTTACTGGCGAGCGAAATGGCCGATCTGTATAATACTAATATCGAGCGACCAAAGAGCAAGGACACAAACAATAGCTAAGTGGCAAGAACGGTTGGAGGCCTCGAGTAAAGGGCTTTGGACTTTCACACTAGTTTGGAACGTAGCTCAATGGAATGAGCGGAAGCACGGCGAACTGAACTACCATCTCACGCAGATAATGAGTGGACATGGCGGTTTCAAAGAGTATTTATGGAAGCGTAGGATAGAGGAAGATCCTCATTGCCCAATGTGTACCACGGAGTTAGAAAATGCAGAACACGTCATGTTCCACTGCCCCCGTTTCCACGAAGAAAGACTCACCTTGCATGGAGTCTTTGGGGAGGAACCTACCACGAGAAATTTAGTATCACATATGTGCAACAGGAAAGAGTGCTGGACTGCAGTGAGCAAAATGGCATTTATAGTAATGACACGCCTGATGGATGCTGAGAGGGAGCGCAGAGAAATGCGCGTGCGAAGCAGTGACGATTAAATGAACACTCAGAGCAAATAGCGGGAACCTGGACGCAGGGACAACAGTAGGCTCTTAAAAAATGAGAAATATGGAACGCCACCCTGAAGTAATGCGAAAGTGGTGCCGTGGTGGGCGACGGTTCCAGAACGGGGCTGTTTTTTAGTCTACGGACACACGGTTGCGGCGACGGCAGCAATTATGGTGCATTTGGCATTTTTCGGCCTCCCCGCAAAAACAAAAAAAAAAAAAAAAAAAAAAACAAAAATACAGATACAGATACATATACAAATATTAAAACAGTGGTCTTTAAAAACTTTAGGATGGTTCCTGAATATCAAGTCACAATATAAGTATGTATATAGAGCATAATGAGATAAGAGGAAACCAAGAGTTCGATGGCAGATCGGGGCTAGATTTTTTTCTATTAAGTGGTAAAATGAAAAACAAACTAATTCAAATGAATGAAAATTTTCTCTCACTTCTTCGTTTCAAAGAACAAAAATTGCAATCGCCCCGAAGAGCGCTTGAGGTGAGTGGCAGTGTTATGTCCAGAGCGGCGATATTTCAATTAATTATTTACACTTCCAACCATCTCTAGTTGAGCATGCCGTATTGAACACCCTGTTTGCAATAAAAGAATGAACTGTAGAAAAGCAAGTGTTCTGGGACCAAAGCAGTAAATAGAAGTTCATGAATGAGTGAATAAGTAATTGACACTGAAGTCTATGGCAAAAAAAATCAGAAACACACATACATGCGCACAAGTAGTTTTAACAAACGTTCACATACACACATTAAACAAATAAAAAACAAACATTTGAATGAAAACACATGTATTATACTTATAAATATATATGATGCAAATGTGTCTTTATGTATGTATGTATTTGTTATCGCAAATGCACATATTTATACCTTTCATGAAAATGAAATGGTATATTAATTTCGTCACGAAACCGAAAATTGTAAGTCCTTAAAGGAAAATAGATAGACCCACCATTAAGTATACCGAAATAATCAGGTTGAAGAGCTGAGCTGATTTAGCCATGTCCGTCTGTCCGTCTGTCCGTCTGTCCGTCTGTCTGTTTGTATGCAAACTAGTCCCTCAATTTTTGAGATATCTTGATAAAATTTGGTGAGCAGGTGTATTTGGGTGTCCGATTAGACATTTGTCGGAACCGACCGGATCGGACCACTATAGCATATATCCTCCATACAACCGATTTTTCAGAAAAAGAGGATTTTTGTAATATCTTTCCCAATTTAACAGATTGAAGCTTCAAACTTCACCATATACTTTCGTATATTGCACATATTGTTGCCTGAAAAAATGTATGAGATCGGTCGTATATATAGTATATATCCCCCATATCAGATAAGGAACTATTCGTAATTACTGCCCTATTTTAAGAGCTAGAGGCTTCAAATTTCAACGAATGCTTACGTATATAGCATATGTTGGTGTCTGAAAAAATAATAAAGATCGGTGGTATATATAGTATATATATGGTGGTATATATAGTATATATATATATATATTTTCGCAAAATTTAGCCCCATTTTAACAGCTAGAAGCTTCAAATTTCACCGAATATTTACGTATATAGCATACATTGTTGTCTGAAAAATCATAGAGATCGGTTGTATATATAGTATATATCTCATACAACCGATTGTTCAGATAAGAAACTTTGCGCAATTTCTGCCCCGTTTTAACAGCTAGAAGCTTCAAATTTCACAAAATGCTTACGTATATAGCATATATTGTTGTCTGATGAAGTCCCGCTCTTACTTGTTTATTTTATATTTATCTTAAAAATTGTTTAGATATGTTCAAATTTCACTAAATGCTTACGTGTATAGCATATATTGTTGTCTGAGAAAATCGTAGATACCGGTGGTATATATAGTATATATCCCATACAACTGATTGTTCAGATAAGAAACTTTGCGCAATTTCTTCCCCATTTTAACAGCTAGAAGCTTCAAATTTCACCAAATGCTTACGTGTATAGCATATATTGTTGTCAGAAAAAATCATAGAGATCGGTGGTATATATAGTATATATCTCATACAACCGATTGTTCAGATAAGAAACTTTTCGCAATTTCTACCCCATTTTTACAGCTATAAGCTTCAAATTTCACCGATTGCTTACGTATATAGCATATATTGTTGTCTGAAAAAATCATAGAGATCGGTGGTATATATATTATATACCCCATATAAACTCAATTTTTGCCCCCTTTTTACGGCTAGAAGCTTCAAAATTCATCAAATTTCATCAAATAGTTACGTTTACGTCATATATTGTTGAAATACGTGATTCGCAGTCATACTTTTTACACGCAGACCACAAAAAACCAGAAACTTTTCATCCTCACACAAAGTACCTACCTGTTTTTTATTTTATATTTATCTTAAAAATCGTTAAGGTATGCAGATCTGTTCACTATATATTTCTTATCTTATACATCTGATTATTCGGAGATTACGAACGGGATAAGATTATTGTTCAGCCCCATTCATGAAAGGTATGAAGTCTTCGGCACAGCCGAAGACAGTCCCGTTCTTACTTGTTTATTTTATATTTATCTTAGAAATCGTTTGTATGTAGATCTGTTCACTATATATTTCTTATCTTATACATCCGATTATTCGGAGATTACGAATGGGATAAGATTATTGTTCAGCCCCATTCATGAAAGATATGAAATGTTCGGCACAGCCGAAGACAGTCCCGTCCTTACTTGTTTTATTATGCTTTGCGACATTACGATTGTCACGGCCAGACATTTAAAATTATCTGCATTAACAAGTAAATGAATAGATAAATGTGGATTTGGTTGCAACAGACGCAGTAGTAACAACAACAGCAAATAACCATATCAAAAGCCATTGCAAATGCGAATGGAGGCAAGGGCCAATGCTAAACTACAAAGCCCATACAAATAGTCATCCGGCTAGTCGCTCAGACACTCAGACGCGCGCAGTTTGTCATTAGCCGCCAAAAGCAATTAAAGTTTTGTGTTGCATTCACAGGCACATACATATACACAAACATATATACAAACATACAAACATGCAGACTTTCCACTGATAGACAGCCACTAAGCCCCTTATGCAATTGCATACCCTTTCGGATGCGTTTAGCGCAATTACTCAACGTAAATATATTTATTTTACATCAATACATATGTACAATCTTTAATACACACATACATACATATCTTGTTCACACATTTTTATCGATTCTTTAAATTGACTTCCGCCGCTCTTGCTTATGTGTTTGTGTTTATGTGGCAAGTGTCTGTTTACACATTTGCCTCAAAAGACGATTTTTCGTTTACAGCTGCCCCTCTAAATGGATTTCGTCAAATTTAAAGCTTTCATTGTAAATAAAGAAGTAAATAAATAAATGTCTTTCCACCGAAATTTTATTTATGGTGCAGTGTGCACAGAAAGAAAAGTTTGTATCTACTTTAGTGAAATTCAATAGAATCAAAATGCTTAATGAAGATTTGTGTGTATTTTTGGAAGGCAAAAAATTTTGCTTTGTTTATTTATTTGTCTTCCTGGAATCTATTTTTTTAACCTACACTGTCTGTTGCATGCAATGCGAAAGACTGCACTGTGGGGAAGCAAATTTGATTTTATGATCAAAAGTAAAAAAATTGTAAAAAAAATATAACCAGTTAAACTTTTTGTTTCACATACTATTTAGGTTAGTTGAAAATTATGAGGGTGATGATCATGACGATGACGATGACAATGATGGTGACGATGACAATGGCGATGGTGCTGACGATGATGATGACGATGATTATGATTACGATGATGATGACGAAGAGTAGTAGATAACATGTTTTTCTGAAATATGTTATAAGTTAAGTGCAGACCTGGCAGACCCTTAGAAGAGGATAACATACTTTGGATTGTAAAAAGAGGAAATGCGTTATGCACTAACTGTGATGTTTAAGCCCCACTGCGAGAGTATGAGAGTTTTGGAGTCCTTTCGATTTTTTAAGATGTTTAATCCCACTATATAGTTTCATTCAGTTAGTAGCCCCACGTACATACATATGTGCTGATTTTATCTCAACTGCCATATCCGCAGGTCATGTTGTTGATTACTCTGCCATCATTACTAGGCCAGCAAGTGTCTCCACGACTCTCCTTCAATGTTAAACGAAGTGCCCATATTCCTTTACTTTCCTCAACAAAAACATATATAGGTTCCCTGAAGGACTTGGTTAGCTTTTCTGGAAACCTAGGTGAGAGCGGTTCTGTACATCCAGTGTTTTATTGCATCCGCCCAGATTTTTTTAACATTATTAGTGTATAGAGTCCAAGGCTGATGCGAACAGCTTCTGTGCATATCGTCTTAGACCGCATATTTTTGCCATAGTTCCTCTTAGACTCGATAAAGCTTCGCAGGCTCCTCGAATGTATTCTACGTGGCCCGACACCCGAACATATCGTGGAGCTGCATGTTTCTATTTGTTGGTTTGCAGCTCATTTTAATGATAGTGGTGATCCGGCTCTTCCTGCGGAGGATGATCTTCTTTTTTGCTATTGCAGCTGAAAACTGTGAACAGCCGTCCATCTATTTCCTCTACCCAATCAGTTGGTTTAGTTTGAGCTATGTCAGCTTCGTGATGCTATCATACATCCACATCAGCTGCGAAAGCAATGAGTAAGCTTTTTTTTTTTTTTGCCCAATCGAAGAAGACTGTCGTAAATAAAAATATTAGAGATCGCGGCCTAGTACCGCCTCTTTGCCTATTATCTTCATCCTCGTTAGATATCAGCCTCTAAAATATTTCTTCGTGATACTTAGAGGATGCTATACTACCCTAAAATAGATTTCCAGTGCCACAAGCATGTCATCCCATCTGGATAAATTAAAATCATATTTGATATGCAGCGTGATTGTTGGTATTTCAGACTTAGATGCAGTCTCCAAAACTTCTGCCTTGATACTATTATAAAGTGCCCTCTCCAAAAGCGATGCTGTTGATGAAAAAATCCACTCTAATCCTCGACTACAGTCATGCAACATTGCTTCAGAAGGCGGTTCATCATATTTTATGCAGTATTCGCCTGGCACAATCTGCGAAAAGGCGGCGGAAAGTACGGGTCTCTTTTTTTCGGAATGAGAACTATCTGTATGGCCTTCTCTCTGGTGGAAAGATTTGTGGCGCATGTGCAACAAAAGCTCTGGGCTGGTATTTGTAGCTAACCGAATAGCTTCTTTGGATTTTCATCATTTCAAGCCACACAAGTCTGTTTGATGATCTTCTTTTTTTGGTTTTTTTAAGCTATGTGGTCTTTCTTTGTAAAACTCCCATTCCCGGTGAGTGGCTAAGTTCAAAAGAGAACGTCCATACCAGGGCCGGATTAACAGGTAGGCAGAATAGGCAGTTGAAAAAGACTTCTAAAATTTTCTTAAAAAAAATAAAAAAAATTAAATTTTCTTACAAACATAAAATTCTAGACAGTGAAAGAAAAATATAATCAGAACTGAAAACAAACTTTACTCAAATAAATAAAATTGACCACATTCAAAAGGCGACGACCGACAAACTAGACAATGTTCCTAAAAAGGACATTTCCGACTCAAAAATGTCACGACAAATTGTATGAGCGTGCAAAGAATTGTATCGAAGTGAAAGGAGAGCATACTGAATAATAAAAAAGGTTTCTAAATGTTCTTCAGTTGGAAGGTCATACTGGTGAAAGTCTAGCGAATCAAACTTTAAAGTTTCTTACTGAAGACTGTGGTTTAGATATTCAAAATTGTAGAGGACAATAATATGGCAACGCCTTAAACATGCCCGGGAAGTATAAAGGTGTGCACGCAAGAACATTGAGTTTGAATGAGAATGCGATCTATGTTCGCTGTTGCGCACATTCCCTTAATTTGGTTGGAGAGCATGCTGTGAAGTGCTGTTTTTATGCAGTACATTTTTTCGCCATTATGCAGACATTATAAAATTTGTTTCCGCTTCCGCCTATAGTTGGGGCGTATTAAGGAATAAAGTAAACAATGAGAAAACTTTGAAGACATTGTCAACTACACGCTGGAAAGCACATTCAAATGCGACGAATGCAGTTTACGACTCATTTGAGATCATATTAGAGGCTCTAGAAATCATTGCTGATGATGAATCACAAAATACTGATACTCGTTATGAGGCGACGTGTATCGCGAATAAAACGCAAAAATTCGAATTTGGTTTCATGTTGATTTTATGGAACTCTATTTTGACTGCTCTGCGTTCAGTAAGTAAGTTACTGCAAAGTGAAGAGGCAGATTTGCAAACGTGTGGTTTTTTGTACGGATTGTTAGAAGAGAAGAGAGTGAAAAGTTCAATGATTTCAAGGAAAAAACAGAACAATTATTACCTTGTGTAGGTTATACAGAAATCGTAAAACGTACTCGTCGTAGAAAAAACCAACCTAATGACGGAAATGCTCCAGAAGTCCAGAAGTAGAATTTTCGCCTCGCGATGATTTTAGAACAAAAGGTTTCCTCGAAAACATCGACAATCTTCACAGTGAAATTAAGCGACGTGCGAATGTTTATATGGAAGTTTCAGAGAGATTTGCATTTCTCATCAACTTTTCTCTGAGCGATGGAGACCTCCCCGAAGCTATAAATAACTCAGTTCATTTTTATTATAGAGATTTGGAAGAATTTTTCATTTAAATGAAACAATTCCAAAGTTAAGTGAACTCCAGATACACTGATGTACAAAAAACTCAGTCATTTGTGTAAGATTCTAATGGAAGATCAATTAGCCGATGTATTTCCTAGAACATAAATAGCTCTTCAGATTTTTTTAACATTAATGATCACAAATTGTTCTGCCGAACGATACTTCTCGCATTTAAAAAGAATCAATGCTGCTGAAAGAGCTACAACGCGACAAGAGCGACTCGAGATGTTAGGTATACTTTGCAATGGGTCAGATTTATTGAACGAAGTCGATATTGATGATATAATTGATGAATTTGCCCAAAACAAATGTAGAAAACGACATGCTTAAAATGTAGATAGTAATTTTATTGATATTATTACATTGTGACAATAAAATGTTTATGAAAGATATAAGTTTGTATTTTTTAATCGAAAAAATAAGGGAGCGGACGTGAAAAGGGCCCCCAAATTAATGGTTACCTAGGGTCCCGTTGATGGTTAATTCGGCCCTGGTCCAAACTGCTTCTCATGCTGTCCACCTGCGTCACCTGTTTCGGTTGAAGCAATTTCTTTATTTCTGTTTGATGCTCTCATACACTTCGATTGATAATCATTGATTGCAATGCCGTGAACTCACTTCGTCGGTACAATGTCAAAGTCACGAATTTTTGTTTTAACGAAATATTATATATGTCAAATTTTGCAAAGCCAAAACAAAAAATGTGCATTTTTTTTTTTTTTTAATTAACATATAATTTTTCAATTAACATTACTTAGTGGTTTACAAAAGTAAACCTTCCAATAGTAAAATACAAAATTAAATCTCTATTAATTAAATCTCTATTTTTAACAATGTCTTATGCGTGTTTCTCAAAACATCAAATATGCACATTCGTAACTTTGGCATTGGATCGACCACTTCGCTCTTTTCAATGCTTATGAATTTTCCAGTGTTTCAGCCTCATATTTTTCGTAGCTCAGCGATTTCTGGACATATGGTTTATGTGGACCATTTGTGCAGAATACCAAAAATTTAGAAAAAAATATTTCAATTAAAAAAAAAACGCTTTTCTAAGTGCAGTCGCCTTTGTCAAGTTTGGCAAACACTTCAAGTGTATATCTGCCATGAAAATCTTCTCAGTAAAAAATCATCTGGCTTGCAGCCGCTGTTCGGAATCGGCATAAAATATGTAGGTCCCGTCGTGCCATTTTGTAGAAATAAATTAAACGGGGCACGACGCAAATTGGAAGAGGAGCTCGGCCTTAAGTATCCTCCAAGCATAATCGCACAAAATATTTTTTTTAGACATTGGTCCTAATGAAATTATCAGCATTTCATACAAACACTTTGAATAACCACCATTCCTTCCTTCATCACTTTTCCATATTTTCCCGAAAGCATCATGGAGATGCAACATGTTGCCAAAAATTATCATTGCATTTTTGCTTCTTGGACATAGACATTTTGGATGAAAACTTGATATAACTTTCGGAAAAAAATTGCCAAAAATTAATGCTCGTTGGGTGGCCTCGACATTTTGTAATTTGTTAAACTAAAATTCATTGGGCTACAAAACTGCATACTCAAGAAAACTCCAAGAACTCGAAATAAAAATTTCTATCGTCTTCGAATTTTTCGGATAACATTTTGCATAGTATAAGTTAAAAAATTTCATTCTTTAAATGTCCAAAATAAAAAAAGAAACAAATTGACGAAATTGGCAAAAAAGCAGCCACTGCTATTCTTCTGTTCACTGCTGTATGTTTTTTTTTTTTTTATTGACGCTCAACTCGATTTCGTTGCTGCATATTGTTCCTTTACATACCTTTTTCTTCCACCTAGATTCAACAATTGTTTGTTTTACTTTCCCGCCACCCCCTTTCATACTTATTTACTTATAAGTCTCACGTAGATACTAAAATCAACTTTAACGCTCTTACAAAACTCGCAGTGATGAGTCTTCTACTTTTTTGCGTTATTTAATATTTATTTTCAAATATTGCTGCAAATTTTCTTCATCACTGCATTACGACACACTCAACATGCCACTATGTTGCATGCCACATGCCGCATATTTCATACTTCATTCGCAATCATACGCACACATTCAAGCACACAAGTGCAAACACCGAATGTGCGTCTAGCTGTAAAATAAGTTGTGCCTCATAAGCGTCATGTTGCAAGTTCTCAGCCTTAGCTGCAACAAGAGAAAATGCAGCTCGCCATCTTTTAGTTACTCACTTCTACTATTTTGTAAATAGTTTTGTGTTGTTGCTTATTTTTATGCCTTTCCTAGAAGACACTGACGCGCACCAGCGGCAATGCGGCATTACGCGTGTACGCAGTTATATGCCACACGCAGTGGTCGCTTGCTTCGTTGTTGCATGCCATACGTTGTTTGTTGTTATTGTTTTAAACAGCAATTGTTTTTTTTACGTATTTTGTTATTATTTTATTTTTATATTCAGCGTGCTTTGCACGCAGAGTATATTAACTTTGATGATAACGGTTGGTTGTACAGGTATAAAGGAATCGAGATAGATATAGACTTCCATATATCAAAGGAAATCATCAGTATCGAAAAAAAATTTGATTGAGCCATGTCCGTCCGTCCTCCCGTCCGCTAACACGATAACTTGAGTAAGTATTGAGATATCTTCACCAAATTTGGTACACGAGCTTATCTGGACCCATAATAGGTTGGTATTGAAAATGAGCGAAATCGGATGATAACCACGCCCACTTGTTATATATATAACATTTTGGAAAACACAAAAAACCTGATTATTTAGTAATTAAAAACCTAGAATGTTGAAATTTGACATGTGGACTGATATTGAGACACTTGATAAAAATTTGAAAAACTGTTTAAACTGTATAAACTGGGCGTGGCACCGCCCACTTGTGATAAAATCAATTTTACAAATATTATTAATCATAAATCAAAAATCGTTAAACCTATTGTACCAAAATTCGGCAGAGAGGTTGCCTTTAGTACAAAGAATGCTTTGAAGCAAAATTAACGAAATCGGTTAAGGACCACGCCCACTTTTATATAAAATATTTTTAAAAGGGTCGTGAACGAATAAAATAAGCTATGTCTTTGCAAAAAAGAGATTTATATCAATGGTATTTCATTTCCCAAGTGGATTTATAACAATAAATAGGAAAAACTTCAAATTTTAAAAAATAGGCGAGGCACCGCCTCTTTTATGACTAAGCAATTTTCTATGTTTCGGGAGCCATAACTCGAAGAAAAATTAACGGATCGTAATAAAATTGGGTACACAGATTTTCCCTATAGCAGGAAATATTTCTAGAAAAATGAACGAGATCGGTTAAAGACCACGCCCACTTTTATATAAAAGATTTTTAAAAGGGTCGCAGACGAAAATAATAAGCTATAACTTAGCGAACAAGAGCTGTGTATCAATATAATTTTACTTTTTAAATTGAATTGCAGCATTAAATTGGAACACACTAAAATTTTTGAAAATGGGTGTGGCACCGCTCCTTTTATGACTAAGCAGTTTTCTATGTTTCGGGAGCCATAACTCGAAGTAAAATTAACGGATCGTAATAAAATTGGGTACACAGATTTCCCCTATAGTAGAAAATGTTTCTAATAAAAATGAACGGGTTCGGTTAAAAACCACGGCAACTTAAATATAGAACAAATTTAAAAGGGTCGCAGACTAGAATAATAAGCTATAGCTTAGCAAAAAAATAGTTTTGAATCAATGATATTTCACTTATCAATTTTTATTGTAAGAGGAAATGGGGAGACATTTTTTTTAAACGGGCGGTGCCACGTGTTATATAGAAAAGTAATTTATCTGAAATGAAATGTACAATTGAAGCTCTCGCTGAGTATATAATGTTCGGTTACACCCGAACTTAGACACCTTTACTTGTTTATTTTAACATGCAGTTATTTTTTTTCTCCTTACCTCTTTCTCATATAATGTAGCAAAAAAATGTGTATGTGTCTGCCACTCGTATTTTCTGGTTGTTGTCGCAGATCACAAAAAATATTGAAAAAAACAACAAAATACACATTAATAGTATGAAAAATTAAAAGAATAATAAGATGACTTACGCATTCGGAGAAGCCCAGCCATTGCTGTCCCGAACAGTGCGCGGACATTTCAAAAGAGAATGTTGGTAGACTTTTTTTTAAGAAAACAATAGCTACAGTTTATATTTTTACAAAACAATTCATAATTTATTATAAAACAAATAAAGCACATTTCACACACTTTTAAAAAACATGTAACCAAAACAAAAAATACATGTAAATTTGTATATATGTGCATAGCTTATGCCTATATGATACTTGCTTTGTACCAAAAATACTGCCACAAAATAACCGACTTCGGCATGTTATCGCTCACTTAAAATTTTTTTCTCTTCGTTCAAAATTATTTAAAATAAACTGATGAAAATAGCGCAGGAAAATACTTGCGTGCTCATTTACTACATTTATTTCTCAAACCAATTTATTTCTTATTTGAATTTGTGCACAAATTTTTCAAAATTGGTTAGTTTGTTTAGTGTCACCTGTTAATGTTAATTGGGTGTGCTCGGCAATTAAATACGTTTACCTAATGATCGCAGTATTTGGTTTCAATTCGAATATATTGCAATGTTGGTACTGTTTCGGGCTTTGGTGGTAGAAGTGGTAGAAAATGGGCTAAAAAGTTAGTAAATCTACCAATAAAGTGGTAAAGTCCGTGCACTGGTCCCGAATCTCCCCTTTGCTACTAAGGCTGTTCGCCAATAGATATCATACCGCTGCTTACTCTGGCGTTTACCCTCTTCAGTTCAGATTCATATTGATTAGCCAAGCTCCCGCATGCTCTCGCTCCTCACACTTTTGGTACGAAAAGCAGCTGCTCTCCTAACAACGCTAGCTGTGTTTGTGAATTCGGGGTAGCACATAAATACCAGGTCTCTTCAAAGTTGGGACTGTGACAGTGTTAGTAAGGGTATTGGTTTAGTCGTTGTTTGCTAACATTCAAAAATATTTGTTAAATATGCTCCGGAAATCTTATCTCCTGATAAATACTATTGTGGAACCAGAAAGAGGTGAGTGCCGGAAATCAGCTGATTGGTACTTTTTTAATATAATTTGATACTTCAACTATCGGCGCAGTACGATTTTGACATTAATCCAACGATTGCCAAAAAAAAATACATGTAATTTTTATTTATGTTTCCTTGTCTCCATTGTTCCGTTGTATGGTTCCGCCACTGTGCTTTTATTCAACGCGAGTTTGTGAGACATCTACTTAACATGCAATTACTGAGTATTCTATTTCAATATTTGACAAAACCCACATCATAAATTTTTACAAATTTTTCCCGGAGGCATCATAAAATTCTAACGTGTTGAGGCAACATGTTGCGACTGATCACTTAGCATTGCTAACAGGAACATAATTGACAAAGGGTCAATGTTGGCGAGTCAAACAAAGTGGTGATGTGAAGTATTCATCTTTTTATCAGAATGAGCCCAAAATCTGTAATTCTCCAAGATTTTGTATTTTTCATTTTGACTTTTGAGAAACAGAGTGACTGGAGAACTCATGCTGGAAGACCAAAGTGTAAGTACGAATCGTTCAGCTTTTTATATGGTACTAGAAGAAGACCCGGCAGACGTTGTCCTGCCCTAAATTTGGCCTATCTGCATACATTTTAATAAGCTTTTTCCGTCTGCATCAGCATAGGAACTGGTAGAAATTTCAAATAAAAACAAGTAAAGGTGTCTAAGTTCGGGTGTAACCGAACATTATATACTCAGCGTGAGCTTCAATTGTACATTTCATTTCAGAAAAATTACTTTTCTACATAACACGTGGCACCGACCGTTTAAAAAAAAATGTATCCCCTTTTCCTCTTACAATAAAACTTGATAAGTGAAATATCATTGATTCAAAACTATTGCTAGTCTACGAACCTTTTAAATTTATTTTATATCTCAGTTTCCGTGGTCTTTAACCGATCCCGTCCATTTTTACTAGAAATATTTTCTGCTATAAGGAAATAATATGTACACAATTTCATTACGATCCGTTAATTTTTCTTCGGGTTATGGCTCCCGAATTTGATAGAAATATGCTTAGTCATAAAAGGGGCGGCCCACCCATTTTCAAAAATTTTAGTGTTTTCCAATTTAATGTTATAATTCAATTTAGAAAGTAAAATTCTATTGATACAAAGCCCTTTTTTCCAAAGATATAGCTTATTTTATTTGTCCACAACCCTTTAAAAATCTTTTGTATAAAAGTGGGCGTGGTTCTTAACCGATTTCGTTAATTATTCTTCAAAGCATTTCCTATAGTAAAGGCAACATCTCTGTCGAATTTTGTTACGATAGTTTAACGATTTTTGATTTATTATTAATAGTATTTGTAAAATTGATTTTATCACAAGTAGGCGGTGCCACGCCCATTTAAAAAAAATCTTCAAATTTTTATGAAGAGTTTCAATATCAGTCTACATGTCAAATTTCAAAATTCTTGGTGTATTATTTATTAAATAATCAGGTTTTATGTTATATATATAAAAAGTGGGCGTGGTTATCATCCCGTTTCGCTCATTTTCTATACCAATCTATTCTGGGTCCAGATAAGCTCGTGTACCAAATTCGGTGAAGATACCTCAATATTTACTCAAGTTATCGTGTTAACGGATGGATGGACGGACGGACCGACATGGCTCAATCAAATTTTTTTCGATACTGATGATTTTGATATATGGAAGTCTACATCTATCTCGATTCCTTATACCTGTACAACCAACCGTTATCCAATCAAAGTTAATATACTCTGTGTGCAAATCACGCTGAGTATAAAAAAGGGAATGAAAATTCATAGAACGGAAAGGAAGTACATTTTGTGTTATAAAAAATTAATGCATATATATTTGACTTCCAAATAAATAAACACACTATAAATGCAATATTAGCAAGCCTGTAATAATAAAAAATAAGAATTAAATTGCAGACTGAGAGTCAAGCACAAAAAAATAAGAGCGGAAATGTATAAGCTCTTACTTTTCCGTACCTCGACGGAAAATAAATGGAAAATATATTTGTAAAATAAAAAAAAAATTTGCAAAAAAAAGCAAACAATTCTACTATTTAATAGTTTATGCAACTAGAGAGCGAATCAAATAGTGGAAACCACTACTACACTGAAAGAAAGTTAATATCGTCTATCATATATATCCATATGTCCCTGATGATGACTTCAGATTTAAGTAGAAATATCGACTAGGTTAGGTTAGGTTAGGTTGGGGTGGCTGCCCGAGGGCACACTTAGGCCAGTAGTACTAGGCCCGTTGTGATACCACGAAAAAAAAAAACACCGTTACCTCTCCTCTTCGAACCATTTTGAGGACCTGATGAAAGCTACCATGTCCTTGACGTCATGCTCCACAACCTGACTCATAGTATCAAGAAATGGAGCTCCCAGAAAGCGCTGCCGTGCTCCGCTTAGCGCTGGGCAGTTGCAAATGAGGTGAACCACCGTTTCCTCCTCCTCTTCTTCTTTACAACTCCTACAGCAACGACGATAAGGCGCTCCTAGCCTTTCTGCATGCCTACCTATGAGGCAATGACCCGTTAGTGCCCCTACAAGTGTGGAAATTGTATCCCTTCTTAGGTTGTAAACGTGACGGGACCTTTTAGGATCCCATTTAGGCCAGGTTTCTTTCGACGTTCGACATCCCGGTGTTTGTAGCCATCTTTCGTCGGCTTGACGGTAGATGTGCTCTTTTAGCATTAGCTTGCATGTGGACAGGGGCATACCTAAGCGTTCTTGTCCAGGAAGAACCTGCTTGGTTGTACCCTGCCTAGCGAGTTCATCTGCAATGCAGTTTCCCTCGATATCCCTATGTCCAGGGACCCACGTGAGATGTACACGGTTCTGTTGAGCCATCTCTTGAAGAGATCGGCGACAGTTTAGTGCTAGTTCAGAATTGAACGAGTGGGAGCCCAGAGATTTTATGGCAGCTTGGCTGTCGCTGAAGATAAAAATTTCTTTGCCGACAATGTATGTCCCTATCCTAGCTGCGGCTTCCATTATGGCTGCAACTTATGCCTGGAATACACTGCAGTGGTCGGGTAGTCTGAACGAGAGCTGGAGGTCAAGGTCCCTTGAGTATACTCCACCTCCAACTCTCCCGTTTAGCTTGGAGCCGTCCGTGTATATGGAAATGCTGTTGCCCATAGCAAGGCACTTGTCCGACTCCGTCCAGTCATCCCTGCTGGGTATGTTTATCTTAAAGTTGGTTTCCGCAACTGTTGTGGTCGCACAGCGATCCGTGCTAGGAGGGAGACAACTGTATTTGTTTAGTATACTTGAGTGTCCTGTGGTCCTGTTGTTCCAGCACGACAACTCCTTTAGACGCAGGGCTGACGTTGCCGCTGCTCGGTGACCAGCCAGATCCAGTGGAAAGATGTCAAGAATGATCTGAAGAGCTTCGCTAGGCGTTGTTGTACCCAACAAGTTTAGGTTTGACGCCTTTCTCAAGGCTGGCCACCATACGACTACCCCATACAGCAGTATGGGTCTGATAATCGCGGTATAAATCCATCTGCATATGTTGGGGGTGAGTCCCCATTTTTTTGCCAATGGCTCTTTTACATGTATATAATGCAATGTACGCTTTCTTTTGTCGCTGGATAACGTTGTCCTTCCAGTTCAGCTTTTTGTCTAAAACTACGCCTAAAAATTTGGCTTTATCTGCCAGGCTTAGGCGCACCCCATTTAGTTCTGGTAGGTTCAACGATGGTATTTTGTATCGTTTGGTATATAATACAAGCTCTACTTTATCGGAGTTGACGCTGAGTCCACATCGAGAAGCCCACAAGGAAACCTCTCGCAATGCTACCTGTATCAAGTCGCACAAAGTTTGAGGGAACTTGCCTCTGTAGATAATCGCTAGGTCATCAGCATATGCCACGACCTTCCCGCTCCCCAAACTAGTATCTCTTAATAGCGAGTTTACCGTTAGGTTCCATAGTAAGGGGGAAAGGACACCACCCTGGGGCGTGCCCCTTGCGACAAATCGTGTTATCTCAACCTTCCCCAGTGAGGAAAGCACTTTCCTTCCCCTGAGAAGTTGATCAATTAGTCCCACTAGGGGTCTATTTACGTCCAGATCAGTTAAAGCAATGTTAACGGCGTCTGGACTTATGTTATTGAATGCTCCTTCAATGTCTAGGAAGGCCACAAGACAATAATCCTTTTCGAACAAGGATGTTCCTATAGTAGAGACTAGGCTGTGTAGCGCAGTCTCCGTAGATTTACCTTTGGTGTACGCGTGTTGATAGTCCGAAATGAGATTCCTATCAATGCTTGTAGTGAGAAAATCGCTAACTATTCTCTCTAGGGTGTTGAGTACGAAGGATGAAAGACTGATAGGTCTATAGTCCTTCGGCTCGTAATGAGAGGCTTTGCCTGCCTTAAGAATGAATATGACCGTGGCGCTCCTCCATGCACACGGAATATAGTTCATAGCCAAACAAGCGGTATATGTGCCGCAGCCAGTTGGCTGATACCTCCAAAGAGTAGATAAGTTGAGCGGGTACCATCCCGTCTGGTCCAGCAGCCTTAAAAGGTTTAAAACTTTTGACTGCCCACCTCACTCTCTCCTCAGTGATGGGTATATTCACAGCTTGGTTTGCTGCAGGTACTTCCGGTGCGTTTGTCATATTTCCCGAGAAATGTGTGTCCAGGAGCAGCTCTAGAGTTTCCCCTTCTGTGCTGGTCCAGGTACCATTCGGTCTCCGCAGAAAGCTAATAGCTGTTTGCGTCTTAGAAAGCACGCACCGTAGTCTGGATGTGTCCACGACACTTTCGACTCCAGTGCAGAAGTTTCTCCATGAAGTTCTCTTCGCTTGTCTCAGGACTTTTTTGTAGGTTCATAGTTTGTCCTTGTATTCTAGCCATTGTGACCCGTTATCAAAGAATTTGGCTTTGTTAAACTGTTCTCTACAGGATTTACGAAGTAGGTCCAGATCATGGGACCACCAGTGAGGTTTACGCTTCCCGCGCGGTTTTGGCAATGGACAGGCCTGTTCTAAGGCTTTTGAGAAAGCCGATGTGAAGGTTTCTACCAGACCCTCTAGCTCCATCGTTGATGAGGGGCTTTGTGGGGGCAGTTCTGGTAGTTCTCTTGCTAACAGCTCATTATGTAGTTCCCAGTTTGTATTACGTCGGTTACGTCTCGCAATGGGCTGATCGACGAAGAACTCTAACATTACTTCAATATAACGGTGGTCTGAAAAGGAATGTTCCTCAAGAACACGCCATTTTTTAACCCACCCATAAACGTTTTCGCTACAAATAGTGAGGTCAATAACCTCTCTACGGTTTTTAGTAATAAAAGTTGGTTCATTACCTACATTGCAAACTACAAGGTTAGTTGTTAAAAGGTACTCAAAAAGTGACTCACCCCGAGTGTTTATGTCGGAACTACCCCACTGCACGTGGTGGGCGTTTGCGTCTGTCCCAATTAACAGATGGCCTTTGCTTGAGTCGGCCACCAGATGCTTTACCGTCTTTTGCGGAGGAGGTTCCTCTGCGTCGTACGGCATATAAACGGAGGCTAGCGTTAATTGGGTGCCTCCGCTTGTCAAACTGGCCGTTGTGACGTCACCATTGCTATAATTAGGCAAGAGAAAGATATTTAGCTCAGACTTTACTAAAATGCATGTTCTCACTTTACCTTCATCTGCAGCTCGGATAAGCTTAAACCCAGTGGCCCCCAATCCGCAAATCCTTGAGTTGTTCACCCAGGGTTCTTGGATAAGGACCACTTCGACGTCGCCTTTAGAAAGGCGACTGATGAGAGCACCCGAGGCTGCCTTACTTTTGTGCAGGTTTATCTGGAGCAACCTCAGCATGAGCTTGCTCAGACTCCCCTGCCTCCATCACCGTGATGTTGGGATCCTCTCCGTCGCTATCCAGCAGAGCATCCTCCATCGACAAATTGCCCAGAGCCCCTGCGTAATTTGACGTGGCGGAAACCAGGCTTTCGGCGTCGGAGATTTCCGCTTCCACTTCGGGTGCCTCAATGTCCGTGTCCAAAGAGGCACTCGAAAGGGATGCGCGCTGTGCGTCCCCACGGTATACGTGAATTACGATCTCCCCGAGGCCGTAAAACACTCTTCCTTTGCTTCGTCTAAGGAGCTCGAGAGCTTCCTTATTCAGGGCCAACACGACCTGTCTCCTAGGTCCTACAGCGTCCTCGACTTGGATGACACTCCAGTCCTGCGTTCGGAGAGCCGGGTTCATCAGTTGCAGTATCCTGAGAATTTTCTCAGGTTCTGCTGGAACCGCTGGAACCCATGCCCTGGCCCTTGGCCGAGCCGGAATGTCCTTCCAGTCAACGACCTCGATAATCGCCCCGGGATAGACTTGTCCCAGCTTTGCGGCTGCTGCCTTGTACAGCGCAACAGACCTTGCGTCCTCGCAAGCGAGTACCTTGATTTGGCCCTGGTACCATCCTGCATCAGAACCTCGCGGCGGACTACCCGGAGACTCCATCAGCACGTTGAGAACGGCGTTACCGATTTCATTCCGGACGTACGGCCACTGGTCTTTAGGGATTGCACCACGGTCATTCCCTCGGTCCAGGATTCCTATAAGGATCCGGCCCTTGGCTACCTCGGCAAAGCTGGGTTTGGCTACCGCGGGGTGATTCTGGTGCCTTTTCGGCGGTGGTTTGATGTCCTCATCGGACCTTTGACGTTTCTATGGGGTTGCGCTTGTTGGCAGAGAACCCCGAAAATTCGGCAGTAGAGCTCGCGCCCTTTCCACCGAATTCCTGGCGTTCTCTGACAGCGTTTCCAGCGGAACACCCTCATACCTTGACAGGACTTTTGCAGCCCTTCTTTTGTTCCTGTGGAACGATCCCTTGTGGGACTCTTCTTGAGAAGGGGTCCGACCCGTAGTTGCCCTCGCGGTCGTACCCCCGGATGATGTCTTCATTATGGCTCCTTTCTCCTTTGGCTCAGTGTGACCAGATCGTGGGACCCCTGTCACAGCCGTGGGGAGAATAGTCGCCATACCGGCGTCAGACGGGCGCCCAGCATCAGCAAGCGCGTCAGTGTTCGCCGTTGCCAGCGCAACTACCTTCGCCGCCATACTGGTGCTTGCCCCCGTCCGATCACCTAAGACTATGTTGACTAAGGTTGCCCTCTTGTCGTCCATGGGGAGCCGACCCGTCGTTTCCAACGCAGTCGCTCCCCCGGTTAAAGTAGCTGTTGCGGCCCCGTTTTCCCTTGGCTCGGAGTGGCCAGGTCCAGAGACCCCTGCCACAGCCGTGGGAAAAAAGGTTGCCGTTCCGGCGCTTGGTCGGTGTCCGACAACAGCAGGCGCGTCAGGGTTCGCCGTTGCCAGCGCAACTCCCTTCGCCGCCATACTATTGCCGCCCCCCACCAAGTCGCTCTTCACTTTAGCGTTGGTAGCATTGGTAGCCCTCCCTCGTTCACTAGGGCGTATGGATGCCAATGCTGTTGTCCTTCTCCCTGTGCAGGAGGACGAATTGTCTTTTAATTTGTTTTGTTTATTTTTGTTGTTCATCTTGTTCGTACGACCCCTTGCTAGACGAGGCCAGGGGAAAGGGGGAAAAGTGTCGTCCACCGCGGCAGAGCCCCTTACCGCGGTAAGACCATTTTTACTCTCTGAGGCGGCCCGGTGTCAGAGAGGCTCCGTACAAATACAGCCAGATTAACCTCCCGGCTGCAAACCATCCAATGGGCACGGTGCCGCATAACACCCTGGATTGGGAGGGGACAGATCTTGGTCATCGCTCACCCTAAGACTAGGCCACCGCAGCCATGGAGATCCATGCGAACCTGCATCCTACTGGGTGGCATAGTCACGTGCACAGCGACTAAGCCCTCGCATCGCGGCAAGATGTCTGCCCTTCGCGAGGGTAAAAATATCGACTAAATAAATTATAAAGAAATATAAACAAAAATTAAGTTTTATTCATCCTGCGAAGCCTTTAGCTCAACAAATTTAATAATTTTTAAATAGCGTGTACTGACGTACATTGAGCCCTTTGAGAAAACCCTTAGTCCTCTCATATTTCTTTTGTGTCAAACAACCCTAAAAGTATTTGTCCTCCAATATTCATTAGCGCCAAGAACATAATCTATAGAACCGGTTTATTGCACATGATCACGTATCATATCTACCGATCAGAAGTGATCTAAACAATAAGGCATCAAAACCATCAACACTGGATTTGAACATACCTTTTTTTTTGTTGTTACTCAACACTGACTGCATGACATAAACAGCTGAGAATGGGAGAATTGAACTGTAACGCGGAAAAAAAGTTCGTTTTGACTCGGCCATTTTTAGATCGGATCAGAAAGGAAACGCACGGTAGAAAATATAAGTTTTTTTTTTATATCAAGAACCGTGAATCACAGGCTATAATCGCCATCATACCCAATTACTAAACAATAGCCACACGCTCACTGCAAGTAAGGCTACCTGAGCCAGCGAACTCCTATATTTTGCGACTTCAAGCCAATCCAAGGCAGAAAGTGCTGAACGGGATAAGCACCCTCATTTTGGGACACGCGTTTCTACCCTGATACACGCGGCCCGGTTCGATATGCATGTGTTCTCGAGTCTTGGTAAGAAGGGTTCGCTGGTACAACCACTAGTGAAAGCATGCCAAGTCTAACACACTTGGACGATGCCATGCAAATGGAGTAACTACGACAATATAATATAACTCGTGGTAATACCGGAAAGCAATTGGTGTGACTATGACAAGTCAAAAATAAAAGGAGCTAAATCATGATCTTCACAATTACGAGCTGGTAATCTAAATACCACGGAGCATAGCAGTTAGTTACGTTATAACTGGAATACCACCTACGCGGCAACGCCAACCAACTACAACAACCCTCAGTAGCCGTCAGCAACTATACTACTACTAGAAGGAAACCACGGTCAGGTTTAGGTCGAGGTTGTAAGGAATGCGCATAAGCAAATAATTTTCAATTTAACATTAATTGTGTATACTCGCTCGACACCGTGTTGTGTGTTTTTTTTTCTTTTCCTAATTAGCGTTGATGTGGAAATGAATTGCCAATTGTACAATTCGACGTAACAGTCCAAGAGACGTACATCATTTAAGTTTAGGAGAGTATATGATTGTACCTACTTATGAATATCTTTAATCAAGCAGCCTAGTAGAGCAACTATATCACTACGTTGGAACCCTGCAGCTGTTTGCGCAAACAACGAGGGAGCAATCAAATTGACGTAAGTTCCAATCAAATGTAATATTACATCTATATATATACGTATAAATAGATACAATAGTATACTTTCCGGAAAGCCAAAACCCTAGTTTTTGCTAGTTGACGCACTTAATATGCTTCATCTTTCATTCAAAGTTTGAATAGACACCATTCAAAGTCTGAATGAATCTCGCCTTGACATAGGCAAACACGCGCCCATAAAGATCTATATATGAAAAGGAAAATAAAAATATATAGGAATCCTCAATGGACTGTTATTCGGGAATCAGTACCGAGATAATAACGTTTATGGTAGTTGTCTACCTTACATATAAGGAAAGCGCTCCTACCGCAATTATTAAATCGTAGCATTGCCGTTTGGGTATGTAACCCCCCCCAACAAGGCAAACGGATATAAGTCACTTTTGTAAAGTTTTTCTTTATTAGTGTCAAACACTAAGCCTAGCAAAAGTTGTTGCGTTTTTTCATTATTTTTTCTTGTTAAATATGCGTGCAATTAACGAGATTACTTGGTGGCACTACAAAAAAAAAATAAACAAATGTAATTCCTAAGATACTCTGTAATTACCCTATTGATGCATAATTTTCATTCATAAGGCTAAATTTAATATTATTAACTACAAACAACAGAAAAGAGGATAAAAAGAACAACGTATGTAGGTATAACCCCACGTAGAAATTTGTACATATCCCCTATGAATGGAATTTTTTTTTGTTGTTTTATTTATCAATTGCACTTTATGTTGGTTTCAAAGAGAAGGGCCAGCGTATTTATGTATGCCTAACTCGGCCTTCGATGCAAGTTATGCATACAAACCTACGTGCCTATAAATAAACTTATGCTCTCGATTCCTAGTCTTTGTCTTTTTTTATTACGCTCTAAGCTCTCTACTTAGCAAGCGCGCTCAATCTCTCTATTATATATAAGCAATGAAGAGTTTTATTGTAAATGACGGTCAATGACCTCGAAAATGAAGAAGTAGGTCAGTAGGTTAGTATCAGCTGTTAGCATACCCCCAAAAGAATTTTGTTAACATACGCAATTACATCGTGTTAGCATTTAAGATATTTTCTTTTGCCAATTCGTTACCACTAATGTTAACTTATTACTGGATTTGTAGTCTTTACTTAGTATAATAAGGATATATTTTTTTTTATACATATACTTATATGTAGATATGAGCTGAATTTTTATAAATATAAATTGTTAATATGGAGTAAATCGAAGATTAAAGTGGTCTGATTCTTGCAGGTTGGTGTGTGGAAAAGGGGCTTTATTACCATCTAATAAGCCAAGGTAGGGTGGGTATAGAGCAGTCGCATCAATATACATTAGCGCTGCATGGTTGGGATGTTTCACGTGCGAGTATGGGTGGTTGCATGTAGTTATTTGGTGGTAGTTACCCTTTGTGTGCAAATTAATATATTTTGTTATGACTTCAGGTTGATGGATGTTGGCTTGGTTAGCAGGCGCGTACCTGAACCCTCCCAAGGCTGAAGCTCCGGCAATCGCCAGTGCACACACCGTGGCTGCTGACAGGCTTTGCAAGCCCATCCTGAAAGCCCAGCCAGAGTCTCATAACAGAAAATGGCGCCGGAGCAGGGACCCACATACGACTGGGGGTGTACCTTTTCTCCCTAACCTGATGTGATCCCTTTACATAGTTCCCTCTTGGAACATTACTGTCTGTCTGAGTTTATTTGTATTTGAGCAAGAACGTTTATAGTCGATATCCTTCTTTAAATAATCACCTTAAATTAGAGCAATTGATTGGATTCAGGAATTTGCGAACCTCAAGCAATATGCTTCGGGTTTTGACCAATCCAATTAGAATCTAATATATCTTTTTGTTTTTTTTTCAACTGTGGTTATGTAGCTGTGTGACAACTCTGATGCTGGAATTGCAGTATCCTAAAGGCTTTATGTCTACGGATCTGACCGCTAATGACAAGTGCACATAAACTGTTTAACAACCTTTTTTTTTTCTTTCTTTCGAGTTTTTGAAGTTTTCTTGAAGTTAATGGCGAAATAGTTATATGGAAGTTTGGCTAGCATTTCGACTATATGTCCTCTAGCTAACCAATAACTAAATTACCTAACAGGTCTTGAAAATTGCTATTAACTCAGTTAGTCCCAAATCCTTTCGGGGCTTAAATTTTATTACTGAAGTGATGTTTATTTATTTTCTTTTATTACGACCAAGTTTTGAGAGTTCAACTATACCACCATTCTCGATGAAACTATTCCAACCCAACCACCACACTGCCTGGGAGTCAGACCATTACTTTATGAAAGTTTTTTTTTTGAGTTCATTTTTGCTGCTATCAAGTACTAGAATCAAATCGATATTTCGGATTTCTATTGCTTTTCGTTGAATACGATACGAAATATAATTTTTTTTTACTATACATAAAACAGCTGCATTTGTTTTGACATCTATACCAAGGCAAATACGTACGCACGTATATAGCCAAATTTATTATAGAATAGCTATTTTTTTTGTTGTCCTGAATAGTTTTCCTGAACTTTTCATCTTGCTTATTTTTTTCTTGGCTTCACTTACGCTTATTTGCGAATGTAAAATATAGCGTTCATTGCGTAATACCATTAAAGCTTTGAAAAGGATTTAACTTAAATTCGTTATCTTTTGAGATTTAACTTTGTATGATAACTCTAAACTCTAAAGAGAGACACAATATAACGGCGCTGACTTTTGTAAAATTTCTTTTCACAATCTCCACCAACCGTGTCTAACTAGCTCGAAAGTTTTAGTTTTGTCTGAGAAAGTGGACATACATTATACCCATACATCCTTAAGTTTTTTTTCACTTCCTTCGATTTTTGTTCGCTTTATTAACTGGGTTTGGTAATAATGGCGACGCGCAATAGCAACGAATACGGACATCCGTCGGGTACGGTTTGCACAATATGTAGGGAAGTTTTTTCTGAACATGACGATGTCTTGACGACTGCGTGCTCTCACCGCTTCCACCGAGCCTGTCTTTTAACTTGGCTCAAAACTAAAGCAACTTGCCCGCAGTGCCGCGCGAAGTGCAGTAGTCGCAACTGCTTCGAAAGCACAGGTGCACGTCGTCGGACGCGTGCTACAGCACAGGACGACAATGCGGATCTGAATTTGCCCCGTCTTAGTCAGGAGCAGGGTCAGGCTGTTGCAGGTGCCGCAGCCTTACCTCTAGAAAACCCACCGGGAAGTAGCCATAAGGAGGAGGAAACTCGCATACGAAACATAGTTTCCGCTGTGATAACAGCCCGGCAAGCCCCGATTTTTGAAGACCTTGAGAACCGCGTTGCACAAATCATTGAACAAAGACTCGAGACCACCCTCGCTAACGTATTGGGAAGGTTAAATCTTAACGCGACTAATATACAATCAGCTCCTCCCGTCGATAATGTTAGTCCAGTTGAAAATATCGCCCATGTAAATTCTCCACCCAACATCTCGACTCCACCCTGGCCTAGGGACAGTCCAAACCTGCCAAATCATTCTAATCAAAATTTTTACCGTACTGTGGACCAGATGAGATTTAGCGATACATCGAGCGTTCCAATCTCAGGTAGAGTAGCACAGCTTATTTCAAGTTGGGGTGTTACTTTTGATGGGTCCACCCGTATGTCAGTAGATAGTTTCATTCAACGGATTGAGTGCCAAGTTATAGATACTCTTGGGGGAAATTTCAACCTTCTCTGTGAGCATGTACAGAGCCTATTTACGAAAGACGCCAAAGATTGGTATTGGAGATACCGGCGCTCGGTAGAACGAGTTACGTGGCCGTCTTTATGTCAAGCTTTAAGAACCAACTTCCAGCTGCATAAAAGTGACTTCGAACTTAAAGAGCAAATTCGAAGCCGGAAACAAGGAGCAAGTGAAACTTTCGACGAATTTCGTAATGCGGTACTTAAGCTCGCTGAACCTTTGCAAACCCCTTTGACTGAGCCTGAATTAGTAGAGATATTACAACATAATTTACGCTTCCGTGTTCGACAACAATTGTTGTATATGCCCATTAGCTCGCTCGCCGAATTGCGCAGACTCTGCCTGAAGGGTGAAAGCCTTGTCAACGAATTTGGTAAGGTTAGCAATACACTTCCGTCAATAAATTCCCGTGAATACCCACGACGTTATGCCAATGAGTTGCAACTCGAAGACGATACGCCCCATGAGTCGGAGGTTGAAGTAGATGAAATCACTGAGAGATCTACTAACCGAAAACTATTGTGCTGGAATTGTAGAAGCGAAGGACATAGATATGTAGATTGTTTGAAGGACCGAACCGTATTTTGCTATGGATGTGGCACGCCTGATGTGTACCGCCCGAAATGCGAGTCGTGTTCGGGAAACTCCAAACCGAGCGAGGCTTCGCACCGGAATCCTCGCCAGGACCCAAAACTGTAGAAATACCGAAGGTACTCTTACGTCCCGTCAATACCCACACTAGCAATGGGGTAATGTCACCTATCCACCCGGAAGAAACGCTCAAAAATCTCCCGCATGTTCGCCAGATCGTGCCTTATGACGTTCGTCTGAGAAATTATAACGAAGTGAAGAACAGAATTTTTGGCACAGGTGGTTCCGCATCTCCTAGTCGTTCAGCCACGCGAATTAAAGCATTTTGGAGAAACACCAAACTAAAACGCAAGTCCTTGAGAAATTTTATATCATCGATAGAAAGAAAATCGTATGATCTGCGGCCCTACGCAAAGATTGAAGTCCTTGGAGAAGAGTATCTTGGTCTGCTAGATAGTGGAGCACAGGTTTCCTGTATAGGAGCCACTCTAGCAGAAGTTGTTCGCAAACAAAGACATCTACGTGAACATAAAACAGCTGTCTGTACTGCTGACGGTAAATACCAGGTTGTTTTTGGAGTCCTTGACCTAAGTGTCAAGTTTGAAGGCAAAACAGAAGTGATAACCTTTTTTGTAATACCGAGCATGTCCCAATCGATTATACTAGGAGTTGACTTTTGGAGCAAATTCCGGATTGCTCCGCACGTTATATCCGAGGTGACCCTTGACGACAAGGAAGAAAAACTTGATGAAAATTCCCTGCCTCTAAGTAGCGAACAACAGCGTCAGTTGGCAATAGTCAAACACAGATTTCCGAATTGTGAAAAAGAGGGCTTAGGGAAAACTTCTCTTTTGGAGTATGTTATAGAACTCCAGCCTAATGTCCGTCCGATAAAACAACGGTATTTTCCCATTTCCCCTGCTATAGAGAAACTAGTTCATGCAGAAATTGACGAAATGGTGAATTTAGGTGTAATCGAGGAGTCCCCTAACAGTCCATGGTCAAGTCCGGTCGTACTAGTGAAGAAGCCAAATAAAGTCCGTCTGTGTTTAGATTCAAGAAAAATAAACAGCGTTACCGTTAAGGACGCTTACCCCCTGCCACACATTGATGGTATATTAAGTAGAATACCAAAGGCTAAGTACATAAGTTCACTAGATCTGCGTCGAGCCTTTTGGCAAATTCCCCTGTCCGAAAACTCTAGAGACTACACTTGTTTCACCGTCCCCAATCGTCCGTTGTACCGTTATTGCGTAATGCCCTTTGGCTTATGCAACGCCCCTCAAGCGCTTTGCCGTCTGATGGATCGTGTCATTCCTCCCCACTTGAAGAATCAAGTTTTCGTCTATTTAGACGACCTTCTTATATTGTCCGAAGATTTTAACAATCACTTGTCCGTCCTTTCCGAAGTCGCACTTCACCTCAGGAAAGCTGGTTTGACGATTAACCTAGAAAAGAGCAAATTTTGCATCAAGGAAGTTAAATACCTTGGATATATTGTAGGTAACGGAACCTTAAGCACTGACCCGGATAAAATTTCGGCCGTGGCTAGCTATCCGGTACCAACCAGTGTAAAACAACTCCGGCGCTTCCTCGGAATGGCCGGCTGGTACCGCCGGTTCGTGACCAATTTTGCCTCCATTACAACCCCCCTAACAAACTTGTTAAAGAAAGGCAAAGGGTTTGCATGGAATGACGATGCGCAGAAAGCATTTGAAACTTTGAAAGAAATGCTTTGTTCAGCTCCCGTCTTAACCAGTCCAGATTACGAGAAACCCTTCATACTCCAATGCGACGCGTCTAAGCTTGGTGTAGGTGCTGTATTGGCCCAGAAAAACGATGACGGCGTCGAGATGCCAATCGCATACTTCTCGCAAAAACTTAACAAGGCCCAAAGCAACTACAGCGTTACGGAGCTGGAATGCCTTGCGGCCATTCTCAGTTTAAAAAAATTTCGGGCCTATGTTGAAGGACAAGACTTCACCATTGTCACCGACCATGCCAGTCTTCAATGGCTTATGCGTCAGACAGACTTGTCCACCAGGTTAGCTCGATGGTCTTTAAAATTACAAGGGTATCGCTTTAATATAGAACACCGAAAAGGGTCTCAAAATGTAGTACCGGATAGCTTATCCCGCCAAAATTTTGAAGAGATCAACGAGACGGAAGCTTGCCCGCTTGTAGATTTGGACTCGGTCGAATTTCAGTCCGCCGAGTACAAAAAGCTAATTAATCATGTCCGAAACAATCAAGCTCGCCTGCCTGACTTGCAAATAGTGGATGATCGAGTGTACAAAAAAACAGAGCATTCGGACGGTAACGCGGAGCGGGAGGTGTATAATTGGAAGCTGTGGATCCCAAAAAATTTGGTTAGAAAAGTTGTCGAAAATGCTCACTGTCCGCCAACAAAATGTCATGGCGGAATCGCGAAAACACTAGAACGATTAAGAACGAACTTTTACTGGCCTAAAATGATTATCGATGTTAAGGAATATATCGGTCTTTGTGGTATCTGCCGAAGTACCAAAGCGCCAAACGTAACATTGCGTCCGCCTATGTCAGCACAATACACTGTCCAACGACCCTTTCAAAAGCTTTATATCGACTTATTAGGTCCGTATCCTAGATCTCGACATGGCAATACCGGAATTGTGATAGTTTTAGATCATTTTACGAAATTTCCTTTACTCAAAGCTTTACGGAACTTTAATGCGACGGGCATCTGCAACTTCCTGCAAGAACATGTTTTTAGCGTGTTCGGCACTCCTGAAATTATATTAAGTGACAATGGCAAGCAGTTTAAATCAGCTCTATTTAACAACCTCCTTGCTGAGCGTGGAATCAAGCATGTGTATACGGCCTTGTACAGTCCCCAAGCTAATGCGAGCGAGCGAGTTAACCGATCGATAATTGCAGGGATACGAGCATACCTGAAGGAGGACCAGACCCTATGGGATAAGCACCTGCCTAGCATATCGGAAGCATTGCGAAGCTCATATCACCAGGCTATCGGCTGTTCGCCATACTATGCTGCCTTCGGACAGCAAATGACGTCGCATGCCGACGAGTATGAGCTTCTCCGTAAATTAGGAACCGTAGACGAAAATATCCTAGACAGATCCGAGAGACTGGTGTTGGTGCGGAAGTCGATCGGCGAACATATTCAAAAGGCGTTCGAAGCCTCTTCCAAACGTTACAACTTGCGAAGTTCGGGGGAAAGCTTTAAGATAGGAGATAGCGTATACAGGAGGAATTTCGTTTTAAGTGATGCCACAAAGAAATTTTGCTCGAAATTCGCCCCAAAGTTCGTAAAAGCAAAAGTCATTACAGTCAAAGGCAACTGTTTATACGAATTGCAGGATGACAGCACAGGAAAGCGGGGAGTATATCATGGGAAGGATATTCAGAAAAGCAAAACTCCATGACACCCCGCACCAACCCTCTAAGTGGGGGGGTGTGTACTGACGTACATTGAGCCCTTTGAGAAAACCCTTAGTCCTCTCATATTTCTTTTGTGTCAAACAACCCTAAAAGTATTTGTCCTCCAATATTCATTAGCGCCAAGAACATAATCTATAGAACCGGTTTATTGCACATGATCACGTATCATATCTACCGATCAGAAGTGATCTAAACAATAAGGCATCAAAACCATCAACACTGGATTTGAACATACCTTTTTTTTTGTTGTTACTCAACACTGACTGCATGACATAAACAGCTGAGAATGGGAGAATTGAACTGTAACGCGGAAAAAAAGTTCGTTTTGACTCGGCCATTTTTAGATCGGATCAGAAAGGAAACGCACGGTAGAAAATATAAGTTTTTTTTTTATATCAAGAACCGTGAATCACAGGCTATAATCGCCATCATACCCAATTACTAAACAATAGCCACACGCTCACTGCAAGTAAGGCTACCTGAGCCAGCGAACTCCTATATTTTGCGACTTCAAGCCAATCCAAGGCAGAAAGTGCTGAACGGGATAAGCACCCTCATTTTGGGACACGCGTTTCTACCCTGATACACGCGGCCCGGTTCGATATGCATGTGTTCTCGAGTCTTGGTAAGAAGGGTTCGCTGGTACAACCACTAGTGAAAGCATGCCAAGTCTAACACACTTGGACGATGCCATGCAAATGGAGTAACTACGACAATATAATATAACTCGTGGTAATACCGGAAAGCAATTGGTGTGACTATGACAAGTCAAAAATAAAAGGAGCTAAATCATGATCTTCACAATTACGAGCTGGTAATCTAAATACCACGGAGCATAGCAGTTAGTTACGTTATAACTGGAATACCACCTACGCGGCAACGCCAACCAACTACAACAACCCTCAGTAGCCGTCAGCAACTATACTACTACTAGAAGGAAACCACGGTCAGGTTTAGGTCGAGGTTGTAAGGAATGCGCATAAGCAAATAATTTTCAATTTAACATTAATTGTGTATACTCGCTCGACACCGTGTTGTGTGTTTTTTTTTCTTTTCCTAATTAGCGTTGATGTGGAAATGAATTGCCAATTGTACAATTCGACGTAACAGTCCAAGAGACGTACATCATTTAAGTTTAGGAGAGTATATGATTGTACCTACTTATGAATATCTTTAATCAAGCAGCCTAGTAGAGCAACTATATCACTACGTTGGAACCCTGCAGCTGTTTGCGCAAACAACGAGGGAGCAATCAAATTGACGTAAGTTCCAATCAAATGTAATATTACATCTATATATATACGTATAAATAGATACAATAGTATACTTTCCGGAAAGCCAAAACCCTAGTTTTTGCTAGTTGACGCACTTAATATGCTTCATCTTTCATTCAAAGTTTGAATAGACACCATTCAAAGTCTGAATGAATCTCGCCTTGACATAGGCAAACACGCGCCCATAAAGATCTATATATGAAAAGGAAAATAAAAATATATAGGAATCCTCAATGGACTGTTATTCGGGAATCAGTACCGAGATAATAACGTTTATGGTAGTTGTCTACCTTACATATAAGGAAAGCGCTCCTACCGCAATTATTAAATCGTAGCATTGCCGTTTGGGTATGTAACCCCCCCCAACAAGGCAAACGGATATAAGTCACTTTTGTAAAGTTTTTCTTTATTAGTGTCAAACACTAAGCCTAGCAAAAGTTGTTGCGTTTTTTCATTATTTTTTCTTGTTAAATATGCGTGCAATTAACGAGATTACTTGGTGGCACTACAAAAAAAAAATAAACAAATGTAATTCCTAAGATACTCTGTAATTACCCTATTGATGCATAATTTTCATTCATAAGGCTAAATTTAATATTATTAACTACAAACAACAGAAAAGAGGATAAAAAGAACAACGTATGTAGGTATAACCCCACGTAGAAATTTGTACATATCCCCTATGAATGGAATTTTTTTTTGTTGTTTTATTTATCAATTGCACTTTATGTTGGTTTCAAAGAGAAGGGCCAGCGTATTTATGTATGCCTAACTCGGCCTTCGATGCAAGTTATGCATACAAACCTACGTGCCTATAAATAAACTTATGCTCTCGATTCCTAGTCTTTGTCTTTTTTTATTACGCTCTAAGCTCTCTACTTAGCAAGCGCGCTCAATCTCTCTATTATATATAAGCAATGAAGAGTTTTATTGTAAATGACGGTCAATGACCTCGAAAATGAAGAAGTAGGTCAGTAGGTTAGTATCAGCTGTTAGCATACCCCCAAAAGAATTTTGTTAACATACGCAATTACATCGTGTTAGCATTTAAGATATTTTCTTTTGCCAATTCGTTACCACTAATGTTAACTTATTACTGGATTTGTAGTCTTTACTTAGTATAATAAGGATATATTTTTTTTTATACATATACTTATATGTAGATATGAGCTGAATTTTTATAAATATAAATTGTTAATATGGAGTAAATCGAAGATTAAAGTGGTCTGATTCTTGCAGGTTGGTGTGTGGAAAAGGGGCTTTATTACCATCTAATAAGCCAAGGTAGGGTGGGTATAGAGCAGTCGCATCAATATACATTAGCGCTGCATGGTTGGGATGTTTCACGTGCGAGTATGGGTGGTTGCATGTAGTTATTTGGTGGTAGTTACCCTTTGTGTGCAAATTAATATATTTTGTTATGACTTCAGGTTGATGGATGTTGGCTTGGTTAGCAGGCGCGTACCTGAACCCTCCCAAGGCTGAAGCTCCGGCAATCGCCAGTGCACACACCGTGGCTGCTGACAGGCTTTGCAAGCCCATCCTGAAAGCCCAGCCAGAGTCTCATAACAAGCGAAAAACACGATTTTAAAGCTCTTGGAAAATATTAAAAATAATTTTCGAAATACGTTTAAAATAATAATAGATAAAAGAAATTTATTCAGCCTGTTATTTTGTTATTTTAGTTGGAAGTACTTTAAAAGCCTTTTTTAGTTGTATAAATATAGTTTTTGTTTTTATCGGCCTATTGATAAATGATTCAAGGTTCGATTCGAGCTCAAGGCCAGAACAATAATTTGTTTCCTAATAATAATTATTGTTATTTTTTTAATTTTTCATTCATTAAAAATGTGGAAATGGCCTTTTCCCCGAAATAGTCACATGGTCAAACGAAAATTTCCTAAATGGATATTAGACCAAATTTTGAGAAGTCCCAAACTCAGTTGGCCTTATGGTCACTTTAAATGGCCAATTGCCATTATGAGTACTTCAAAGCTTATTTCGTCTTAGGTCCGTTGACTTTATGTCATCCCACAACCAAGTTACTGCATCAGTCTTTGATATATATGTATGCTAAATATCAATTGGACTTATGGCAACTTTAAGGTATCATATGACGTTATGGCAGCTTTAAGGGATCATAAGGTCAATTGACCTTATGTCACTCGGGCATTAAAATAATGCATTTTCGTCAGTCCTTGATACATTTGTAAATTTTCGAGTGATCTTAATGTTCATGAGGTCACTTGACCTTATGTTAGTTGAATTTAAGTCATCTCACCATCAAATTATTTTGTTGTCATCGGTCCTTGATGCGTGCGCAAAGTTAGACCTTATGGCTATTTGAAGTGGTAAAAAGGTAAATTGATCTTGTGGCCCTTGCCCTTATGTCACCCCACCATCAAATTATTACATTGTCGTCGGTCTTTGATGAGTGTATAAGATTTGAATTGGATCTGCCGATTTAAAGTGGGTCAAAATAGAGTTAAAAAGAGTCGGTTACATACAAACAAATGAACATACAGCTGAAGCTAATATAAGCGAGTGAACTCAACCGATATTTCTGGCAATTTTTATCCATCGCAAATAGCTGTTGAATCAACTTCGCTCAGTTTTTGATTCTGGATTGAGTCAAAAAATAGTGAAATGAGCAAAACAAAAAATCATCAAATGTAAGACGAAAAATAAATTGATACAAATGAAAAAACTATTTTTCAAAGGTTTTGATATTGCCTTTTTCAGGCCTTCAACCAAGGATTTTCGGCGTGGTAAGCGTAGCAGCCTACTTTGACATCCAAAAATAAAAAAATTGGCGACGGAGCTAGTAAAAAGTACACTGTAAAACTTCGAAATTCATAAAATTATATTATTTTATTTAGAAAGAAAATTATATATTTTGTAATCCTGATAGAAGGAAAACTCATTCGATTATTCTTATATTTAATGTTTTATATTCTTTTTTTTTATATTTTTTTTTTGATTTTTTTTAATATTTTTTGGCTTTTTATTTTATTTTTTGTCCATTCATTATATTAAATCTCTTATATTTTTTTTCAAGAACAACTTTTGTTTTTTATTCATTTGAAGTTTTTAAATATCTAAGAACAACAATTTTTTTTTTTTGAAGTAATTCAAAAATTTTCATCTTCAAAAGAAAACTCAATTAAAAATAATTTACAAAAATTAAGATATTTAACTCACCTATAACCCTACATTTACTCCCCCTAAATATAGTAATAACTATATTTTTTAATAAAATTTTATTTATAATTTAAATTAAATATATTAACATTAAAAATTTTTTTTAAATAATTGCCTACAAAATTTTCATTTTGAAATAACATAACATAATGTATCTTATCGGATAGTTACTTAAATTTCGATAACAAAATTCTGTACGCTACACAGAGTCAAGCTAAATAAAACCGTTTAAAACAAAACCGGCTATTATTTATTATATCCTATTAGCTAAATGAGTGATAATCTTATATTAACTTTTAAATTAACTATAAAATAAATCAAACAAAGCTTCAATGTTTTCGTACAGGTGAACCAAAAATATACCCAAAAATATTACTTCAAAAGTCATTTTACACGAAATTATAGCAATTTAGTTCCTAATGGGTACAGCAGAATACATTCCGTTTTTGGCGAGAGGATAGAATGCGTGCGCGCGGAGATGTGCGGTGCGCTGGCCTATGCGGTGCGCATGCCTGAGCGTTTTACAAAAACAATTGCGTGAAAGCGCTTACGGGGTGGCGATCCCTGTTTTAAAATATAACAATGGCTGTTGATACGACTAGTAACAGAAATATCAGTTAAATTCATGTAAAATCTGTCATTTTTAAAGCATGTTGTTACCTTGAGCCCAACAGTTTTTATTCTGTTGAAATAACTAAACAAATTTGTTTTCTTGAACAAAGACTCGGTTGAATTAACGACAACATGATTAATTCTAACTGAATAATTTGTAATTAAGAAAAACAAATCTGACTTGCACATTTCATTACCACAATTTCTTCCGGTGTACTTGAGTCGTATTTATTTATGAGAATGTGAATTTGTACGAGTGCCGGTTTGTTATGTGCAACAACTGTAAACAATACAACAAATACAAACCATCAAGTAAAGGTGTCTAACTTCTGGTGTAACCGAACATTATATACTCAGCGTGAGCTTTAGTTGTACAATTCATTTGAGATAAATTACTTTTCTACATAACACGTGGCACCGCCCGTTTAAAAAAAATGTCTCCCCATTTCCTCTTACAATAAAACTTGATAAGTGAAATATCATTGATTCAAAACTATTGCTTATTATTCTAGTCTACGACCCTTTTAAACTTGTTTTATATCTAAGTTGCCGTGGTCTTTAACCGATCCCGTCCATTTGTACTAGAAATATTTTCTACTATAGGGAAAATTTGTGTACCCCATTTTATTACGATCCGTTAATTTTTCTTCGAGTTATGGCTCCCGAAACATAGAAAATTGCTTAGTCATAAAAGGGGCGGTGTCACGCCCATTTTTTTTTGTGTTTTCCAAAATGTTATATATATAAAAAAAAACCGTGCCACATCCGATTTCGTTCATTTTCAATACCAATCTATTCTGGGTCCAGATAAACTCGTGTACCAAATTTGGTGAAGATATCTCAATATATACTCTAGTTATCGTGTTAACGGACAGACGGACGGACGGAAGGACGGACATGGCTCAATCAAATTTTTTTTTTTTCGATACTGATGATTTTGATATATGGAAGTCTATATCTATCTTGATTCTTTTATACCTGTACAACCAACCGTTATCCAATCAAATTTAATATACTCTGTTTGCAAAGCACGCTGAGTATAAAAACTATTGCAACTTGTGATGCATTTCAAAGTACTAACCAAAAACAAAAAAATTCTGTTTTATTGTAACGCTCTTTAGTTAACTTCTAGTGGAAGCAAAAACTTGCTGTTACAATAACTTATTTAGCGAATATTTTGATACAGAACATTAAATGTTGGGAGAGAAAAAATAGTTGCGACCAAATCATAAACGATGCGATATTAGGTCGGATATGGTATTAGGTCATAGCATAAAGACTTGATACTCAAAATGTTAATATCGAAATGCACAGGCTCGTAGGCCCCAGGCATACACAAAAATGGTTCTCGCTGAACTTGGTGCTTGTACTGCAGAGAGTGTAACTCATCATCATCATCATTAAATGCGCTTATGCACCAAATCGAATTTGTTCATTTTGTGACAGCTATCCCTGTTTCGCGATAACTGAAGCCAATTGAGAGCACCAAAGAGGTCAAGTCCTCCTCAACCTGCCTCCTACACATGACCTAGCCAGCGAAGATTTTGGGCGTTTTTTGTCTGCATTTTTCATGTTCTTACAGCTCATTGTTATATGATACTTGCCATCGGCATAACGGACAGGACCATAAATCATCCGGAGAACTTTTATCTCGAACACTCTAAATGCCATCTGATCTTGTCTCGTCACCGTCCATGTTTCCGAGTCATATATCAGGACAGCTATGATGAGCGACTTGTAGAACGTACATATTGGCAAGAGTAATTCTACGTTTGATTTTGAAGCTAACATTTCCGCTGTTAATTGTTCCCAGATAGACGAGATCCTTCACAGTCTCGAACTCATATCCAGTAAACAGTGACGTAGCTGTCAAGGCGCGGATGTGCCGATTCTTTCTTGTATGACGGCAGGTACTTCATCCTGTTCTTATTAAAGTTGCTCAACGTCATTTTGCAGAGCCGTTCTTAACTTTGCAGGGAAAATAAATTCAGACATATCAGCATTCCAACGATTACTTCCCGCGCTGTGAAAGGCTGCTTTGAATTCGACAAAGTTGGTGAGTGTCGCTTCTCTTATCGTGAGTCCTCTCCAATATCTGGCGCATCGTGAGGATCTGGTCGATACAAGATTTGCCAGGTCTGAATCCGCACTGATAAGTTCGAACAGTTCGTTGACATTGGGCTTCAGTCTTTCGCACAATGCAATATTTACGCGAAAAATTTCCGGGAATTAGAATTAAAAATTACTCATGCCAAATACGTTGGGGAGGATTGAAAACAGGACACTTAAGAAAAATCCGAGATGATCACATTGAACTCATGATGTGAGATGCTAATCAGTGTCTCGCTCATTTAGTTGTTTACTCAATAGGTGACTGGTATAGTCTTCACTACTCCATTCAGTAAATTACAGTGTTGTGATTGGAATCACGTTGATACTGACATCTTTACACACAAGTATGTATATTACATGGACGGATCGTTGGCATGTCACCTTATTTCGGCTGCCGCTTCGGAAACACCCAATCTAAGAAGACTTTTGAATGATGCCCTATTTCTTGTACCATTTTACCTTTTTTCTTCTCGCATAACAGGTTTTATGCCAAGCCGTTAATGGAATATTAAACAAACTATGTAAATCAGGGAGAGATATATGTAATTTTAAGAATCGGCTGGTTTGACCAAAGGAAAAAGGGCACTTAATTAAATAAAGAGCAGCTTTGAAAAAGTATCTCAAACTATCAAGTACTGAAAAACAAATTTTCAAGTCCTGCAACTGCACTGGCTCAAAAATCTAACACTAATAAAGTTCGCTCTATAAGAAGACTACAGTAAATAGTCAGCCAATAAAAAAAAAACGACACAATCGAGATCAACAAGTTATCAATTTTATATCGAACATTGATTGATTTTCAACTGTCATACTGCCGTTGGCTATGACAATTGAGTACCAAGTGATTGGTCAACGCTGTGCAAATGACATTTGAAGAGATGTCAGCATAATTTCTTTAATGGAAATATTTATCTAAGTCAAATACATTGTTGTAAGACTACAACAACAACAAAAACAATAAAATGCGAGATATGTTTATTTGCTTTTTAAAATTTTTGCAGTAAATATTTATATACGGACTTTGTTGCGCAACTTTGTTTATTGTTTTATGGAAAAAAAAATATTTTTCACAATAAAAAGCGCCACGCATGAAAAAGAAGTGAGAAGACCACTAATAGCAGACAAAAAAAAAAAAAACAAGAAATCCAACAACTGCAGAGGCAGTAAAAATATAAAATGAATAGTCAAAACACAATTATAGCCATGGCTAAGCGCACTCCAAAATCAACACATACATAAGGCGCATGCGTGCGAGTTTCGTGCGAGCAGCATGAGTCCAAAATTTGTTGACTGAAACAACAGAAAGCACCAAGCGCATTGCGTACACCACAGCCAACGCAAAACTTCGTGTAGATCAACAGCATGCTGAGCTGTCGCCTGCATGCCATCACCCTACCATCTCTAGCCTATTGCAAGCCAAAGTAAGACAAGAACTCAGACGGCAAGCCAACCAGCCAACAAACTAGTCAACCGTTTGAGCTTTCATATTGTCTGCGATTGACATGCGACGAGTGCAATGAGTAACGTTTTGTTGCCAGCAGGTGAAGGGCGTTGGGTGGTGGTGGCTGCGATGGAAGCGTACAACAGTTGACCAAAGTAACATCTTATTGGAAGAGAGACCACCTTGTATACAATGTCGATGAGGTTAGGCACTGAAAGTCATAATTTCGCGCAGGTAGAAGAAAGATAAAGAAATCGTCCAGCAGCAAATAAAAATGTGCAACAATCTACTGAGACACTCAGTAACAATAACAACAGCATCGAGAATTTAATGGAAAACGAAAGGAAATAAAAAAAAGAAATTGACAGCAAGTTTAAACAACAAATTCACCTGATGTCAACGAGTCAATGCGTATGGCGTCCAAATTTTATGAAGCAGTGACGCGATGAGACTTCATGATGTACTGTCGATCAGTTTACTATTTATGTTGAGCATATTGAAGCCCTACAGTGGAGAGCGAATTCACACAACAACTATTGCGTTGCATCTTGGTTCTATGTATGTATACCCTGTTGGGACAGCACGAGCGGAGCTTATTGCTATCAGTAGCAGACAGCCCCAAACTCCCCGTGTGAAACAGATATCTTTACTACCTAAGGGAAGTTATATGCTAACTATTAAGGCTTATCTCGCTTTAGTTGGCACCGTTTGTAGAACCATTTTTCTTGTCGAATAGAAAAAAATTACTTAGATTTTAGTCGTCAGTTTTGCACTCTTCTGCTTATATTCTGCAAAAAGTTGGATGCATATGCTTTTCCGGAATACGCCTCGGAGCGGAAACCATCCATTTTTCGCCGCGTTTTTTGGTAACACATTGGGCATTATTCCTATTGGTTATTGGTCGAGCTTTTACCACTCATGCATTTCTACGTTTTCCTTCACAAACAAGACTCGTTTCCTTTAAACTTATCTTTCACTCTGGGAGAATAGATGCTTACCCCCTCCCAGAAATAAAAGGGGACAGATTCGTAGGCATTATGAAGAGATCCGGGAATTTTACAGAATCTGTTTCTCCTTCTTAGGAAGTTTTTTTGCTTAAATGATTTTAAGGTGTCATTAGAAGACCTCCCGTTACAGTTCTGAGCGCTGTGTTTTGATAAAGCTCAGCGCCCATACCGAGCAGACGAAACACATAAGTGGCTGGTCAATTTATAAGTTAGCAGCGCTTCTTTGTAATTGTCCTTACTTTCCGCGATAGATTTGCAAATTTGGTTGCGGCGCTGTACCTATGAGGCCACGTCGAAGTTTTGCGGTGTCTGACAGTCGGTAATGCAATGCTATAGACGTAGAGGCTCAATAGTATTAACACTTGCTTCATCCAAGTCGTAAATAAGGCAGCTGATAATTTCAAGCTGCATAAAATGAAAAAACTGGAAACTTCAGAAATAGTTAATGATTTAAAAGCATATCGTGCAGTCCTCAGCGCAAGAATAAATGGTGACTCCTTCTGTAAGGGAAGCATAAGGATATACATAGGGTCCAGTTTCACATGGTTCCGCTCAGTGGCATCCATACTGAGGAGTTCTGAGAGCTTAAAGTAGAAAGGCTTATTTTGTGGTCATATTAAATCGTTTCCGAGATGGTTCGGCTATTAAATTGATGGTGCTTTTTGCCGAAACTTACCGGATTCGCCAAAGGACCATAAACATCGATAACATTCTACAAAACCTTATCGCTACAACAACAAGATCGATTGGTTATTGAAAATATGTATTTATTTTTTCGATAGCATAACTACATATTTGCGATAACATTTCGATATATTTCGAAAACAGATCAAAACTTTCGTTAAGAAATCAATATTTTTTGACAACAAACCGACATGCATCGATAACTCTCCTATAACAGTTGTTATTGACATCATGACATCATGTCGCTAATAAGCCGATACCACGTCGATTGCTAGCGAATAACATGCCGATAACAAGGAATAACACAAAATAAAGAAAATGATTCTAAAATATAGCTGCTAATATAATTCCAAAATCATCTTGAAATGACTACGCAATAATCCCTAGATGATTCCATAATGATTTCAAAATTGTCCTGAAATAAGCCCCGAGCAGTAATGCAAATAAGCGGTGCAGTGAAATAACTCCCAAATGCAATAACTCCTAAAAAATGAAATAACTCCCAAATATTTTCCACACAAATTGGGACTTATTTCACAATTTTTGCTGGTAATTATTTCATAATTTTTTGAGATTGGGAGTTATTTCCTTTTTATTGGGACTTACTTCATTGTTTTTAATTCAGGCATTGGGAGTTATTTCATTTTTGTTGGGAGTTATTGCATTTTATTTAAAATAAAATTTTATCAAACTTTGACATTCTTCTAACAGGTTCTATAACTGGTGTGAAGAAATCTGTATCAAAACAATGAGTTATTTTTCAATTATCAATCTGTACGCCATCAGTTCTTGTTAGAATTTTATTATTATAGATCGGTGCTTAGTGTGAGTGCAAAAAAATGTCAAATCTTGATTTTGAAGGAGTTTGTGGAAAAAGAAGAAATAGCAAATTATTGTACATAAAAAATGAAAAACAATTTTATTTAAAACAAGTAAGGAAGGCTAAGTTCGGGTGTAACCGAACATTACATACTCAGTTGAAAGCTATAGAGACAAAATAGGGGAAAACCACCATGTAGGAAAATGAACTTAGGGTAACTCTGGAATGTGTTTGTATGACATGTGAATCACATGAAAGGTATTAAAGAGTTTTTTAAGATGGGCCATAGTTCTATAGGTGGAAGCCATTTAGGTATATTGCCATAAAGGTGGACCAGGGCTGACTCTAGAATTTGTTTGTACGATATGCGTATCAAATGAAAGGTGTAAATGAGTATTTTAAAAGGGAGTGGGCCTTAGTTCTATAGATGGACGCCTTTTCGAGATATCGCCATAAAGGTGGACCAGGGGTGACTCTAGAATTTGCTTGTACGATATGTGTATTAAATGAAAGGTGTTAATGAGTTTTTTAAAAGGGAGTGGGCCTTAGTTCTATAGATGGACGCCTTTTCGAGATATCGCCATAAAGGTGGACCAGAGGTGACTCTAGAATGCGTTTGTACATTATTGGTATCAAATGAAATGTGTTAATGAGTATGTTAAAAGGGAGTGGGCCTTAGTTCTATGGGCGGACGCCTTTTCGAGATGTCGCCATGAAGGTGGACCAGGGGTGACTCTAGAATTTGTTTGTACGATATGGGTATCAAATTAAAGGTACTAATGAGGGTTTTAAAAGGGAGTGTTGGTAGTTGTATATGTGAAGGCGTTTTCGAGATGTCGCCCAAAATGTGGACCGGGGTGAGCCAGACCTTCGTCTGTCGGGACCGCTAAAATAGTAATATATGTAATACCACGAACAGTATTCCTGCCACGATTCCAAGGGCTTTGATTTCGCCCTGCAGAACTTTTTCATTTTCTTCTACCTAATATGTTAGGTGTCACACCCGTTTTACAAAGTTTTTTTCTAAAGTTATATTATATATATATTTTTTTTTTCCCTTATATATATTTTTTTCGTATTTGGTATAGAATTATGGCGTTTTTTTCATTTTTCTAATTTTCGATATCGAAAAAGTGGGCGTGGTCATAGTCAGATTTCGGCCATTTTTTATACCAATACAAAGTGAGTTCAGTTAATTACGTGAACTGAGTTTAGTAAAGATCTATAGATTTTTGCTCAAGTTATCGTATTAACGGTCGAGCGGAAGGACAGACGGTCGACTGTGTATAAAAACTGGGCGTGGCTTCAACCGATTTCGCCCTTTATCACAGAAAACAGTTATCGTCCTAGAATCCAAGCCCCTACCAAATTTCACAAGGATTGGTAAATTTTTGTTCGACTTGTGGTATTAAAATTATCCTAGACAAATTAAATGAAAAAGGGCGGAGCCACGCCCATTTTAAAATTTTCTTTTATTTTTGTATTTTGTTGCACCATATCATTACTGGAGTTGAATGTTGACTTAATTTACTTATATACTCTAAAGATATTAACTTTTTTTTTAATTTGGTCATTCTCCGATTTGGCTAATTTTTATGAAGCATACATATAGTAATAGGGGCAACGTTCCTGCCAAATTTCATCATGATATCTTCAACGACTGCCAAATTACAGCTTGCAAAACTTCTAAATTACCTTCTTTTAAAAGCGGGCGGTGCCGCGCCCATTGTTCAAAATTTTACTAATTTTCTATTCTGTGCCGTCAGTTCAACTCACCTACTAAGTTTCATTGCTTTATTCGTCTTTGGTAATGAATTATCGCACTTTTTCAATTTTTCGAAATGTTCGATATCGAAAAAGTGGGTGTGGTTATAGTCCGATATCGTTTATTTTAAATAGTGATCTGAGATGAGTGCCCAGGAATCTACGTACCAAATTTCATCAAGATAGCTCAAAATTTACTCAAGTTATCGTGTTAAAGGACGGACGGACATGGCTCAATCAAATTTTTTTTATATACTGATGATTTTGATATATGGAAGTCAATATCTATCTCGATTCTTATACCTGTACAGCCAACCGTTATACGATCAAAGTTTATATACTCTGTGAGCTCTGCTCAACTGAGTATAAATATCTAAAAGTAATGGTAAAATATTCTATACGTGTAACGAAACAAATTGTAAATCGCGAGTATCTTTGGAAAACGGAGATTGTCGCAAGGTCCGAAACTTCATAGAGAATAACCATAATGATCAACATGAGCTATATGAAGCACTCAAAGCCCTTAATGAAATAAAGGATAGATGTTTACATTCCACAAGTACTTTTGGTTGCATCTAGTACTGTTAGCGGAGTCCGAGAAAATTTTCAAGAAATATGCATGAGGTAAGTTAATAGTGTTACATGCATGTGTAAACTCACATTGGGTGTTAAAAAATGTCTTTTGTTAATAAAGCCAACAGGAATCGACGAAAAATATTGATTTCAATAAAATCAAGCGTGGTCTCCAATATTTGACAGCCAAAGTGTTTGCAGCATCTCCGAAGACCCCAAATGATGGTGTTTAATATGTTTAAAAAAGCATGTTATTCGGCATGTTACGCCCGGTCTCCAAATGCCTGAATTACAAACAATGAAGTAAGTCCCAATAAAAATTAAATAACTGCCAATCTCTAAAAATTATGAAATAACTCCCAAAAAAATTTTATTGGGGAATATTTCATTTGGGAGTTATTTCATTATGAAATAATGCCAGCAAAAATTATAAAATAAGTCCCAATGAATTGGGAGTTATTTCATAATGAAATAAGTCCCAATTTGTATGGAAAATATTTGGGACTTATTTAATTTTTTTGTTGGGAGTTATTGCATTTGGGAGTTATTTGACTGCACCTGAAATAACTGGCAAATATTGGGAGTTATTTCGTTTCCTTCTTTGGGAGTTATTTCATTTATTAAAGATTGGGAGTTATTTCATTTTTATTGGGACTTATATCATTGGGACTTATTTCATGGGAGTTATTTCACTGCACCCAAATAAGCCTGCTCCCAACATACTACCTATATAATCTTAAAATGGGACCTAAAACAATCTCGAAAAACCAAAATGAATAAGGTAATATTTACAACATTGTTAAAAAAGTTCTTAGATACCATTTCTCTTCGTAATGGACTAATCCCCAAACAGTACGGCTTTTTGGTTTTAACTATTAGGAATAACAATTATTTGCAGACCCTGATGATGACATAATGGTTAGTTTACATTATATGTATTAATTCTAACAGAGCAGACGAGAGACAAAAAATCACACAAAACGATCTGACTGAAAACATTTGAAAATGTAGATATACTAAGAAAGCCATCTTTTTCATGGAAATCGTTTGAGATTCGTGATGAACCGAATTGCATTTTCTGGTTAATCGTTAAACGAAATATCTGGTTACATGTAATTATCTAAAACAAGTAAAGGTGTCTAAGTTCGGGTGTAACCGAACATTATATACTCAGCGTGAGCCTCAATTGTATATTTCATTTCAGATAAATTACTTTTCTACTTAACACGTGGCACCGCCCGTTAAAAAAATTTCTCCCCATTTCCTCTTACAATAAAACTTGACAAGTGAAATATCATTGATTCAAAACTATTTTTTGCTAAGTTATAGCTCATTATTCTAGTCTAGGACCCTTTTGAACTTGGTTTATATCTAAGTTGCCGTGATTTCTGCTATAAGGAAAATATGTGTACACAATTTCATTACGATATGTTAATTTTTCTTCGAGTTATGGCTCCCGAAACATAGAAAATTGCTTAGACATAAAAGGGGCGGTGCCACGTCCATTTTTTTAAATTTTAAGTTTTTCTATTTATTTCTTTAAATCCAATTGGGAAATGAAATACCACTGATATAAAGCTCTTTTTGCAAAGATATAGCTTATTATTTTCGTCTACGACGCTTTTAAAAATCTTTTATATAAAAGTGGACGTGGTCTTTAACCGATTTCTTTATTTTTTCTTCAGAACATTCCTTATAGTAAAGGCAACCTCTCAGCCAAATTTTGTTACGATAGGTTTAACGATTTTTGATTTATGATTAATAATATTTGTAAAATTTATTTTATCACAAGTAGACGGTGCCACGCCAATTTAAAAAAAATCTAATTTCGCATGTGTATTATTTGCTAAATAATCCGTTTTTTTGTATTTTCCATAATGTTATATATATAAAAAGAGGGCGTGGTTATCATCCGATTTCGCTCATTTTCAATACCAATATATTCTGAGTCCAGATAAGCTCGTGTACCAGATTGGGTGAAGATATCTCAATATTTACTCAAGTTATCGTGTTAACGGACGGACGGATGGACGGACGGACGGACGGGCATGGCTCAATAAAATTTTTTTTCGATACTGATGATTTTGATATATGGAAGTCTATATCTATCTCGATTCCTTTATACCTGTACAAACAACCGTATCCAATCAAAGTTAATATACTCTGTGTGCAAAGCACGCTGAGTATAAAAATAGGAGTTATATTCTCCATATAAGTGATTATTCAGAATTTGAATAATACTGGTAATATTTTGGCAAAGCATACCGAAGCTTCTTGGCGCAAGTTCTGAAAACGCTATAAAATATTTTTCCAAAACAGGATCGCCTCACAAGAGTGTTGGGATTAGAGATGCCCTCAAGAGCTACGTGGAGCATCGGAATTTTATTCGACGTTCAGCAACATTTCGGATGAGCGCAGCGATTCAGATTCAACAGAGCAAGCAGGGAATCAGTTTTCGCTTGTACTTAAAGCCGTAAACATCTCAATGGTAAATTTTTTGCTAAAATTTCTCACCATTCTCCTTTTTACCCACACTACTACAAAATATGATTTGTTTTTATTCGAAGCTCTTCTGACTTCGTGCAGCACTGGGGTAGAGATAGCTACATTCATGTAAGGCATATACTCCTCCGGCACAGCCGCAGACAGTCCGGTCCTAATTATTTTTTTTCATCACTGCAGTATACGGTTGGTTTGCTTGATTATTTGGTATGTTGATCTTTGTGTTGGTGTGTGAAGCATGGCGCGTTGACGGCAACATGTTGCGATTTTTGCAGTAATTAGCAAAACTTTTACAACGTTGAGCAGCAACGCAAACAAAGTTAAAAAACAAAAACAGCTTTAGTTTGCAAATTTTTTGCGCTTGTGTACTAAATATTTTTACCTTCTTTAATTTTTTGGCGAAAACATGTTGTTTTTGTACAGAAACATAAAATTATGCAAAATTGAGTAGAAACGAAAGGAAAATAAATACTCAGTCGATCAGCATAGTATGAGTGCAGTGTCTAAAGTACCAAAGGTTACGGGTTCAAATTAGGGAAGCCAATGTTATCAAATATGTCGCTCGTGGTGGGCCATGAAAGGATTTTGATTTAGAAGACTCCGTTCGGCGTCGGTATACAAACTGTGTGTCTAAGCATATTAAAAGTAGCTCAACGGCAAAATGCGAAAGAATCTTGGCCTACATTTTCTCGTGCGTATGTTGCGCCACATTATTTGTATTATTATACTCAGTTGAGCAGAGCTCACAGAGTATATTAACTTTGATTGCATAACGGTTGGTTGTACAGGTATAAAGGAATAGAGATAGATATAGACTTCCATATATCAAAATCATCAGTATCGAAAAAAAATTCGATTGAGCCATGTCCGTCCGTCCGTCCGTCCGTCCGTCTGTCCGTTAACACGATAACTTGAGTAAATTTTGAGGTATCTTGATGAAATTTGGTATGTGGGTTCCTGGGCGCTCATCTCAGATCGCTATTTAAAATGAACGATATCGGACAATAACCACGCCCACTTTTTCGATATCGAAAATTTCGAAAAATCGAAAAAGTGCGATAATTCATTACCAAATACGCATTAAGCGATGAAACTTGGTGGGTGAGTTGACCTTATGCCGCAGAATAGAAAACTAGTAAAATTTTGGACAGTGGGCGTGGCACCGCCCACTTTTAAATGAAGGTAATTTAGAAGTTTTGCAAGCTGTAATTTGGCAGTCGTTGAAGATATCATGATGAAATTTGGCAGGAACGTTACTCTTGTTACTTTATGTCTGCTTAATAAAAATTAGCAAAATCGGAAAACGACCACGCCCACTTTTTAAAAAAAAAATGTTTAAATTCAAATTTTAAAAGAAAAGTTAATATCTTTACAGCATATAAGTAAATTATGTCAACATTCAACTCCAGTAATGATATGGTGCAACAAAATACAAAAATAAAAGAAAATTTCAAAATGGGAGTGGCTCCGCCCTTTTTCATTTAATTTGTCTAGGATGCTTTTAATGCCATAAGTCGAACAAAAATTAACCAATCCTTGTGAAATTTGGTAGAGGCTTAGGTTCTAGGACGATAACTGTTTCTGTGAAAAAGGGCGAAATCGGTTGAAGCCACGCCCAGTTTTTATACATAGTCGACCGTCTGTCCTTCCGCTCAGCCGTTAACACGATAACTTGAGCAAAAATCGATATATCTTTACTAAACTCAGTTCAGGTACTTATCTGAACTCACTTTGTATTGGTGTAAAAAATGGCCGAAATCCGACTATGACCACGCCCACTTTTTCGATATCGAAAATTACGAAAAATGAAAAAAATGCCATATTTATATACCAAATACGAAAAAAGGGATGAAACATGGTAATTGTATTGGTCTATTGACGCAAAATATAACTTTAGAAAAAAACTTGGTAAAATGGGTATGACACCTACCATATTAAGTAGAAGAAAATGAAAAAGTTTTGCAGGGCGAAATCAAAAGCCCTTGGAATCTTGGAAGGAATACTGTACGTGGTATTACATATATAAATAAATTAGCGGTACCCGACAGATGATGTTCTGGATCACCCTGGTCCACATTTTGGTAGATATCTCGAAAACGCCTTCACATATACAACTAAAGGCCACTCCCTTTTAAAACCCTCATTAATACCTTTAATTTTATACCCATATCGTACAAACACATTCTAGAGTCACCCCTGGTCCACGTTTATGGCGATGTCTCGAAAAGGCGTCCACATATAGAACTAAGGCCCACTCCCTTTTAAAATACTCATTAACACCTTTCATTTGATACCCATATCGTACAAATAAATTCTAGAGTCACCCCTGGTCCACCTTTATGTCGATATCTCGAAAGGGCGTCCACCTATAGAACTAAGGCCCGCGCCCTTTTAAAATACTCATTAACACCTTTCATTTGATACCCATATCGTACAAACAAATTCTAGAGTCACCCCTGGTCCACCTTTATGGCGATATCTCGAAAAGGCGTCCACCTATAGAACTAAGGCCCACACCCTTTTAAAATACTCATTAACATATCGTATAAACAAATTGTAGAGTCACCCCTGGTCCACCTTTATGTCGATATCTCGAAAAGGCGTCCACCTATAGAACTAAGGCCCACGCCTTTTTAAAATACTCATTAACACCTTTCATTTGATACCCATATCGTACAAACAAATTCTAGAGTCACCCCTGGTCCACCTTTATGGCGATATCTCGAAAAGGCATCCACCTATAGAACTAAGGCCCACTCCCTTTTAAAATACTCTTTAACACCTTTCATTTGATACCCATATCGTATAAAGAAATTCTAGAGTCACCCCTGGTCAACCTTTATGTCGATATCTCGAAAAGGCGTCCACCTATAGAACTAAGGCCCACTCCTTTTTAAAATACTCATTAACACCTTTCATTTGATACCCATATCGTACAAATAAATTCTAGAGTCACCCCTGGTCCACCTTTATGTCGATATCTCGAAAAGGCGTCCACCTATAGAACTAAGGCCCACGCCTTTTTAAAATACTCATTAACACCTTTCATTTGATACACATATCGTACGAAAAAATTCTAGAGTCACCCCTGGCCCACCTTTATGGCGATATCTCGAAAAGGCATCCACCTATAGAACTAAGGCCCACTCCCTTTTAAAATACTCTTTAACACCTTTCATTTGATACCCATATCGTATAAACAAATTCTAGAGTCACCCCTGGTCCACCTTTATGTCGATATCTCGAAAGGGCGTCCGCCTATAGAACTAAGGCCCGCGCCCTTTTAAAATACTCATTAACACCTTTCATTTGATACCCATATCGTACAAACAAATTCTAGAGTCACCCCTGGTCCACCTTTATGGCGATATCTCGAAAAGGCGTCCACCTATAGAACTAAGGCCCACACCCTTTTAAAATACTCATTAACACCTTTCATTTGATACCCATATCGTACACAAAAACTCTAGAGTCACCCCTGGCCCACCTTTATGGCGATATTTCGAAAAGGCATCCACCTATAGAACTAAGGCCCACTCCCTTTTAAAATACTCGTTAACGCCTTTCATTTGATACCCATATCGTACAAACAAATTCTAGAGTCACCCCTGGTCTACCTTTATGGAGATATCTCGAAAAGGCGTCCACCTATAGAACTAAGACCCACGCCCTTTTAAAATACCCATTAACACCTTTCATTTGATATCCATATCGTACAAACAAATTCTAGTGTCACCCCTGGTCCACCTTTATGGCGATATCTCCAAAAGGCGTCCACCTATAGAACTAAGACCCACGCCCTTTTAAAATACTCATTAGCGACTTTCATTTGATACCCATATCATACAAACAAATTCTAGAGTCACCCCTGGTCCACTTTATGGCGATATCTTGAAAAGGCGTCCACCTATGAACTAAGGCCCACTCCCTTTTAAAACACTTATTACACTTTTCGTTTGACACCCATATTGTACAAACGCATTTTAGAGTCAACCCAGGTCCACTTTTATAACGATATTCCGAAAAGGCGTGCACCTATAGAACTAAGGCCCACTCCCTTCTAAAATACTCGTTAACACCTTTCATTTGATACCCATATAGTACAAACAAATCCTAGAGTCACCCCTGGTCCACGTTTATGGCGATATCTCGAAAAGGCGTCCACCTATAGAACTAAGACACACGCCCTTTTAAAATACTCATTAACACATTTCATTTGATACCCATATCGTACAAAATAAATTCTATAGTCACCCCTGGTCCACCTTTATGGCGATATCTCGGAAAGGCGTCCACATATACAACTTAGGCCCACTCCCTTTTAAAATACTCTTTAATACCTTCCATTTGATACACATGTCATACAAACAAATTCCAGGGTTACCCTAGGTTCCTTTTACAACATGGTGTTTTCCCTTACTTTGTCTCCACAGCTCTCAACTGAGTATGTAATGTTCGGTTACACCCGAACTTAGCCTTCCTTACTTGTTTTTAAATGAATATTCATATGAAATTGCGAATGTTAATGTTCTTCTTTAATATTAATGAACACCAAAATTAATAATTATATGGAAAATTTTAAATAATAAAAGTCATGACCTCACAAAACAGTTAATGTTTTAAAAAAGAAATAAAAAGTAAAATCAATTCACATTGTCCAAGCTTTCGAAAATTTGCTAAATGATGATTTTTCGGTATAGTTTATAATTAAAAGTTTGAGTGCAACCAGTTGGTTACTCATTTATTAAAAATGCATGTTCGTTGCGCTATCATCAGAAGCAACAACAATTAAAATAAGGAAACAAAAGTATATAGCTAAATTTCAGGATGTGTTGTGTGGGAATGCAAATTTGGTAACAAAGTTACTCGGGGCTCGAAATAATTCAAAGTGAACTACGAATGAGAGGTTTTCTTTGGACACCAAATAAGACATCTTGCTACCAATAGAACAGTCAGTAATTCTTTTATTTTTTAATCGAAATTTTTCTTACTTCCGCATTTTGTTGTTGCGATATTATTTTATGTCTCCACGCATTCTACAACTTGCTTAGAATAAAATAGAATACTCCCAGCGAATTAAGTATTCACGTGGTTGTCTGGCGCAACCCTGTCAAAAGTTTGCCAGCGCAATTTATAGCTTATCCAGCCCAATTGCCAAACTTACCAACACGTGCCAAAACCTGTTTCCCTATCAGCCGATGCTATGGGGTTCCTCATGGTACCTGGCGTTGGGGCGGAATGCCCTAGAAGGTTCAATGTGTTCATATTAAATCCTTCCCGAGATAGGCGGGCTTGTACCTTAATGTTGTTGTTGTTGTATTAGCGATAACGACACTCCCTAGCACTATTAAAGTATCAGTCAGACCATCTCGGGAACGATTAATATGATCACATTAAGCAAAGGATCATCAACATCGATAAAACTCCGCAAAACCTTCGGGGAATGTCTTTATTTCTACAACAACAACAACTTGAACAGTGCATACTTAAGCTACTGAAGGCATGACTGGGTGTTATAGGCGTAGGTTCCATAATACAGTTAAAGAGATGGTTGGTGTCATGTCGGGCACATTACAAGCAGGACATATGTTTTGTATGCCGGGCTTGATTCTCGAATGGTCGACATTTGTTTGTACTCGGTGATAATATCAGGTGAGGGGAAAAAACTGGAAAGATCAAGGATGTAGCCGTTTATTTTGTTGCAAAGCTCATTGATCTGTAGGCCTGATCATGTGGCCATTATTGTGCAGTCATCGGAGTAAGAAAACATATGATTCCTTCTGTTGGCGAAGGTACCTTTAATATGTCGAAGTTCAACAGAAGTGGGGATAGGACACCACCTTGTGGCACCCCTTGTTTAATTCTACTTGGTTTGTATGTTGCGTTCCTGAATTGCACCGATGCCTGCCGACCAGACAGATAATTGGCGGTCCAACTTTCAAGACTTGGGGGAAGGGTAGACCCTTCCAGGTCTTGCAGTAACGTGCCATGGTTGACCATGTCAAAAGCTGAGGTGAGTTAACGGTTCATTATCTATCGACAGGTTATGGGCGTGTTATCAATTTCCTATCGACGAGCTATCGATTTGTTGTAGGTATGTCATCGACAAGGCATTATCGAATAGTTATCGAAGTGTTATAAACCAATTTCGTTAATTCCTTATGACAATGGTGAGTAAGTTTAGCGATTGTAACGTAGCGTTACAATAAACCACTTGTACTTATGCTTGTATAGCATAGTCAACAACCACTAATAGCAAACCAATGAAAAAGCACAATAATGGTGCGTTGACTTCTCAACCAGTTTCTATAGCATAGCCAAAAACCACTTGTATAGCATAGTCAACAACCACTGATAGCAAACGAATGAAAAAGCACAATAATGGTGCGTTGACTTCTCAACCAGTTTGCGGCACCACCCATATAAACATTGAATTTGCATTTTTGCAATTCAGTCCTCGCAGGTGAGCCAGCGGGAGTGGTTGTCTTTTTAAAGACAAAATTGCCACTCCGGCTAGCTAGCCGAGTGGAGGGGGGCGCTGTCATGGCGCGGGTCACCCTCCACCAGAGTTGGACGACGCGAGTGGTGTCTTCGGACTATCCTTCCCTCCGTCGCCCACCCTGGTGTTGAGCGGCCCGCTGCCTTAATGACCAAATAACCCCCCTCCCCGCGGCTCGGACTGAGCGGAAGGGGCGCTGTCATGGCGCGAGTCACCCTTCACCTGGGCTGGACGACGCGAGTGGTGTCTTCGGACTATCCTTCCCTCCGTCGCCCACCCTGGTGTTGAGCGGCCCGCTGCCTTAATGACCAAATAACCCCCTCCCCCCTCAGCTCTGATTTTAGTAGGCTGGCCGGAGCGGAGGAACCACTCCCTCTAGTTAGCTGGGGAGAGGAGGGTGCGGCCGTGGCGCGAGTCACCCCCTGCTGCACCAGGATGACGCGAGTGGTGTCTTCGGACTACCCTTCCCTCCGTCGTCCTGGTCTGGTAAGGAATGACTCGCCGCCCGAACGACCGCACGACCCCCTCTCCGCAGCTCTGGTTTCGGCCGTGAGCCGATGCGTGCGCACAAGGGGCTACCGCTGTGCCGTTAAGGTGCACTTCCCCTCCGCCACGGGTCGACCCACGGCGCCTCGGCTGGTACAACCCCACCCCCCTTACGCACCTTCTACTAGTGTGCAAGTAGGGAGGCGGGGGTGGCCAGCGGTGAAACCAGCACTAACCCGAGTCCTCGCAGTTTCTCCCGCAGGTGACTGACCCCGCCGATTACCGAGCCTGCCGAAGACGTTCGATCAGCCCGATCCTGCCGAAGCCGACCGACCAATACAAGTCCGCTGGTACGTCCATCCTATCCCGCCCGGAACACGCTGCCGCTGTCCAGGTAAACCCCGTCGCCAGCCCATCTCCTCTCTCACCACGGCCCTGGTACGCGCTCCGTAGCCCACCGCCGCATCGTCGCCCCTCTGGTGCCGCCGCTGCTACGACGTCCGTTGGCCGTCCGCCATCCTACCGCCGTTAAGCCGCTGCATCCGTCCCGCCACTGCGACGACGACCGTTGGCCGTCCGCCATCCTACCGCCGTTAAGCCGCTGCATCCGTCCCGCCACTGCGACGACGACCGTTGGCCGCTCGCCATCCTACCGCCGTTAGGCCGCTGCATCCGTCACGCCGCTGCTACGACGTCCGTTGGCCGTCCGCCATCCTACCGCCGTTAAGCCGCTGCATCCGTTACGCCGCTGCTACGACGTCCGTTGGCCGTCCGCCATCCTACCGCCGTTAGGCCGCTGCATCCGTCACGCCGCTGCTACGACGTCCATTGGCCGTCCGCCATCCTACCGCCGTTAAGCCGCTGCATCCGTCACGCCGCTGCTACGACGACCGTTGGCCGTTCGCCACCCTACCGCCGTTAAGCCGCTGCATCCGTCACGCCGCTGCTACGACGTCCGTTGGCCGTCCGCCATCCTACCGCCGTTAAGCCGCTGCATCCGTCCCGCCACTGCGACGACGACCGTTGGCCGCTTGCCATCCTACCGCAGTTAAGCCGTTGCTTCTATCACGCCGCTGCTTCCGTACCGCCGTACCAGTCCGTCCGTTACCCGACCGTTCAGCCGCCCTACCGAACCTCCGTTAGTCGACGCTCCGCCCCCCTCACCATCTTGCGACGGAAAGCTGCTGTCCGCCTAATATCTCCAGCCGTGTGTGCGTGTGTTCGTAACACATAAATATCGTGTATTTATTCAGTAGGGGTTTGTGGGACCTTTACTCGACTCTGGATTGACTGAGCGTTACCCCAGCCTTAGACAAAACCCACCTCATAAATGGCGCCCGAGCAGGGACCCTCCTCCGCAGATGACCGTGGAAAAACAACTGCAACCACCACCAACACTGCCGGGGCGGGTTCAACGAACACATCGCTAGAAACAACACACACACAGACTCCGGAAGGCACGCTGCTGAACCCCGACTCGCTCAATTGGATCTACCTACTTAGGAAGGAGAAGCTGATCGAGGAGTGTAAGGAACACCGAATCGACGTGGAAGGCCAAACCGTAGCCGAGCTGCGTCGCGCACTGAGTACTTACGTGCGAGCGAACCGCGCCAGGAAATCCAGTGAAGACCTGTTGAAAGAGCTGGAACGAGAAGTGAACGAGGAAGAGGGGAAGTTCGCTACGCTACCCCAGCCAACAACAAAGCCGATCCCTACAATCCAGATCAACAGCCCACAGCCGCACGGAGGAAAGGGAGAGAACGCACTACCGAAACGAGACGAAATGAGCGACGGTGAACTTATGAATACCGTTCGCCGCTGGGACTTGCACTTTTCGGGGGAGGAGTCACTGCACGAATTTCTTGAGAGGATAGAGGAGCTTGCCGAATGCTACCGCATCCCCGTCGAGCGACTCCTCCCAACACTGCCGGAGCTTCTACGTGGGAAGGCACTGCAATGGTACCGCATCCGTAAGCAACACATACACCGCTGGAGCGATCTGCGGAGGGAGGTGCAAAATTTTTTTCTACCTAAGCGACACATACGACATTTGGAAGAGGCCATCCGACAACGCAAACAGCAAGGCCGAGAGAAAGCCAAGGACTACATCCTCGCACTGGAAACGCTGATCCGCCAACACCCGACGATGTGCGAAGAGAATCACCTCGAACGGATCTATGATGGTCTACGCGTGGAATACCGCCTTTTCGTCAAACGCAGCGAGTTTAGGACGATCGAGGAGCTCCTGGAGCTAACGGAAGAGTATGAGCTGTTAAGAGGCGAGGAAGCGAAACAGGGAAAAATGGTGGCCCACAGCCTATACCACCTACCCATGGAATACGACAGCAAAGAGTGCTGTTGGCGCTGCAAGGAACGCGGACACCACCGCTTCCAATGTAAGGGCCCCTGGAGGAAGTTCTGCTCCCGGTGTGGCCAAGACAACATCCTCTCCAGGGACTGCCCATGCCCTCCGACTAGCCCAATTACCGAGAACGCATCCCGAACGCCGTCCAACGCTATTAAAGGAAGCCGCCAAGCACCGTACGTCCGACCAGAGAAGCCGAGGGAACCACCCGCCAGCAAATCAACCGCAAAAACACAAGTAGATGGGCGATTCTATATACCAGTGGTCATCGAGGACATGAGCGTGCGCGCACTAGTGGACACCGGCGCTACCCTATCCTATGTAGATGACACCGTACGGAAACACCTAGAAAAGAACAACATCAAGGCACGCCCCAACAAGCGAAGTATCCAGCTGGCAGACCAAACGTGCGTCTTTACCTCAAATTCCTACCCGGCAAGGATTGTGTATCAAGGACGAGCCACAGACGCGATGCTGTCCGTTATCCCAAACTTGGCCGAACAGGTAATCCTCGGAATGGACTTCCTAAGAAAAAGGGGAATCATCCTCACGCTGGATGGCCAGCCGCTAGAGGCCACCGTGACCAAGAGAGCACCCGAACTGGATACGCTATGTGCATTGACGAGCCGAGAACACCTGAGCGACGAACAAAACACGGAACTGGGAAACTTCCTGGCGCATCACCAAAAGCGGTTTGGCGAAATCATCGGACCGAGCACTGCAGCCGAGCATACGATTCGTCTCAAACACAACCGACCGCTGAAGCAACGATACTACCCCCGCAACCCGGCCATGCAACAAGTAATCAACGAAGAGGTAGACGAGTTATTAGCCGGAGGAAGAATAGAACCATCACGAAGCGCGTACAGCTCGCCAATCGTGCTAGTCCGCAAAAAACAGGGCACGTGGAGGATGTGCATAGATTACCGTCAGCTCAACGCCGCCAGCGAACCAGACGCTTACCCGTTGCCGCAAATTGGAGCCATTCTCGACCAGCTGAAAGAGGCGAAATTCATCTCGACCATTGACTTGAAGAACGGCTACTGGCAAATCCCGCTCGCCAGAGCATCCCGACCATACACCGCATTTACAGTTCCTGGCAGAGGGTTGTTCCAGTGGAAAGTCATGCCATTTGGCCTACACTCTGCTCCGGCTACCTTTCAACGCGCTCTGGATTCGATACTTGGGCCCGAACTCCAACCAAAAGTTTTCGCCTACCTGGACGATATCATCGTATTGGGAGATACCTTCGAAGAACACTTGGCGATCTTGAGGGAAGTGTTCGAGCGCCTACAAAGACACAGGATGCAAGTAAACTTCGAAAAGTGCAGCTTCGTCCAGCAACAACTTCATTACCTAGGACACATCATCAGTTCGAAAGGAATTCACACCGATCCAGCAAAAGTATCCGCTGTACAGGAGATGCCCGCACCGAAAACGCTCAAAGAGCTCCGCCGTTTTCTTGGACTCGCGTCTTGGTACCGCCGCTTCGTGGCAGACTTCTCTACGCTCGCCGCGCCGCTTAACCAACTGCTGAAAAAGGGACAAGTCTGGAAATGGGAGGCGCAACAAAATCACGCTTTCAAAGCACTCAAGGATAAGCTTTCCAGCGCGCCAATACTTTGTTGTCCGGACTTCTCTCGACCGTTTTTTCTCCAGACCGACGCGAGCGGAGAGGGCCTGGGCGTCGTGCTCTATCAACGCCATTCCGACCACGAAAACGTAGTAGCTTACGCCAGCCGAAGCCTAACCCAGCTGGAAAAACGATACTCGGCCACCGAACAGGAATGCCTCGCCGTGCTATGGGGTATCCGTAAGATGAGACCGTACCTGGAGGGGTATCACTTCACCGTCATCACCGACCACCACTCACTAAAATGGCTGCACTCGCTCCAAAACCCCTCTGGACGTCTGGCAAGATGGGCACTGGAATTGCAACAATATAATTTCGAGATAGAATACCGAAAAGGAGCACAGAACGTGGTAGCCGACGCACTCTCCCGCTGCCCGCTACAACACGTCGATGATGACATTTTGTACACCATAACCAACGGAACAAACGACTGGCACGAGAGGAAAGCAAGACAGGTGCGGGAAAAACCTCAAGCACATCCAGATTACCAGATCGTCGATAACCGACTCTTCCGCCACATTTCCCCGAGAAATCAACTCTCGCGGTCACCGCAATGGAAGCTGTGCATCCCAGCCGACCGACGAAAGGACGTACTACAAGAAGTCCATGACGCCGCCGCCGCCGGACATCTCGGGGTGAAGAAGACGCTTAAGAGAGCACAACAGAACTATTACTGGCCCGGGATGTTCCGCGATGTTCTCAAACACGTACGGAAGTGTATCAGATGCGCAGAATACAAAGTCGAGCAAAGACGCCCAGCAGGATTGATGGCAACCATGCAATCATCACGGCCGTGGGAAATAGTAACCGCTGACTTCGTGGGACCACTGCCCCGTTCCAAGCAAGGAAATACTTGTCTCCTCGTCATGGTGGATAAATTCTCCAAGTGGGTGGAGTTGATCCCAGTGCGCCAAGCGACAACGACAAGCGTAATCAAAGCACTCCAAGAAAGAGTCATATACCGATTTGGCTGCCCGAAAACCTTCCTCACCGACAATGGTAAACAATTCGTCGGGAAGGCATTAGCAGCGTTTTTGAACGACCACCGCATCGATCACAAGTTTACGGCAGCTTACGCCCCGCACGAAAACCCCACCGAGCGAACCAACCGAGTCGTGAAAACTATGATAGCTCAGCGATGCAAGGACGACCACCGCACCTGGGACCAGGAGATTCCGCAAATAGCATTCGCGATAAACACGGCTAGCCACGAGTCGACAACAGCATCAGCAGCAGAAATCAACTTCGGTAGAGACCTTACAGCACCGCGGCAAGTGCGCACGGAGGGAGCAGTACCAGCAGAGCCACCAACCGTACCACCGTCCATCACCAAGTTATGGGACGAGATAAAAGGGCACCTAGCCAAAGCTTCAAAGCAACAGAAAAAACACTACGACTTACGCAGACGGCAATGGAAGCCACGCATAGGCGAGCAGGTGATGAAAAGGGACCACCCACTCTCATCCGCGGCCGACAAATTCGCCCAGAAGTTAGCACCAAAATTTTCCGGCCCGTACTTGGTGATGGAATATGTTTCCACGAACACGGTGAAAGTAGGCCACCCGGGGCAAACAAAGCAACAACACGCGCACTTGCAAGATTTAAAGCCGTACAAATTCTAAACAACCCTCGTTTTGCTTACTCATTGCAGGAACCAACTGTCCAACAATGAGTCGAAAACAGCGGCAACACACACCACCGGACTCACCGAAACCAATACGCCCGTGGCGCCCGCCGTTTGAGGCAACAGTGTGGCCGGCAAACAAACCAAAGATTCAGAGAATCCAAATTTTTCATGGGCCACCAATAGAGCAACTAATGGCCATAAAAGAAGACCCGCAACCAGAGCCACAGGGACGGGGCGACACCGAACACAACGAAATGAAGAAAACGACATACGAAGAGGGGCACCCCGATCCCGAACAATTTTTCGGGGAACTTAAACTAAAACGCCCGACAAAACGGAGCAAAGAGTGCTGGAAATTTTATTGGAAGAACCAGCGCGTCAAGGTGAAGATGATGGGCGAGAACCGGGCGAAAGTCTCGCTGATGGGAATCAACCGAATGGTACAAATCGAATGAGACAGCAAGAGAAGAGGCCGCCGCATTTCTTTTTTATATTTTTATATTTTCATACCTTTTACAAAAACGTGTTAGATTTAAGTCAGAAATGAATTGTAAATTATTTTCACAAAAAAAAAAAAAAAAAAAAAAAAAAAAAATACATACATATCTACATAACATTAAAAGGGGAACAAGAGAAGTACGACAACGGACACAGTTTAGTACGACTCCACCCCCGACAAAAAAAAAAAAAAAAAAAAAAAAAAAAAACAGTGGAACATTTTTTTTTGAACAATTACAATAACATTAACTCTGTTAGATATAAGTGGAATGACTCTGTATATTTTTGGAAAAAAAATTTTTTTTTAAATAAAGTGCTTCGCCCACATGCACACCGGCACAAGACCTAGGCCATGCCTGGAGATCCATCTTTCCCCACCGCAGCTTTCCGTCAACCGAAGTGGGAGGGGGACTGTAACGTAGCGTTACAATAAACCACTTGTACTTATGCTTGTATAGCATAGTCAACAACCACTAATAGCAAACCAATGAAAAAGCACAATAATGGTGCGTTGACTTCTCAACCAGTTTCTATAGCATAGCCAAAAACCACTTGTATAGCATAGTCAACAACCACTGATAGCAAACGAATGAAAAAGCACAATAATGGTGCGTTGACTTCTCAACCAGTTTGCGGCACCACCCATATAAACATTGAATTTGCATTTTTGCAATTCAGTCCTCGCAGGTGAGCCAGCGGGAGTGGTTGTCTTTTTAAAGACAAAATTGCCACTCCGGCTAGCTAGCCGAGTGGAGGGGGGCGCTGTCATGGCGCGGGTCACCCTCCACCAGAGTTGGACGACGCGAGTGGTGTCTTCGGACTATCCTTCCCTCCGTCGCCCACCCTGGTGTTGAGCGGCCCGCTGCCTTAATGACCAAATAACCCCCCTCCCCGCGGCTCGGACTGAGCGGAAGGGGCGCTGTCATGGCGCGAGTCACCCTTCACCTGGGCTGGACGACGCGAGTGGTGTCTTCGGACTATCCTTCCCTCCGTCGCCCACCCTGGTGTTGAGCGGCCCGCTGCCTTAATGACCAAATAACCCCCTCCCCCCTCAGCTCTGATTTTAGTAGGCTGGCCGGAGCGGAGGAACCACTCCCTCTAGTTAGCTGGGGAGAGGAGGGTGCGGCCGTGGCGCGAGTCACCCCCTGCTGCACCAGGATGACGCGAGTGGTGTCTTCGGACTACCCTTCCCTCCGTCGTCCTGGTCTGGTAAGGAATGACTCGCCGCCCGAACGACCGCACGACCCCCTCTCCGCAGCTCTGGTTTCGGCCGTGAGCCGATGCGTGCGCACAAGGGGCTACCGCTGTGCCGTTAAGGTGCACTTCCCCTCCGCCACGGGTCGACCCACGGCGCCTCGGCTGGTACAACCCCACCCCCCTTACGCACCTTCTACTAGTGTGCAAGTAGGGAGGCGGGGGTGGCCAGCGGTGAAACCAGCACTAACCCGAGTCCTCGCAGTTTCTCCCGCAGGTGACTGACCCCGCCGATTACCGAGCCTGCCGAAGACGTTCGATCAGCCCGATCCTGCCGAAGCCGACCGACCAATACAAGTCCGCTGGTACGTCCATCCTATCCCGCCCGGAACACGCTGCCGCTGTCCAGGTAAACCCCGTCGCCAGCCCATCTCCTCTCTCACCACGGCCCTGGTACGCGCTCCGTAGCCCACCGCCGCATCGTCGCCCCTCTGGTGCCGCCGCTGCTACGACGTCCGTTGGCCGTCCGCCATCCTACCGCCGTTAAGCCGCTGCATCCGTCCCGCCACTGCGACGACGACCGTTGGCCGTCCGCCATCCTACCGCCGTTAAGCCGCTGCATCCGTCCCGCCACTGCGACGACGACCGTTGGCCGCTCGCCATCCTACCGCCGTTAGGCCGCTGCATCCGTCACGCCGCTGCTACGACGTCCGTTGGCCGTCCGCCATCCTACCGCCGTTAAGCCGCTGCATCCGTTACGCCGCTGCTACGACGTCCGTTGGCCGTCCGCCATCCTACCGCCGTTAGGCCGCTGCATCCGTCACGCCGCTGCTACGACGTCCATTGGCCGTCCGCCATCCTACCGCCGTTAAGCCGCTGCATCCGTCACGCCGCTGCTACGACGACCGTTGGCCGTTCGCCACCCTACCGCCGTTAAGCCGCTGCATCCGTCACGCCGCTGCTACGACGTCCGTTGGCCGTCCGCCATCCTACCGCCGTTAAGCCGCTGCATCCGTCCCGCCACTGCGACGACGACCGTTGGCCGCTTGCCATCCTACCGCAGTTAAGCCGTTGCTTCTATCACGCCGCTGCTTCCGTACCGCCGTACCAGTCCGTCCGTTACCCGACCGTTCAGCCGCCCTACCGAACCTCCGTTAGTCGACGCTCCGCCCCCCTCACCATCTTGCGACGGAAAGCTGCTGTCCGCCTAATATCTCCAGCCGTGTGTGCGTGTGTTCGTAACACATAAATATCGTGTATTTATTCAGTAGGGGTTTGTGGGACCTTTACTCGACTCTGGATTGACTGAGCGTTACCCCAGCCTTAGACAAAACCCACCTCATACGATAACAACTTAAATATTATTTGTTTCTGACCAATAGTATTTGAAAAATGTATTCTCTCAGAAGTAGGCAGTGCCACGCCCCTTTTTGAAAAATAAAAAATTCCTTTATTTCAGCAAACGCATGCGTTTTGGTGATTGTAGCTGCATGGTTTACTAAATAATCACGCTTTATGTGTTTTGTAAAATTTTATATATGTAAAAATGGGCGTGGTTACAATACGATATCTGAAAGATTACTCGAGCTGTCGTGTTCACAGATGGTCGCATGGGCAAACCAACGAACATAGCGCATTGAATTTGGATTTTCACTATGATAATAATGATATACTCTGGAGACCTTCCTCAGCTGTGTATACACAATTTCTGAGTGCTTAACATTACGAATGTCAAAATTCACTAACAGCAGAAAGCCCGGGGAAACGTGTTTTTTACCCATCCATGCAACCCATGTACAACTTAGCAACTGGCTTAGCAACTTGTTTCTCCGTTTCACACCTTACAGGAATATTTCCATAAAATGCATTAAGCACGAAATACTAATTTATCAAGATGTAATAAAAGGGACAATAACAGCACATGCAACATATTAGGAATATGAACACAAAAAAACTTAAAATCATAACAAACAAAAGGCTTAAAGCATTCAAACAAAAGTGCGTCAATAGCGAATGCTCAAAAAACAAGAAATGTTAACAACAACAAATCAAAAAATAACGCATTTATGTTTTAATGCGTGGCTTAATGTGCACTGTTCAGGAGTTACCACAGACAGTAACGGTAGGGTGTTGACTATATGTTCGTTGAGTACCAATCACAAGCTTAATAAAAAGTCAAATAAAATGTTATGATTACAAATGAAGGAGAACAGAAAGAAATAAAAACAAAAACAAATTACCAAGAAAAAAACATTAGGGTCAAAGTGAAGAAATGAAAGAAAGCGTGCGCCAGACGAAAGCACTTAGCTAAAAAAACACTCTGGCAGAGCTTGTCCAATGCATTCAAACTAACTCTGCCTTGAATGTGCTTATGGCAGCTGTTGCAATATGTAATATGCAACAAAAACAATAATTGTCGTCTGCTTGGTAGTTGCCACTGTTAAGAGTTGGGGGATTCAAACTACCCCTACCCTGAAGGGGCATGGTCTGTCGGTTGAGCGTTGCAACACACGTTAACAAGCGAGAATTTGATGAGTTGTATGTGGCGGCAATACGGCAGCTTGAACGTTGTAGACTTTGCTTTAGCGGTGGCATGTAAAAGTGGTAGCAAAGCCACATCTCACGCTGCCACATAAAAATTCAATGTGGCAATGGCGGTCACAACAAAAAGCCCTCGAGGTGATTGTGTTCGTGGGCTGAAGCGCAGGTTATTTTTTTAGATTATTCTTCTTCTTGCCTTTGCTTCTTCTAGCTTGTACTTCTTTCTGATACCTATTCTTCAATATGCTCTTTGTCGCTGATTGCTTGTTTTTTTCTTCCTCTGCCAGCTTTTATTGTTGATTCGTGCTTGTTTTAACAAGACTTCGTAACAGACAGTAAAGTTGTCAGTTTGTATATGTATTTATGTCAGCACAATGTTTTTACAATGTTTTGTTGTCGCTACTGATGTTGATTGACAATCGTTTGCGGGTGTTCGTTCGTTTGGTGTTGCAAGTGCAGCTGTTATCTTTTAATTTTTTGTTATTATTATTTTTAGCCTATTATATGCGTACATATTGTGAAAACTAGATTAGTTTCTTTTTAATTAATTTAAAAACTTGTAGTTGTTGTT